>NC_090321.1:125703059-126034277 GCF_040869045.1 Eurosta solidaginis
GGTGGGGTTAACCGACTAAAAGGGATAAGTGTCCATATCTATTGTGGGTGGGGTTAACCGACTAAAAGGGATAAGTATCCATATCTATTGAACCAGGCAAGGTATAATCGATTTTGTTTTTGAAGATGATAGTTTTTATGTATATATTAATCCACAAGCTGTTCCAACGCTCTATCTTTAACGGTTCAATTTCTACGTCAAATTGGGTGGGGTTAACCGAATAAAAGGGATAAGTATCCATATCTATTGAACCAAGCAAGGTAGAATCGATTTTGTTTTTAAAGATGATAGTTTTTATTTGTATATTAATCCACAAGTTGATCCAAGGTTCTATCGTTAACGGTTCAATTTCTACGCCAAAGTGGATGGGGTTAATCGACTAAAAGGGATAAGTATCCATATCTATTGAACCAAGAAAGAGAATCGATTTTGTTTTTGAAGATGATAGTTTTTATGTGTATATTAATACACAAGTTGATCCATGGTTCTATCGTTAACGGTTCAATTTCTACGTCAAAGTGGATGGGGTTAACCTGCTAAAAGGGATAAGTATCCATATCTATTGAACCAAGCAAGGTAGAATCCATTTTGTTTTTGAAGATGATAGTTTTTATGTTTATATTAATCCACAAGTTGATCCAAGGTTCTGTCGTTAGCGGTTCAATTTCTACGTCAAATTGGATGGGGTTAATCGACTAAAAGGGAAAAGTGTCCATATCTATTGTGGGTAGGGTTAACCGACTAAAAGGGATAAGTGTCCATATCTATTGAACCAAGCAAGATAGAATCGATTTTTTTTTTGCAGATGATAGGTTTTTGTGTGTATATTACTCCACAAGCTGATCCAAGGTTCTATCGTTAACGGTTCAATTTCTACGTCAAAGTGGATGGGGTTAACCGGCTAAAAGGGATAAGTATCCATATCTATTGAACCAAGCAAAGTAGAATCGATTTTGTTTTTGAAGATGATAGTTTTTATGTGTATATTAATACACAAGTTGATCCATGGTTCTATCGTTAACGGTTCAATTTCTACGTCAAAGTGGGTGGGGTTAACCGAATAAAAGGGATAAGTATCCATATCTATTGAACCAAGCAAGGTAGAATCGATTTTGTTTTTAAAGATGATAGTTTTTATTTGTATATTAATCCACAAGTTGATCCAAGGTTCTATCGTTAACGGTTCAATTTCTACGTCAAAGTGGATGGGGTTAACCGACTAAAAGGGATAAGTATCCATATCTATTGAACCAAGCAAAGTAGAATCGATTTTGTTTTTGAAGATGATAGTTTTTATTTGTATATTAATCCACAAGTTGATCCAAGGTTCTATCGTTAACGGTTCAATTTCTACGTCAAAGTGGATGGGGTTAACCGACTAAAAGGGATAAGTATCCATATCTATTGAACCAAGCAAAGTAGAATCGATTTTGTTTTTGAAGATGATAGTTTTTATGTGTATATTAATACACAAGTTGATCCAAGGTTCTATCGTTAAAGGTTCAATTTCTACGTCAAAGTGGATGGGGTTAACCCACTAAAAGGGATAAGTATCCATATCTATTGAACCAAGCAAGGTAGAATCCATTTTGTTTTTGAAGATGATAGTTTTTATGTGTATATTAATCCACAAGTTGATCCAAGGTTCTATCGTTAGCGGTTCAATTTCTACGTCAAATTGGATGGGGTTAATCGACTAAAAGGGAAAAGTGTCCATATCTATTGTGGGTAGGGTTAACCGACTAAAAGGGATAAGTGTTCATATCTATTGAACCAAGCAAGATAGAATCGATTTTGTTTTTGCTGATGATAGGTTTTTATGTGTATATTAATCCACAAGCTGATCCAAGGCTCTATCTTTAATGGTTCAATGTCTACGTCATATTGGGTGGGGTTATCCGACTAAAAGGGATAAGTATACATATCTGTTGAACCAAGCAAGATAGAATCGAATTTATTTTTTCAGATGGTAGGTTTTTATGTGTATATTAATCCGCAAGCCGATCCAAGGCTCTATCTTTAACGGTTCAATTTCACCGTCAAAGTGGGTGGGGTTAACCGACTAAAAGGGATAAGTTTCCATATCTATTGAACCAAGCAAAGTAGAATCGATTTTGTTTGTGAAGATGACAGTTTTTATATGTATATTAATCCACAAGTTGTTACAAGGTTCTATCGTTAACGGTTCAATTTCTACGTCAAAGTGGATGGGGTTAACCGATTAAAAGGGATAAGTATCCATATCTATTGAATCAAGCAAAGTAGAATCGATTTTGTTTTTGAAGATGATAGTTTTTATGTGTATATTAATCCATAAGTTGATCCAAGGTTCTATCGTTAACGGTTCCATTTCTACGTCAAAGTGGATGGGATTAACCGACTAAAAGGGATAAGTGTTAATATCTATTGAACCAAGCAAGATAGAATCGAATTTATTTTTTCAGATAGTAGGTTTTTATGTGTATATTAATCCACAAGCCGATCCAAGGCTCTATCTTTAACGGTTCAATTTCTACCTCAAAGTGGGTGGGGTTAACCGACTAAAAGGGATAAGTATCCATATCTATTGAACCAAGCAAGGTAGAATCGATTTTGTTTTTGAAGATGATAGTTTTTATTTGTATATTAATCCACAAGTTGATCCAAGGTTCCATCGTTAACGGTTCAATTTCTACGTCAAAGTGGATGGGGTTAACCGACTAAAAGGGATAAGTATCCATATCTATTGAACCAAGCAAAGAAGAATCGATTTTGTTTTTGAAGACGATAGTTTTTATTTGTATATTAATCCACAAGTTGATCCAAGGTTCTATCGTTAACGGTTCAATTTCTACGTCAAAGTGGATGGGGTTAACCGACTAAAAGGGATAAGAATCCATATCTATTGAATCAAGCAAAGTAGAATCGATTTTGTTTTTGAAGATGATAGTTTTTATGTGTATATTAATCCATAAGTTGATCCAAGGTTCTATCGTTAACGGTTCCATTTCTACGTCAAAGTGGATGGGATTAACCGACTAAAAGGGATAAGTATCCATATCTATTGAACCAAGCAAGGTAGAATCGATTTTGTTTTTGAAGATAATCGTTTTTATGTGTATATTAATCCACAAGTTGATCCAAGGTTCTATCGTTAACGGTTCAATTTCTACGTCAAAGTGGATGGGGTTAACCGACTAAAAGGGAAAAGTGTCCATATCTATTGTGGGTAGCGTTAACCGGCTAAAAGGGATAAGTGTCCATATTTATTGAACCAAGCAAGATAGAATCGATTTTGTTTTTGCAGATGATAGTTTTTTATGTGTGTATTAATCCACAAGCTGATACAAGGTTCTATCGTTAACGGTTCAATTTCTACGTCAAAGTGGATGGGGTTAACCGACTAAAAGGGATAAGTGTCCATATCTATTGAACAAAGCAAGATAGGATCGATCCAAGGTTCGATCGTTAATGGTTCAATTTCCACGTCAAAGGTGGGGTTAACCGACTAAAGGGGATAAGTATACATATCTATTGAACCAAGCAAGATAGAATCGATTTTGTTTTTGAAGATGATAGGTTTTTATGTGTATATTAATCCACAAGCCGATACAAGGTTCTATCTTTAATGGTTCAATTTCTACGTCAAAGTGGATGGGGTTAACCGACTAAAAGGGATAAGTGTCCATATCTATTGTGGGTGGGGTTAACAGACTAAATAGGATAAGTGTCCATATCTATTGAACCAAGCAAAATAGAATCCATTTTGTTCTTGCAGATGATAGTTTTTTATGTGTGTATTAATCCACAAGCCGATCCATTGTTCTATCGTTAACGGTTCAATTTCTACGTCATAGTGGGTGGGGTTAACCGACTAAAAGGGATAAGTAAACATATCTATTGAATCAAGCAAGATAGAATCGATTTTGTTTTTGCAGATGATAGGTTTTTATGTGTATATTAATCCACAAGCTGATCAAAGGTTCTATCGCTAACGGTTAATTTTCTACGTCATACTGGGTGGGGTTAACCGACTAAAAGGGATAAGTGTCCATATCTATTGAACAAAGCAAGATAGGATCGATTTTATTTTTGCAGATGGTAGGTTTTTATGTGTATATTAATCCACAAGCTTATAAAAGGTTCTATCGTTAACGGTTCAATTTCTACGTCAAAGTGGATGGGGTTAACCGACTAAAAGGGATAAGTGTCCATATCTATTGAACAAAGCAAGATAGGATCGATCCAAGGTTCGATCGTTAATGGTTCAATTTCCACGTTAAAGGTGGGGTTAACCGACTAAAGGGGATAAGTATACATATCTATTGAACCAAGCAAGATAGAATCGATTTTGTTTTTGAAGATGATAGGTTTTTATGTGTATATTAATCCACAAGCCGATACAAGGTTCTATCTTTAAGGGTTCAATTTCTACGTCAAAGTGGATGGGGTTAACCGACTAAAAGGGATAAGTGTCCATATCTATTGTGGGTGGGGTTAACAGACTAAATAGGATAAGTGTCCATATTTATTGAACCAAACAAAATAGAATCCATTTTGTTCTTGCAGATGATAGTTTTTTATGTGTGTATTAATCCACAAGCCGATCCATTGTTCTATCGTTAACGGTTCAATTTCTACGTCAAAGTGGGTGGGGTTAACCGACTAAAAGGGATAAGTATACATATCTATTGAACCAAGCAAGATAGAATCGATTTTCTTTATGCAGATGATAGGTTTTTATGTGTATATTAATCCACAAGCTGATACAAGGTTCTATCGTTAACGGTTCAATTTCTACGTCAAAGTGGGTGGGGTTAACCGACTAAAAGGGATAAGTAACCATATCTATTGAACCAAGCAAGATAGAATCGATTTTGTTTTTGAAGATGATAGGTTTTTATGTGTATATTAATCCACAAGCCGATACAAGGTTCTATCGTTAAGGGTTCAATTTCTACGTCAAAGTGGATGGGGTTAACCGACTAAAAGGGATAAGTGTCCATATCTATTGTGGGTTTGGTTAACCGACTAAATGGGATAAGTGTCCATATCTATTGAACCAAGCAAGATTGAATCGATTTTGTTTTTGTAGACGATAGGTTTTTATGTGTATATAAATCCACAAGCTGATCCAAGGCTCTATCTTTAATGGTTGAATTTCCACGTCATAGTGGGTGGGGTTAACCGACTAAAAGGGATAAGTATACATATCTATTGAACCAAGCAAGATAGAATCAAAGTTGTTTTTGCAGATGGTAGGTTTTTTTGCGTATATTAATCCACAAGCTGATCCAAGTTCTATAGCTAACGGTTCATTTTCTACGTCATACTGGGTGGGGTTAACCGACTAAAAGGGATAAGTGTCCATATCTATTGAACCAAGCAAGATAGAATCGATTTTATTTTTGCAGATGGTAGGTTTTATATGTATATTACTCCACAAGCTAATACAAGGTTCTATCGTTAACGGTTCAACTTCAATAAGTGTCCATATCTATTGTGGGTGGGGTTAACCGACTAAAAGGGATAAGTGTCAATATCTATTGATCCCAGCAAGATAGAATCGATTTTGTTTTTGCAGATTATAGGTTTTTATGTGTATATTAATCCACAAGCTGATCCAAGGTTCTATCGTTAACGGTTCAATTTCTACGTCAAAGTGGGTGGGGTTAACCGACTAAAAGGGATAAGTAACCATATCTATTGAACCAAGCAAGATAGAATCGATTTTGTTTTTGAAGATGATAGGTTTTTATGTGTATATTAATCCACAAGCCGATACAAGGTTCTATCGGTAAGGGTTCAATTTCTACGTCAAAGTGGATGGGGTTAACCGACTAAAAGGGATAAGTGTCCATATCTATTGTGGGTGGGGTTAACCGACTAAAAGGGATAAGTGCCCATATCTATTGAACCAAGCAAGATAGAATCGATTTTGTTTTTGCAGATGATAGGTTTTTATGTGTATATTAATCCACAAGCTGATCAAAGGTTCTATCGCTAACGGTAATTTTCTACATCATACTGCGTGGGGTTAACCGACTAAAAGGGATAAGTGTCCATATCTATTGAACAAAGCAAGATAGGATCGATTTTATTTTTGCTGATGGTAGGTTTTTATGTTTGTATTAATCCACAAGCTGATACAATGCTCTATCTTTAACGGTCCAGTTTCTGCGTCAAAGTGGCTGGGGTTAACCGACTAAAAGGGATAAGTGTCCATATCTATTGAACCAAGCAAGGTAGAATCGATTTTGTTTTTGCAGATGGTAGGTTTTTATGTGTACATTAATCCACAAGCTGATACAAGGTTCTATCGTTTACGGTTCAATTTCTACGTTAAAGTGGATGGGGTTAACCGACTAAAAGGGATAAGTGTTCATATCTATTGTGGGTGGGGTTAACCGACTAAAAGGGATAAGTGCCCATATCTATTGAACCAAGCAAGATAGAATCAATTTTGTTTTTGCAGATGATGGTTTTTATTTGTATATTAATCCACAAGCTGATCCAAGGCTCTATCTTTAATGGTTCAATTTCTACGTCATAGTGGGTGGGGTTAACCAACTAAAAGGGATAAGTAAACATATCTATTGAATCAAGCAAGATAGAATCGATTTTGTTTTTGCTGACGATAGGTTTTTATGTGTATATTAATCCACAAGCTGATCCAAGGCTCTATCTTTAATGGTTGAATTTCTACGTCATAGTGGGTGGGGTTAACCGACTAAAAGGGATAAGTATACATATCTATTGAACCAAGCAAGATAGAATCAAAGTTGTTTTTGCAGATGGTAGGTTTTTTTGCGTATATTAATCCACAAGCTGATTGAAGTTCTATAGCTAACGGTTCATTTTCTACGTCATACTGGGTGGGGTTAACCGACTAAAAGGGATAAGTGTCCATATCTATTGAACCAAGCAAGATAGAATCGATTTTATTTTTGCAGATGGTAGGTTTTATATGTATATTAATCCACAAGCTAATACAAGGTTCTATCGTTAACGGTTCAACTTCAATAAGTGTCCATATCTATTGTGGGTGGGGTTAACCGACTAAAAGGGATAAGTGTCAATATCTATTGATCCCAGCAAGATAGAATCGATTTTGTTTTTGCAGATTATAGGTTTTTATGTGTATATTAATCCACAAGCTGATCCAAGGTTCTATCGTTAACGGTTCAATTTCTACGTCAAAGTGGGTGGGGTTAACCGACTAAAAGGGATAAGTAACCATATCTATTGAACCAAGCAAGATAGAATCGATTTTGTTTTTGAAGATGATAGGTTTTTATGTGTATATTAATCCACAAGCCGATACAAGGTTCTATCGGTAAGGGTGCAATTTCTACGTCAAAGTGGATGGGGTTAACCGACTAAAAGGGATAAGTGTCCATATCTATTGTGGGTGGGGTTAACCGACTAAAAGGGATAAGTGCCCATATCTATTGAACCAAGCAACATAGAATCGATTTTGTTTTTGCAGATGATAGGTTTTTATGTGTATATTAATCCACAAGCTGATCAAAGGTTCTATCGCTAACGGTTAATTTTCTACGTCATACTGCGTGGGGTTAACCGACTAAAAGGGATAAGTGTCCATATCTATTGAACAAAGCAAGATAGGATCGATTTTATTTTTGCTGATGGTAGGTTTTTATGTTTATATTAATCCACAAGCTGATACAATGCTCTATCTTTAACGGTTCAGTTTCTACGTCAAAGTGGCTGGAGTTAACCGACTAAAAGGGATAAGTGTCCATATCTATTGAACCAAACAAGGTAGAATCGATTTTGTTTTTGCAGATGGTAGGTTTTTATGTGTATATTAATCCACAAGCTGATACAAGGTTCTATCGTTAAGGGTTCAATTTCTACGTCAAAGTGGATGGGGTTAACCGACTAAAAGGGATAAGTGTCCATATCTATTGTGGGTGGGGTTAACCGACTAAAAGGGATAAGTGCCCATATCTATTGAACCAAGCAAGATAGAATCGATTTTGTTTTTGCAGATGATAGGTTTTTATGTGTATATTAATCCACAAGCTGATCAAAGGTTCTATCGCTAACGGTTAATTTTCTACGTCACACTGGGTGGGGTTAACCGACTAAAAGGGATAAGTAACCATATCTATTGAACCAAGCAAGATAGAATCGATTTTGTTTTTGAAGATGATAGGTTTTTATTTGTATATTAATCCACAAGCCGATACAAGGTTCTATCGTTAACGGTTCAATTTCTACGTCAAAGGTGGGGTTAACCGACTAAAAGGGATAAATGTCCATATCTATTGTGGGTGGGGTTAGCCGACTAAAAGGGATAAGTGTGCATATCTATTGAACCAAGCAAGATAGAATCGATTTTGTTTTTGCAGACGATAGGTTTTTATGTGTATATTAATCCACATGCTGATACAATGCTCTATCTTTAACGGTTCAGTTTCTACGTCAAAGTGGCTGGGGTTAACCGACTAAAAGGGAGTGTCCATATCTATTGAACCAAGCAAGGTAGAATCGATTTTGTTTTTGCAGATGGTAGGTTTTTATGTGTATATTAATCCACAAGCTGATACAAGGTTCTATCGTTAACGGTTCAATTTCTAGTTAAAGTGGATGGGGTTAACCGACTAAAAGGGATAAGTGTCCATATCTATTGTGGGTGGGGTTAACCGACTAAAAGGGATAAGTGCCCATATCTATTGAATCAAGCAAGATAGAATCAATTTTGTTTTTGCAGATGATGGTTTTTATGTGTATATTAATCCACAAGCTGATCCAAGTCTCTATCTTTAATGGTTCAATTTCTACGTCATAGTGGGTGGGGTTAACCGACTAAAAGGGATAATTAAACATATCTATTGAATCAAGCAAGATAGAATCGATTTTGTTTTTGCAGATGATAGGTTTTTATGTGTATATTAATCCACAAGCTGATCAAAGGTTCTATCGCTAACGGTTAATTTTCTACGTCATACTGGGTGGGGTTAACCGACTAAAAGGGATAAGTGTCCATATCTATTGAACAAAGCAAGATAGGATCGATTTTATTTTTGCAGATGGTAGGTTTTTATGTGTATATTAATCCACAAGCTGATACAAGGTTCACACGCTAACGGTTCAATTTCTACGTTAAAGTGGATGGGGTTAACCGACTAAAAGGGATAAGTGTCCATATCTATTGTGGGTGGGGTTAACCGAATAAAAGGGATAAGTGTCCATATCTATTGAACCAAGCAAGATAGAATCAATTTTGTTTTTGCAGATGATGGTTTTTATGTGTATATTAGTCCACAAGCTGATCCAAGGCTCTATCTTTAATGGTTCAATTTCTACGTCATAGTGGGTGGGGTTAACCGACTAAAAGGGATAAGTAAACATATCTATTGAATCAAGCAAGATAGAATCGAATTTATTTTTGCAGATGGTAGGTTTTTATGTGTATATTTGTCCACAAGCTGATCCAAGGTTCTATCGCTAACGGTTCAATTTCTACATCATACTGGGTGGGGTTAACCGACTAAAAGGGATTTAATGGTTCAATTTCTAGTCAAAGTGGATGGGGTTAACCGACTAAAAGGGATAGGTGTCCATATCTATTGAACCAAGCAAGATAGAATCGATTTTGTTTTTGCAGCTGATGGGTACTTATGTGCATATTAGTCCACAAGCCAATACAAGGTTCTATCGCTAACGGTTCAATTTCTACGTCATACTGGGTGGGGTTAACCGACTAAAAGGGATAAGTGTCCATATCCAATGAACCAAGTAAGATAGAATCGATTTTATTTTTGCAGATGGTAGGTTTTTATGTGTATATATCCACAAGCTGATAAAAGGTTCTATCGTTAACGGTTCAATTTCTACGTCAAAGTGGATGGGGTTAACCGACTAAAAGGGATAAGTGTCCATATCTATTGAACCAAGCAAGATAAGATCGATTTTGTTTTTGCAGATGATAGGTTTTTATGTGTATATTAATCCACAAGCTGATCCAAGGTTCTATCGTTAACGGTTCAATTTCTACGTCAAAGTGGGTGGGGTTAACCGACTAAAAGGGACAAGTAACCATATCTATTGAACCAAGCAAGATAGAATCCATTTTGTTTTTGAAGATGATAGGTTTTTATGTGTATATTAATCCACAAGCCGATACAAGGTTCTATCGTTAAGGGTTCAAAATCTACGTCAAAGTGGATGGGGTTAACCGACTAAAAGGGATAAGTTTCCATATCTATTGTGGGTGGGGTTAACCGACTTAAAGGGATAAGTGCCCATATCTATTGAACCAAGCAAGATAGAATCGATTTTGTTTTTGCACATTATAGGTTTTTATGTGTATATTAATCCACAAGCTGATCCAAGGTTCTATCGATAACGGTTCAATTTCTACGTCATTCTGGATGGGGTTAACCGCCTAAAAGGGATAAGTGTCCATATCTATTGAACCAAGCAAGATAGAATCGATTTTATTTTTGCAGATGGTAGGTTTTTATGTGTATATTAATCCACAAGCTGACACAAGGTTCTATCGTTAACGGTACAATTTCTACGTCAAAGGTGGGGTTAACCGACTAAAAGGGATAAATGTCCATATCTATTGTGGGTAGGGTTAACCGACTAAAAGAGATAAGTGTCCATATTTATTGAACCAAGCAAGATAGAATCGATTTTGTTTTTGCAGACGATAGGTTTTTATATGTATATTAATCCACAAGCTGATACAAGGCTCTATCTTTAACGGTTCAGTTTCTACGTCAAAGTGGGTGGGGTTAACCGACTAAAAGGGATAAGTGTCCATATCTATTGAACCAAGCAAGATAGAATCGATTTTGTTTTTGCAGATGGTAGGTTCTTATGTGTATATTAATCCACAAGCTGATACAAGGTTCTATCGTTAACGGTTCAATTTCTACGTCAAAGGTGGTGTTAACCGACTAAAAGGGATAAATGTCCATATCTATTGTGGGTGGGGTTAACCGACTAAAAGGGATAAGTGTCCATATTTATTGAACCAAGCAAGATAGAATCGATTTTGTTTTTGCAGACGATAGGTTTTTATATGTACATTAATCCACAAGCTGATACAAGGCTCTATCTTTAACGGTTCAGTTTCTACGTCAAAGTGGGTGGGGTTAACCGACTAAAAGGGATAAGTGTCCATATCTATTGAACCAAGCAAGATAGAATCGATTTTGTTTTTGCAGATGGTAGGTTCTTATGTGTATATTAATCCACAAGCTGATGCAAGGTTCTATCGTTAACGGTTCAATTTCTACGTCAAAGTGGATGGGGTTAACCGACTAAAAGGGATAAGTGTCCATATCTATTGTGGGTGGGGTTAACCGAATAAAAGGGGTAAGTGTCCATATCTATTGAACCAAGCAAGATAGAATCAAATTTGTTTTTGCAGATGAAAGGTTTTTATGCGTGTATTAACCCACAAGTTGATCCAAGGCTCTATCTTTAATTGTTCAATTTCTACGTCATAATGGGTGAGGTTAACCGACTAAAAGGGATAAGTATATATATCTATTTAATCAAGCAAGAGAGAATCGAATTTATTTTTGCAGATGGTAGGTTTTTAGAAGGCTAGAAGCAGATTTGTCCAGATGTCATTATCCGTTTTCACGCGCATGTAAACGGCTGCTGCATAAGCCTTCTCGGATGCGTCAAAAAATCCATGGATCTCGATGTCGGTTCCTGGTGAAAAGTTGACCCATCTAGGTATCCTGATTTTATCGATTTCATGGTATTGGTCGGTGAAGGTTTCCATCGTTCCAGTGTACTGGTAGATACTGGTTCGTCCTAAGCGGTGCCTTCCAACCAAATACTCTGCATGAGTATTCTTACCACAATGACCATTGCTGCCAGCCACCCTAATGGATCGAGAAGTTTGGCGATTGCTGATAGTATCGCTCTCTTTTTAATGTTTTCCGGGTTGTCCAGCATTCCTGCTTTAAAATAAAATACGTCTGAGTGAGCGTTCCATCGTGTTCCCAGGGCTTTTACCGAACTAGCTTCTTCGAACGCTAAGAAATCCTCGCTGAGCAAATCCGTTTGGGGATGTCCTTTTGAATTTCCTTACAATTGGAAGTCCACTTGCGTAATGGGAAGCCAGCTGAGTGTATTGGTCGGTGAAGGTTTTCCATCGTTCCAGCGAACTGGTAGATACTGGTTCGTCCCAAGCGGTGCCTTCCAACCAAATACTCTGCATGAGTATTTTTGCCACAATGACCATTGGCGCAAGCCAGCCTAAAGGGTCGAAAAGTTTGGCGATAGCGGATAGGACAGCTCTTTTGGTGATGTTTTCGCCATTTTCTAATGTTCCTGCCTTGAAATAAAATACGTCAGAGTGAGCGCTCCATCGTATTCCCAGGGCTTTTACCGAACTAGCTTCTTCGAACGCTAAGAAATCTTCGCTGAGCAAATCCGTTTCGGGGATGTCCTTTAGAATGTCCTTACAATTTGAAGTCCACTTGCGTAATGGGAAGCCAGCTGAGTGTAAGGCTTCGCGAATCTCGTTTCTTGCTTTGATGGTTGACGCTATTGTGTGTCCTCCAGATAAAATATCATCTACGTACATACTGTCTCTTAGTATGCTAGCCGCAGTAGGGTGTGAATTTGCGACGTCGTCAGCCAGTTGTAGGAGCGTTCATATCGCGAGATATGGAGCGCAATTCACTCCGAAGGTAACCGTCTTTAATTCGTAAAGACTAATAGGGTCATTCGGGGAAGTGCGATGCACAATGCGTTGAAATTTGGTGTGATTTTCGTTCACCCAAATTTGACGATACATCTTTTCGATGTCGCTATTAAAGACAAAACGGTATAGTCTCCATCGTAAGATAAGGATGGGTAGATCGGCTTGTAGAACTGGGCCTGGGAGGAGAATATCGTTTAAGCTATTACCGTTGGCCGTAGGGCTCGAGGCATTAAATACTACGCGTACCTTTGTAATGGTACTTTCTGCTTTAATCACGGCGTGGTGGGGCAGGATGTAATGATCCGAATCGTCGGATGGGATATTCTTTTTTAATTTTCTCATATGTCCGAGCGTTTAATATTCTGACAACACTCGAACATACTCTTTACCTAAATCTGGGTTTTTTATTAGCCGCCACTCATTCCGGAAGAGTTGAGAGCATACGCGTTTCAGGGACGGTCCTAAATTAATGTTATTAGGGAAATCCTGTCGGAATGGTAGTGATACGGTGTATCTTCCATCTTCATCACGTTTCGTTGTTTCTTTAAATAATTTTTCGCAATACCTCTCATCTTCATTTAATATTTTATTTTTTGGTATATTCTCTACCTCCCAGAAAGCTTTTAATTGATTGTCTAACGCAACTTCGTTGTGTGATTCGGTGCTTCTATTCGACCGATTAGTATCCAACCGAACACTGTCTCTTGTGCTAAGAGTGTGTTTAGTACATTCTTTTTTATACCGTTCATTATAATTTGGGGATATATGTCTCCGCCAAGCATGAGGTCTACGTCTTCGTTGACGTAGAACCTCTTGTCTGCCAAAACCAAGTCTAGGAATGCCTGCATAGTCATTGCGTTGATATGGCAGGGTGGAAGATTCCCAGTGAGTTTCGCTAGAACTAGTACGGGTGTAGTCAGTCTGAAGCAGGGATTCACTGGTGAACGTAATTCGATGTTGGATGCTTCTTTCACCTGAGCTGACACCGCATTTGTGATGCCTGAAACATGGGCATGCATTTTCCTCGCTGGCAAATTGATTCTGCGTTTCAGTCTTTCAGTTATAAAGGAACATTCAGACCCAGAATCAATTAGTGCCCGCTCGGAGAAGTCGGTACCATTATGGTGAATGTGTACGCGAGCAGTTCCTAATAGCCTACCTGTGCTGGAATTGGCATGGCAGGATTTGACATTCTGGTTCGTAGAGGAAGGTGGTTGTCCCGATTTCTGTCTTTTCCGTGCCTGTACCGAAGTTGATGGGGTATTATCCGCATCTTTGAAAGGGTTGCGCACCGCCGGTTGCTGAAGTGTGTCCGCATGCAGGAGCGTGTGGTGACGAGAGTGGCATTTGGAACAGTCGTATGAACTGGTGCACCTCGTCACTGTGTGTCCTGGGGATAAACAATTCAGGCAGTCATTTGTGGATTTGACGAATTTAATCCTTTCTACCGGGTTTAAATCGCAAAAACGGAAACAGTTGCGTAATCTGTGCTCCGTAGATTTGCACATTTTACACATTGATTTTTTTTCTTGCTTGGTTACTTTGGTTTGAAAAGCACCAAGTCTTTTTGTAGGGGTTTCTGTCGACTGGCGCGACGTGTTTGACTTTTGCACTTTAGAGGTGGCATTCCCTGTAAAACCAGACACGGTTTCAAGTGTCTGAAAACGATTTGACAAGAATTTGTCCATATCCACCCACTTGGATATGTCCGTTTTGTGGTCAATGCTTTGCTCCCATAGAGCCAACGTATTTTCGGGTAATTTTGTCGAGCATAAATATGTGATGATCGCATCCCAATTTGAAACATCAATCTGATGGGTTTTTAAGGATGCTAAACAATTATTTATGTCGCGCTGTAAGGTTTTGATTGAGCTGCCGCACTCGCTATCTATCTTTTTTAGATTAAACAAAATTTGTAGTTGTGAGTTTACGAGAATCCGCTTATTCTCGTATTTCTCACATAGGTTTTTCCACGCTGTTTCGAAGCCTTCATTTGTCAAAGGACATTTCTTGACAATGTCCTTTGCCTCACCTTGGGTTTTTTGGTTAAGGTGGAATAACTTTTCTACCGGGCTTAAGCGACTGTTATTTTTATAGATGGCCGTGAACAGGTCACGAAACGTTGTCCAAGATAGGTAGTCGCCCTTGAATACCTCAGTATCGCAAGTTGGCAGGCGGATACTGTGTTCGCGCGCGCGTTCTCCCTCAGGTTTGACTGTACTAGCTTTTTCCTCCTTCAATTTAGTTTGCATTTCAGCCATGTTCGACATGCATCTCAGGAATACAGCATATGCCGCTTTATGCTTGATCTTGACCGCTGAAATTTTCTTTGCGTCGAGCGTGTCAGAGCCAAACAACTCTTCTAAGGCGTTCTCTGCTTTTTCCCACTTAGCTTGCAACTCTTTTTGCTGTATTGCAAGAGTGTGTACAGTGTGCAGAGCCGCATTTATATCATTAAAATCGGCCTCGAATTCGATTATTCGATCGGCTAATGTAATGTAGGAGTCCATGTTCATGGTTGAAAAGTGGAGAGCGAATTAACCAAGGGATATAAAACTTGAAAACCTGAGCGAATCACCCAACCAACAACTATTTAAATTACGCAAAATTGATTTATTACTCTTAATTTGTTTATTTTGGTCTGACTTTGCAGATTATTTGTGCCTTAAAACAGAGAGCAGGGAGTAGCAACACCGATGTGTACTGTGTAAAGTAAAGGAGGGGCCAAGCGCCACTTCAACCTTAAATTTTATTATAAAATAAGTGCGCGTTTATATAAACTCGACGAAAAGTGTGAAACCGTGAAATAAATCTTATGCAACAAAGAACAAGACTGTGTAACAAGATTAATTAGAGAAATTAGTGAAAATAATAGTGACGCAAAAGAAATTGAATTTTGCCGCAGTCGAATGGCGTGAATTTTTTGTGAAAGTGAGGTTATGTGCACCTCTTCCCTGTGCTGTGTCTGGAGAGCCTTACCGCTGGTGGGGGGGATAGGCCAGATAGTCACAAGGAATTTAAGACAACGTTAATGTGCCGCGTTTGCACTTAATTTGTTTTTCGACACTAATAAATTTTTCACACTTTTCGCGGTTAATCACAGTCACTACGCGTGTGGCACTTGGAATATATTTTTGAGACGGTTTTATTTATTTTTTATAACCAAAAAAATTGTGGCACGAAATATTGCACTTACTTTGTGGCGATTTGCTGTTCTGGTGATGATGTGGCAAGTTGGCTTGCGATATTGAAATTGCTTTAGCTGGCTGTCCTTTACTCAGTGTTTTACCAAGATGTTGTGAGCTAATTGCAGTGTATCACCAAGCGTGTTTATCAGCTTCTGTTTAATTTTTGAGAATCACCAAAATAATTTTACCACCAAAGTGTATCACCAAGCGTGTATATAATGAAAGCTTTGAGTTCCGAGCGGAGAGCTCTGGAGACTCCGACAAAGTTGGTTCCGTTGTCGGAGTAGATGTTCTTTGGACATCCTCGCCGAGCAACAAACCTATCGAAAGCTGCCAGGAATGCGGCAGTGCTGAGGTCACTAGTGGCTTCCAGATGAATCGCTCGTGTGGAAAAACAGACGAAAAGGCAGACATAGCCTTTGGATAGTCGACACCCTCTACCGCGGTAACTTTTGATGTGGAAGGGTCCAGCGAAGTCGACTCCAGTATTCGTGAATGCACGGCTGAAGGTCGTGCGTTCGCGAAGGAGAATACCCATAAGTTGGCTCTGAGCACGCTTTCGGTGTATAGTGCAAACTTTGCAATTATGAATGGTTGCCATAATCATGGTTTTGATGTTAGGTATCCAGTATTGGGTGCGTATCAGACGTAGCATGAGTTGGTTTTCCCCATGCAGACTTTGTTGGTGAAACATTAGGACTGTCAGACGGGATAACCGGCAGTTGTATGGGAGGAAGATTGGGTGGCGTTCATTAAAAGCTAAGTCATTTGACGCCCAGAGTCGCCCTCCTACCCGAATGATGCCATGTTGGTCTAGATAGGGATTAAGTGAGAGTATTGCACTTTTCCCTGCAATTGGCTTTCCGGTCTTTAGATCACTATATTCGTAACTATAGTGTTGTTTCTGATAGATTTTAATTAAGAGTTGGGTTACTGATTTGATCTCATCAGGAGAGATTAAAGGTGACTTGACCTGAAATGATTTTTTTGTTTTGGGGTGAGTTCTTCGATAGAACCTCATAACGCATGAGAGCACCCGTAAAGCCCTAGGTAGGTCTGAAAAGCGTTGGAGAACATCGGTAGTATTTACTGTTGTTGTTGCGCAGGTCTTCGCCCTCTTTTCCTCTACGGAGGTGATGTAGTCACTTTCTTGTGCTGGCCATTGGGAAGTGTCTTCTTGCAGCCAAGAAGGTCCCTGCCACCACAACGAATTGTTGACCAATTCAGACGCAGCTAATCCTCTGCTACCTAAATCTGCTGGGTTAAATTCTGAGTTTACATGCAACCAGTCCTTATTTCCGACCATGTCGATGATCTTGGTGATCCGATGTGCGACGAAAGTGGACCAGGAACACGGCGGTTTCCTTATCCATGCGAGGACGATAGTTGAATCCGTCCAAAGGTGCACTTTCACTGGTCCTAACTTGAGGTTCCTGAAAATTGATTCGGTGATTTCCGCTAACAGCACGGCTACGCAAAGTTCCAATCGTGGAAGAGAAAGAGTTTTCACTGGGGCTACTCGGGTTTTGGCTAGAAGCAGGTTTGTCCAGATGTCATTATCCGTTTTTACGCGCATGTAAACGGCTGCTGCATAAGCCTTCTCTGATGCGTCACAAAATCCATGGATCTCGATGTCGGTTCCTGGTGAAAAGTTGACCCATCTAATTATTCGGATTTTATCGATTTCATGGTATTGGTCGGTGAAGGTTTTCCATCGTTCCAGCGAACTGGTAGATACTGGTTCGTCCCAAGCGGTGCCTTCCAACTAAATACTCTGCATGAGTATTTTTGCCACAATGACCATTGGCGCAAGCCAGCCTAAAGGGTCGAAAAGTTTGGCGATAGCGGATAGGACTGCTCTTTTGGTGATGTTTTCGCCATTTTCTAAGGTTCCTGCCTTGAAATAAAATACGTCAGAGTGAGCGTTCCATCGTATTCCCAGGGCTTTTACCGAACTAGCTTCTTCGAACGCTAAGAAATCCTCGCTGAGCAAATCCGTTTTGGGGATGTCCTTTAGAATTTCCTTACAATTTGAAGTCCACTTGCGTAATGGGAAGCCAGCTGAGTGTAAGGCCTCGCGAATCTCGTTTCTTGCTTTGATGGTTGACGCTATTGTGTGTCCTCCAGACAAAACATCATCTACGTACATACTGTCTCTTATTATGCTAGCCGCAGTAGGGTGTGAATTTGCGACGTCGTCAGCCAGTTGTAGGAGCGTTCTTATCCCGAGATATGGAGCGCAATTCACTCCGAAGGTAACCGTCTTTAATTCGTAAAGACTAATAGGGTCAGTCGGGGAAGTGCGACGCACAATGCGTTGAAATTTGGTGTGATTTTCGTTCACCCAAATTTGACGATACATCTTTTCGATGTCGCTATTAAAGACAAAACGGTATAGTCTCCATCGTAAGATAAGGATGGGTAGATCGGCTTGTAGAACTGGGCCTGGGAGGAGAATATCGTTTAAGCTATTACCTTTGGCCGTAGGGCTCGAGGCATTAAATACTACGCGTACCTTTATAGTGGTACTTTCTGATTTAATCACGGCGTGGTGGGGCAGGAAGTAATGATCCGAATCGTCGGATGGGATATTCTTTTTTAATTTTCTCATATGTCCGAGAGTTTAATATTCTGACAACACTCGAACATATTCTTTACCTAAATCTGGGTTTTTTATTAGCCGCCACTCATTCCGGAAGATTTGAGAGCATGCGGGTTTCAGGGACGGTCCTAAATTAATGTTATTAGGGTAATCCTGTCGGAATGGTAGTGATACGGTGTATCTTCCATCTTCATCACGTTTCGTTGTTTCTTTAAATAATTTTTCGCAATACCTCTCATCTTCATTTCATATTTTATTTTTTGGTATATTTTCTACCTACCAGAAAGCTTTTAATTGATTGTCTAACGCAACTTCGTTGTAGAAAGACATGATGCTCTTCTTTGGATTCGGTGCTTCTATTCGACCGGTTAGTATCCAACCGAACACTGTCTCTTGTGCTAAGAGTGTGTTTAGTACATTCTTTTTTATACCGTTCATTATAATTTGGGGATATATGTCTCCGCCAAGTATGAGGTCTACGTCTTCGTTGACGTAGAACCTCTTGTCTGCCAAAACCAAGTCTGGGAATGCCTGCATAGTCATTGCGTTGATATGGCAGGATGGAAGATTCCCAGTGAGTTTCGCTAGAACTAGTACGGGTGTAGTCAGTCTGAAGCAGGGATTCACTGGTGGACGTAATTCGATGTTGGATGCTTCTTTCACCTGAGCTGACACCGCATTTGTGATGCCTGAAACATGGGCATGCATTTTCCTCGCTGGCAAATTGATTCTGCGTTTCAGTCTTTCAGTTATAAAGGAACATTCAGACCCAGAATCAATTAGTGCCCGCTCGGAGAAGTCGGTACCATTATGGTGAATGTGTACGCGAGCAGTTCCTAATAGCATACCTGTGCTGGAATTGGCATGGCAGGATTTGACATTCTGGTTCGTAGAGGAAGGTGGTTGTCCCGATTACTGTCTTTTCCCTGCCTGTACCGAAGTTGATGGGGTATTATCCGCATCTTTGAAAGGGTTGCGCACCGCCGGTTGCTGAAGTGTGTCCGCATGCAGGAGCGTGTGGTGACGAGAGTGGCATTTGGAACAGTCGTATGAACTGGTGCACCTCGTCACTGTGCGTCCTGGGGATAAACAATTCAGGCAGCCATTAGTGGATTTGACGAATTTAATCCTTTCTACCGGGTATAAATCGCAAAAACGGGAACAGTTGCGTAATCTGTGCTCCGTAGATTTGCACATTTTACACATTCATTTTGTTGCTTGCTTGGTTACTTTGGTTTGAAAAGCACCAAGTCTTTTTGTAGGGGTTTCTGTCGACTGGCGCGACGTGTTTGACTTTTGCACTTTAGAGTTGGCATTCCCTGTAAAACCAGACACGGTTTCAAGTGTCTGAAAACGATTTGACAAGAATTTGTCCATATCCTCCCACTTGGATATGTCCGTTTTGTGGTCAATGCTTTGCTCCCATAGAGCCAACGTATTTTCGGGTAATTTTGTCGAGCATAAATATGTGATGATCGCATCCCAATTTGAAACATCAATCTGATGGGTTTTTAAGGATGCTAAACAATTATTTATGTCGCGCTGTAAGGTTTTGATTGAGCTGCCGCACTCGCTATCTATCTTTTTTAGATTAAACAAAATTTGTAGTTGTGAGTTTACGAGAATCCGCTTATTCTCGTATCTCTCACATAGGTTTTTCCAGGCTGTTTCGAAGCCTTCATTTGTCAAAGGACATTTCTTGACAATGTCCTTTGCCTCACTTTGGGTTTTTTGGTTAAGGTGGAATAACTTTTCTACCGGGCTTAAGCGACTGTTATTTTTATAGATGGCCGAAACGTTGGCCAAGATAGGTAGTCGCCCTTGAATACCTCAGTATCGTAAGTTGGCAGGCGGATACTGTGTTCGCGCGCGCGTTCTCCCTCAGGTTTGACTGTCCTAGCTTTTTCCTCCTTCAATTTAGTTTGCATTTCAGCCATGTTCGACATGCATCTCAGGAATACAGCATATGCCGCTTTATGCTTGATCTTGACCGCTGAAATTTTCTTTGCGTCGAGCGTGTCAGAGCCAAACAACTCTTCTAAGGCATTCTCTGCTTTTTCCCACTTAGCTTGCAACTCTTTTTGCTGTATTGCAAGAGTGTGTACAGTGTGCAGAGCCGCATTTATATCATTAAAATCGGCCTCGAATTCGATTATTCGATCGGCTAATGTAATGTAGGAGTCCATGTTCATGGTTGAAAAGTGGAGAGCGAATTAACCAAGGGATATAAAACTTGAAAACCTGAGCGAATCACCCAACCAACAACTATTAAAATTACGCAAAATTGATTTATTACTCTTAATTTGTTTATTTTGGTCTGACTTTGCAGATTACTTGTGCCTTAAAACAGAGAGCAGGGAGTAGCAACACCGATGTGTACTGTGTAAAGTAAAGGAGGGGCCAAGCGCCACTTCAACCTTCAATTTTATTATAAAATAAGTGCGCGTTGATATAAACTCGGCGAAAAGTGTGAAACCGTGAAATAAATCTTATGCAACAAAGAACAAGACTGTGTAACAAGATTAATTAGAGAAATTAGTAAATCTTGTGCAACAAAGAACAAGACTGTGTAACAAGATTAATTAGAGAAATTAGTAAAAATAATAGTGACGCAAAAGAAATTGAATTTTGCCCCAGTCGAATGGCGTGAATTTTTTGTGAAAGTGAGGTTATGTGCACCTCTTCCCTGTGCTGCGTCTGGAGAGCCTTACCGCTGGTGGGGGGACAGGCCAGATAGTCACAAGGAATTTAAGACAACGTTAATGTGCCGCGTTTGCACTTAATTTGTTTTTCGACACTAATAAATTTTTCACACTTTTCGCGGTTAATCACAGTCACTACGCGTGTGGCACTTGGAATATATTTTTGAGACGGTTTTATTTATTTTTTATAACCAAAAAATTGTGGCACGAAATATTGCACTTACTTTGTGGCGATTTGCTGTTCTAATGATGATGTGGCAAGTTGACTTGCGATATTGAAATTGCTTTAGCTGGCTGTACTTTACTCAGTGTTTTACCAAGATGTTGTGAGCTAATTGCAGTGTACCACCAAGCGTGTTTATCAGCTTCTGTTTAATTTTTGAGAATCACCAAAATAATTTTACCACCAAAGTGTATCACCAAGCGTGTATATAATGAAAGCTTTGAGTTCCGAGCGGAGAGCTCTGGAGGCTCCGACAAAGTTGGTTCCGTTGTCGGAGTAGATGTTCTTTGGACATCCTCGCCGAGCAACAAACCTATCGAAAGCTGCCAGGAATGCGGCAGTGCTGAGGTCACAAGTGGCTTCCAGATGAATCGCTCGTGTGGAAAAACACACGAAAAGGCAGACATAGCCTTTGGATAGTCGACACCCTCTAGCGCGGTAACTTTTGATGTCGAAGGGTCCAGCGAAGTCGACTCCAGTATTCGTGAATGCACGGCTGAAGGTCGTCATCAATTCATGGATCTCGATGTCGGTTCCTGGTGAAAAGTTGACCCATCTAATTATTTGGATTTTATCGATTTCATGGTGGCGAACTGGTAGATACTGGTTCGTCCCAAGCGGTGCCTTCCAACCAAATACTCTGAATGAGTATTTTTGCCACAATGACCATTGGCGCAAGCCAGCCTAAAGGGTCGACAAGTTTGGCGACAGCGGACAGGACTGCTCTTTTGGTGATGTTTTCACCATTTTCTAAGGTTCCTGCCTTGAAATAAAATACGTCAGAGTGAGCGTTCCATCGTATTCCCAGGGCTTTTACCGAACTAGCTTCTTCGAACGCTAAGAAATCCTCGCTGAGCAAATCCGTTTTGGGGATGTCCTTTAGAATTTCCTTACAATTTGAAGTCCACTTGCGTAATGGGAAGCCAGCTGAGTGTAAGGCTTCGCGAATCTCGTTTCTTGCTTTGGTGGTTGACGCTATTGTGTGTCCTCCAGATAAAACATCATCTACGTACATACTGTCTCTTAGTATGCTAGCCGCAGTAGGGTGTGAATTTGCGACGTCGTCAGCCAGTTGTAGGAGCGTTCTTATCATGAGATATGGAGCGCAATTCACTCCGAAGGTAACCGTCTTTAATTCGTAAAGACTAATAGGGTCAGTCGGGGAAGTGCGATTCACAATGCGTTGAAATTTGGTGTGATTTTCGTTCACCCAAATTTGACGATATATCTTTTCGATGTCGCTATTAAAGACAAAACGGTATAGTCTCCATCGTAAGATAAGGATGGGTAGATCGGCTTGTAGAACTGGGCCTGGGAGGAGAATATCGTTTAAGCTATTACCGTTGGCCGTAGGGCTCGAGGCATTAAATACTACGCGTACATTTGTAGTGGTACTTTCTGCTTTAATCACGGCGTGGTGGGGCAGGAAGTAATGATCCGAATCGTCGGATGGGATATTCTTTTTTAATTTTCTCATATGTCCGAGCGTTTAATATTCTGACAACACTCGAACATATTCTTTACCTAAATCTGGGTTTTTTTTTAGCCGCCACTCATTCCGGAAGAGTTGAGAGCATGCGCGTTTCAGGGACGGTCCTAAATTAATGTTATTAAGGTAATCCTGTCGGAATGGTAGTGATACGGTGTATCTTCCATCTTCATCACGTTTCGTTGTTTCTTTAAATAATTTTTCGCAATACCCCTCATCTTCATTTAATATTTTATTTTTTGGTATATTTTCTACCTCCCAGAAAGCTCTTAATTGATTGTCTAACGCAACTTCGTTGTAGAAAGACATGATGCTCTTCTTTGGATTCGGTGCTTCTATTCGACCGGTTAGTATCCAACCGAACACTGTCTCTTGTGCCAAGAGCGTGTTTAGTACATTCTTTTTTATACCGTTCATTATAATTTGCGGATATATGTCTCCGCCAAGTATGAGGTCTACGTCTTCATTGACGTAGAACCTCTTGTCTGCCAAAACCAAGTCTGGGAATGCCTGCATAGTCATTGCGTTGATATGGCAGGATGGAAGATTCCCAGTGAGTTTCGCTAAAACTAGTACGGGTGTAGTCAGGCTGAAGCAGGGATCCACTGGTGAACGTAATTCAATGTTGGATGCTTCTTTCACCTGAGCTGACACCGCATTTGTGATGCCTGAAACATGGGCATGCATTTTCCTCGCTGGAAAATTGATTCTGCGTTTCAGTCTTTCAGTTATAAAGGAACATTCAGACCCAGAATCAATTAATGCCCGCGCGGAGAAGTCGGTACCATTATGGTGAATGTGTACGCGATCAGTTCCTAATAGCACACCTGTGCTGGAATTGGCATGGCAGGATTTGACATTCTGGTTCGTAGAGGAAGGTGGTTGTCCCGATTCCTCTCTTTTCCGTGCCTGTACCGAAGTCGATGGGGTATTATCCGCATCTTTGAAAGGGTTGCGCACAGCCGGTAGCTGAAGTGTGTCCGCATGCAGGAGCGTGTGGTGACGAGAGTGGCATTTGGAACAGTTGTACGAACTGGTGCACCTCGTCACTGTGTGTCCTGGGGATAAACAATTCAGGCAGCCATTTGTGGATTTGACGACGGGTTTAAATCGCAAAAGCGTGAACAGTTGCGTAATCTGTGCTCCTAGATTTGCACATTTTACATATTGATTTTGTTGTTTGCTTGGTTTCTTTTGTTTGAAAAGCACCAAGTCTTTTTGTAGGGTTTTCCGTCGACTGGCGCGACGTGTTTGACTTTATGTCGCGCTGTAAGGTCTTGATTGAGCTGCCGCACTCGCTATCTATCTTTTTTAGATTAAACAAAATTTGTAGTTGTGAGTTCACGAGAATCCGCTTATTTTCGTATCTCTCACATAGTTTTTCCAGGCTGTTTCGAAGCCTTCATTCGTCAAGGGGCATTTCCTGACGATGTCCTTTGCCTCACCTTGAGTTTTTTGATTGAGGTGGAACAACTTTTCTACCGGGCTTAGGCGACTGTTGTTTTTGTAGATGGCCGTGAACAGGTCACGAAACGTTGGCCAAGATAGGTCGTCGCCCTTGAATACCTCAGTATCGCAAGCTGGTAGGCAGATACTGTGTCCGCGCGCGTTCTCCTTCAGGTCGAACTTGACTATCTCTTTCCTGCTTCAATTTGGCTTGAAGTTCAGCCATGTTCGACATACATCGCAAGAATACGGCATATTCAGCTTTATGCTTGATCTTGACCGCTGCAATTTTCTTTGCGTCGAGCGTGTCAGAGCCAAGCAACTCCTCTAGGGCGTTCTCTGCTTTTTCCCACTTAGCTTGCAACTCTTTTTGCTGTATTGCAAGAGTGTGTACAGTGTGCAGAGCCGCATTGATATCATTAAAATCGGCCTCGAATTCGATTATTCGGGGGGTAGCAACACCGATGTGTACTGTGTAAAATAAAGGGGGGGGGGGGGGGGGCCAATCGCCACTTCAACCTTCAATTTTATTATAAAATAAGTGCGCGCGTTGATATAAACTCTACGAAAAGTGTGAAACCGTGAAATAAATCTTATGCAACAAAGAACAAAACTGTGTAACAAGATTAATTAGAGAAATTAGTGAAAATAATAGTGACGCAAAAGAAATTGAATTTTCCCGCAGTCAAATGGCGTGAATTTTTTTTGAAAGTGAGGTTATGCACACCTCTTCCCTGTGCTGTG
The DNA here is from genome assembly GCF_040869045.1 of Eurosta solidaginis. Taxonomy (NCBI): domain Eukaryota; kingdom Metazoa; phylum Arthropoda; class Insecta; order Diptera; family Tephritidae; genus Eurosta; species Eurosta solidaginis. The sequence continues at coordinate 125,728,139 of NC_090321.1, forward strand.
TCTGGAGAGCCTTACCGCTGGTGGGGGGACAGACCAGATAGTCACAAGGAATCTTAAGCGACGTGAATGCAACGCGTTTGCACTTATTTTCCTTTTTGGCACTAAACAGTTTTTTCACACTTAATTACAATCACGTATGGCACTTTAAATTGATCTTTCGCACTTTTTATTTATTGTTTTAACCAAAAAAAATGTGGCAATAAATATTGCACTTACTCTGGCTTTTTATGGCGATTTGTATAGTGGTGCATATTTGGCAAGATGGCTTGATGTGTTGCAGTGGCTTTAGCTGCCTGTTGCTTGCTCAGTGTTTTTGCAAGATGTTGTTAGTCAATTGTAGTGTATCACCACAATAATTTACCACCAAAGTGTATAACCAAGCGTGCATATAATGCTTTTGTATGGATGTGGACTGTATATAGGTACTGTATTCCAAATTCCTGGTGAAGATGGACCAAATGGGCGAGAATTTCTCGTTATAATAATATGTTTTATTGAATAGAAGTATAATATTTTGGTGACAATATTACCTGACTGTATTGTAGAAACACGGCAGTGATCGCTGGCGGGAGTTGCGTATGGTACGGCTGTTGAAAACCCAGAGACCGATTGTATAAAAGCTACAACCGTTGACCCGCAAAATCCTCCGTTTTGGAGGGAAAAGGCACCCACATATCAACTCCGACATGCATATGCATGAGTGCTGACAAAAAGCACACATACACATTGCATGTACATGCATGTACATGCATGAGCGCGATGGTGTGGGTGGTTATAAATTAAGTAGAGTATCGATTTGCAGAGTTGCATTGGGGGGATCGCAATCAGATGCGGAAAAGTTAGGCATCCTGCCTAAACACTAGAGTTAAATATTGTAACGAATTTTCTGCAAATCCTCTTATTTGCCCTTTTGCTAAGTTCGAATCACTAAATTGTTGAATAAACAACTGCAATATTGAATAATGGAAAAATGGCCTTTTTTAAAGTACTTCACAATAACACTTATACTTTGCAACTAGCTGGCTTAATAACAAAACTGACTGATGAAACTGATCTATTGCCCGACAGATAGCGTCCTTAACCCTAGTTCGACCGACGCGTCACCGGGGTGACTATTCAATATTCTCCCCTCAAAAAAACATATTTTTAATAAATTTTGTTAACTCATTTTCCGTAACATCCTAAGTTAATGAATTTTGAGTAGGAAAAATACAAAATAAGGTTTTATAATTTTAGTCATAGACAACTGTAACGGGTTGAAAACTTTTATTCTTTTTTTGGCCGACGTAGTCACCTATGTGACCACGAGTATATATCAATTCCAAGCAAGATATGAACATATGGAAATATTATTGGTATAGAATCGTTTATGAGAACAGAGTTATATAAAAAATAGAAACTTTATTCGGTGCACTGAACACATTTTACAATGGGCTGAATGTGCTCCTGGCACACTGGCTTTTTACAAACTAAGCAAACTTTCCGGGAGTTCCGTTGTCTTTTATTCACTTGTTGACAAACATAACACTTGCCTTTGATTTTCATTCGATCTGTTTCGTCACGTTGCTCAATTTGCGATTCCGACGCAAAGGGTACAGATAAACGGGTATTCAGAACATCCTCCATAGCGGTACGTATGTGATAATGCTGCAGGATTCGGGGGTTTGATGCTCGCCCATTGATAGCCTCAGTGAGCAAATCACGAGAAAGTTCTTTTAGATAAGTTCGGCGGCTGATACTAACATGACTCTTTACATAATTATCCCTATAAATAATGTGTCCACCTAATGCCATTACATCCAACATATTGAAAAATAGAGCCAATGGCCACCGATGAGACTTTCTTTTGCATGCGTAAATTCCGAGCATTTGATCCATTGCATCGACACCACCTGTTGCACGACTGTAGTCGAGAATTATTTCAGGCTTGTTTGAGGCAGAATAGATTCATGCATTAGAGAGCAAAAAAACATTTTTGCTGGCTTTGGCTTTGTAATTCAGGAGGACATTTTCATTGCGGAACGAAAACTTAGATTCACCCAAAGGCGAAGATTTATCAAACTGCAGCTCTCTAGGAAGGAAGCGCTTGTTTTTACGGACAGTGCCAACTAAATTGAGCTTGATGTTCTTTAGCTCATAGGCAAGGCACAATGAAGTGAAGAAGTTGTCCGTGGTAACATTTCGTTTACTATTTTTCCATGGTTACACCAACTCAAGCACAATTTTTTCACCTAAATTAGAAGATGTTGCCTGCCCAGATTTTGCCCGAAATATAATATACTATGCAAGGGATGGCTGGTTTCCGCATCACACGCCCAAAATATTTTTATGCCGTATTTTACTGGTTTGAGGGGATATATTGACAGAACGCCACTCGACGACGAAATGGATCAAGTTGCTCATCAATTGTTATATTACTGTGGGGTCGATAACGCTTCCGCATGTTTTCGTTCATAAGCATCCGAATTTCTGATATTGGAGCTGCTTTATCAGTTTCCTTTCGAGCTTCACGTGTTCTGCTATCATCAAAACGAATAGTGCGGAGAATAGCTTTGAACCTATTTCTGCTCATCGCAGCACGGTAGAGTGGAAATGAATAAGAAGCCCATAACTCATCAATCGTCTCGATGCTGGACCTATGGACACCACAAGTTAATAAAATTCCATAAAATGCATCCATTACAATACTGTCAGTTTTTCCCATATTTTTGGGGGCGACAGTTGATTTTCCGCTTCCATATTTGGGCCAGCTGCTCGCCTTTTCTGTTTGTGTGTAGTACGCCATATCCTTCATAACACTGGAAAACAAAAAATTAAATGCATCAAAGCGGCTCATAGCTCCTTGGCAAGCAAGCCCCCCTAAACATAATTAAAAGCAAATAAACAATTATTTGCACATAATATATACTTCATTGGCTGACATCTTTGTCTAAGTATATTGTGGCCACGAGTTTGACCTGTTGGTGGTGGATTCTGAGACCACTGAGTTCCATCGGGCGCTTCATACACTAATTGCGACCCAATAATATTAACCATAGTACCTTCTATTTCTTCATCGCTATCTGGCTCACCCACTTCGTCAATCACATCCCCTTTCTCAGCATCCGATGCAATTTCGCCACCTGGTAGCCATTCATCACCTTCACCATCGTCAATTCAACATCATCGTCATCACCAAGAAGCAGCGTCTCAATATCCGCATCCGATAATGCTCTGTATAGCACAAATATATAGTACATATTTTCACCTAAAATGTAGATATTTACCTTCGATTAAACAGTCACCGGGGTGACTGCGTCGGACAAAATGAGTTGTAAAAATCGTTGGCCGAATGAGGGTTAACTGAAAACTGCCCATAGCGCCTCTACCGCTGATTCTTTTATACCCTGTGATTTCCTCGTGGCATCTTCTAGGCGCTTCCAGAATTTTACTTAGTTAGTTATAAATTTCTCAGCTACAACTACAGATGTATAAGTTTTATAGCTTCTCTCATACCCCATGCGCTTGTATGTGTGAGAGACAATTCCACAATCACAATTGCATTCCTTTAGCAGCAATTCAGATAAGATATCTGCATGTGCTTGTGCTTTGCTCTCAGCTGCGTGTACCTACATATGTGTAGACATAATGATTGATTCGTTTATGTAGATACATAATGATTGATCTATGGATGTGCATGCAAGGCGCTGCTTAGCATCGGCTTAGAGATGGCATCATCCCCTAGTTTTTTTAACATTCGTAACACTGCCCTCCACCTAAGTCTGCTCGTCCTGATCAACGCTTTCGCTTGAGTATTAGTCGCCCATAAAATAAAGCACATAGCTGGGAACATTACTACACTGAAACTTTACGACCGGGATCATTGCTAAACTGAAACTAATCAACCGAGATCATTGCTGAAACCAAACTAACCTATCCGTTTTGCTTTATGAATAGGGGCCCATTAAATAAAGCACGTAGCTAGAAACATTTATAAACTGAAACTGAGTGATCGGGCTCATTGCCAAAGCCAAACTAACCAACCGGGATCATTGCTGGAACCAAACTAACCAAGCGCTTTCGCTTGAGTAATAGGCGCCCATAAAATAAAGCACGTAGCTGGGAACATTGCTAAACTGAATCTGTCCGACCGGGTTCATTGCTAAAGCCAAACTCACCAACAGGTTTCATTGCTAAAACCAAACTAACCAAGCCCTTCTGCTTGAGGAATAGGCGCACATAAAATAAAGCACGTAGCTGGGAACATTGCTACACTGAAAATGACCGACCGGGCTCATTGCTAAAGATGAACTAACCAACCGGTATCATTGCTGAAACCAAACTAAACGATCCGTTTTGCTTTACTAATAGGGGCCCATAAAATAAAGCACGTAGCTGGGAACATTGCTAAACTGAAACTGAACTACCGGGATCATTGCTAAACTGAAACTAATCAACCGGGATCATTGCTGAAAGCAAACTAACCGATCCGTTTTGCTTTATTAATAGGGGCCCATAAAATAAGGCACGTAGCTAGGAACATTTATAAACTGAAACTGAGCGACCGAGCTCATTGCTAAAGCCAAACTCACCAACAGGTATCATTGCAAAAAAAAAAACTAAAAGAGCCCTTTTGCTTGAGGAATAGGCGCCCATAAAATAAAGCACGTAGTTGGGAACATTGCTACATTGAAACCGACCGACCGGGCTCATTGTGAAAGCCAAACTAACCAACCGGGATTATTGCTAGAACCAAACTAACCAAGCGCTTTCGCTTGAGTAATAGGCGCCCATAAAATAAAGCGCATAGCTGGGAAAATTGCCACACTGAAACTGACTGACCGAGACCATTGCTAAACTGAAAGTAATCAACCGGGATCATCACAGAAACCAAACTAACCGAACCCTTTTGCTTGAGTTATAGAGGCCCACAAAATAAAGCACGTATCTGAGAACAATACCAAACTGAAACTGACCAAACTTACCGGCAGGTATCATTGCAAAAAACCAAACTAACAGAGCCCTTTTACTTGCGGAATAGGCGCCCATAAAATAAAGCACGTAGCTGAGAACATTTATAAACTGAAACTGAGCGAACGGGCTCATTGCCAAAGCCAAACTAACCAACCGGGATTATTGCTAGAACTAAACTAACCAAGCACTTTCGCTTGAGTAATAGGCGCCCATAAAATAAAGCGCATAGCTGGGAACATTGATACTCTGAAACTGGCTGACCGAGGTCATTGCTAAACTGAAAGCAACCAACCGGGATCATTACAGAAACCAAACTAACCGATCCCTTTTGCTTGAGTAATAGGGCCCCATAAAATAAAGCACGTAGCTGAGAACAAAGCTAAACTGAAACTGACCGACCGGGCTCATTGCTAAAGCCAAACTCACTAACAGGTATCATTGCTAAAACCAAAGTAACCGAGCCCTTTTGCTTGAGGAATAGGCGCCCATAAAATAAAGCACGTAGCACTGGGAGCCTTACTACAATGAAACCGATCGACCGGGCTCATTGCGAAAGCCAAACTAACCAACCGGGATCGTTGCTGAAACCAAACGAACTGAGCCCTTTTGCTTGAGTAATAGGCGTCTATAAAATAAATCACATAGCTGGGAACATTACTATACTGAAAATGAACGACCGGGATCATTGCTAAACTGAAACTAACCAACCGGGACCATTGCTGAAACCAAACTAACCCATCCGTTTTGCTTTATTAATAGGGGCCCATAAAATAAAGCGCGTAACTGGGAACATTGCTAAACTAAAACTGAGCGACCGGGCTCATTGCCAAAGCCAAACTAACCAACCGGGATCATTGCTGGAACCAAACTAACATTGCGCTTTCGCTTGAGTAATTGGCGCCCATAAAATAAAGCACATAGCTGGGAACATTGCTACACTGAATCTGACTGACCGAGATCATTGCTAAACTGAAACTAATCAACCGGGATCATTGCTCAAACCAAACTAACCCATCCGTTTTGCTTTATTAATAAAATTAAACTGAGCGACCCACCTCGTTGATAAAGCCATACTAACCACTCGGGATCATTGCTGGAACCAAACTAACCAAGCGCTTTTGCTTGAGTAATAGGCGCCCATAAAATAAAGCACATAGCTGGGAATATTACTACACTGAAACTGACTGACCGAGATCATTGCTAAACTGAAACTAACCAACAGGGATCATTACAGAAACCAAACTAACCGATCCCTTTTGCTTGAGTAATAGGGGCCCATAGCTGGAAACATTGCTAAACTGAAACCGACCGACCGGGCTCATTGCTAAAGCCAAACTCACCAACAAGTATCACTGCTAAAACCAAATTAACCAACCCCTTTCGGTTGAGTAATAGGTTCCCATAAAATAAAGCACGTAGAAAGCAACATTTCTACACTGAAACTGACCGACCGGCCTCATTGCTAACGCCAAACTAACCAACCGGGATCATTGCTGAAACAAACTAAAGCCGGAGTCATTGGTACCGTATGTCGTATCGCTGTATCCGTATCCCTAACGTAATCAGCTGTTTATCGTTACGACGGTTAATCAAAACCCAATTGGTTGGCTACGATATGGTTACGACCTTAGCGGCACCAATAATCGATTGCATTGATTCTCATTAGGTTGGTCGAATCAGCTGTTAAAAGGTTACCGATACGGTTGCCGATAAAGCACCAATGTCTCCAGCTTAACCGAGCCCTTTTGCTTGAGTAATAGGCGTCCATAAAATAAACGACATAGCTGGGAACATTGCTACACTGAAACTGACTGACTGGGGTCATTGCTAAAGGCAAACTAATCAACAGGGATGAGTGCTGAAACCAAACTAACCGAGCCCTTTTGCTTGCGTAATAGGCGCCCATAAAATAAAGTACGTAGTTGGGAACATTGCTACACTAAAAGTGAACGACCGGGCTCATTGGTAAAGCCAAGCTAACCAACCGGTATCATTGCTGAAACCAAATTGACCGAACCCCTTTGCTTGGTTAATAGGCGGCCATAAAATAAAGCAAATAGCTGGGAACATTGCTAAACTTAAACTGACCGACCGGGTTTATTGCTAAAGCCAAACTAACCAACAGGGGTCAGTGCTGAAACCAAACTAACCGAGCCATTTTGCTTGAGTAATATGCGCCCGTAAAATAAAGCACGTAGCTGGTAACATTGCTACACTGAAACTGACCGACCCGGCTCATTTCTAAAGCCAAGCTTACCAACCGGGATCATTGCTATAACGAAACTAACCAAGCCCTTTCGCTTGAGGAATAGGCGCCCATAAAATAAAGCACGTAGCTGGGAACATTGCTAAACTGAAACTAACCAACCAGGATCATTGCTGAAACCAAACTAACTGAGCCCTTTTGCTTGAGTAATAGGCGCCCAAAAAACGAATTTTTTTAACCCATTCATTTTGGTTACTCGACCGCTCCGTCCTCGTGTAGCCTACATATTGCGTTTTTATACTCAGTTGAGCAGAGCTCACAGAGTATATTAACTTTGATTGGATAACAGTTGGTTGTACCGGTATAAAGGAATCGAGATAGATATAGACTTCCATATATCAAAATCATCAGTATCGAAAAAAAATTTGATTGAGCCATGTCCGTCTGTCCGTCCGTCCGTCCGTCTGTCCGTTAACACGATAACTTGAGTAAATTTTGAGGTATCTTGATGAAATTTGGTATGTAGATTCCTGGGCACTCATCTCAGATCGTTATTTAAAATGAACGATATCGGACTATAACCACGCCCATTTTTTCGATATCGAAAATTTCGAAAAAATGCGATAATTCATTGCCAAAGGCGGATAAAGCGATGAAACTTAGTAGATGGGTTGAAGTTATAACGCAGAATAGAAAATTAGTAAGATTTTGGACAATGGGCGTGGCACCGCCCACTTTTACAAGAAGGTAATTTAAAAGTTTTGCAAGCTGTAATTTAGCAGTCGTTGAAGATATCATTATGAAATTTGGCAGCAACGTTACTACTATTACTATATATGTGCTAAATAAAAATTAGCAAAATTGGATGAAGAACACGCCCACTTTTTAAAAAAAATTTTTTTTAAATTAAAATTTTAACAGAAAATTTAATATCTTTACTGTATATAAGTAAATTAAGTCAACATTCAACTCCAGTAATGATATGATGCAAAAAAATACAAAAATAAAAGAAAATTTCAAAAAGGGCGTGGCTCCGCCCATTTTCATTTAGTTTGTCTAGAATACTTTTAATGCCATAAGTCGAACAAAAATTTACCAATCCTTCTTAAATTTGGTAGGGGCATAGATTCAATGACGGTAACTGTTTTCTGTGCAAAAGGGCGAAATCGGTGGAAGCCACGCCCAGTTTTTATACACAGTCCACCGTCTGGCCTTCCTCTCGGCCGTTAACACAATAACTTGAGCAAAAACCGATATATCTTTACTAAACTTAGTCCACGTACTTATCTGAACTCACTTTATCTTGGTATAAAAAATGACCGAAATCCGACCATAACCACGCCCACTTTATCGATATCGAAAATTACGAAAAATTAAAAAAATGCCATAATTCTATACCAAATACGAAAAAAGGGATGAAACATGGTAATTGGATTGGTTTATTGACGCAAAATATAACTTTGGAAAAAACTTTGTAAAATGGGTGTGACACCTACCATATTAAGTAGAAGAAAATAAAAAAAAAAAAACTTTGTAAAATGGGTGTGACACCTACCATATTAAGTAGAAGAAAATTAAAATTTCTACAAGGCGAAATCAACAGCGTTTTGAATCTTGGCAGGAATACTGTTAGTGGTATTGCATATATAAATAAATTAGCATTACCCGACAGATGATTTTCTCGATCACCTGGTCGCCATTTTCGTCGATATCGCGAAAACGCTTTCACATATAAGTTAACACAAACTAATGCTTCTCAATAATTCTGTCCGCGCATGGCCTGTGTCAGCGAATATCCATTCTCACGCTGACGGATAAGCCACAACGATTGCGTAACATGAGCAGTGCTATGAAACAACAATTTGCGCGCATGGCCTGTATCAGCGAATATCAGTTAACACAAGCGAATGCTTCTCAATAATTCTGTCCGCGCATGGCCTGTGTCAGCGAATATCCATTCTCACGCTGACGGATAAGCCACAACGATTGCATAACATGAGCAGTACTATGAAACAGCAATTTGGCCTGTGTAAGCGAATATCCATTCTCACGCTAGCAGGTGCAGCTCTTAGGCACTTTAGAATATAAGCTCAGTTAGTTTTTGGCATGACAATGAATAAAACGTATTATTGTAATAAACTCTAATTGCAAATGACTTTTAATGGATTACCATGAAACGGTAAAACTTATACATCTAAGGGCCACTCGCTTTTAAAACCCTCATTAATACCTTCAATTTGATATCCATATCGTACAAACACATTCTAGAGTCATCCCTGGCCCACCCTAATGGCGATATCTCGAAAAGGCGTCCATTTATAGACCTAATGCCCACTCCCTCTCACAATGCTCAGTAACAACTTTCGTTATTTACCCATATCGTACAAACATTCTAGAGCCACCCCTGGCCCACCCTAATGGCGATATCTCAAAAAGGCGTCCACCTATAGACCTAATGGCCACTCCCTCCTAAAATGCTCAGTAACACCTTTCGTTTGATACCCATATCGTACAAACATTCTAGAGTCACCTCTGGCCCACCCTAATGGCGATATCTCGAAAAGGTGTCCACCTATAGACCTAATGCCTACTCCCACTTAAAATGCTCAGTAACACCTTTCGTGTTTGATACCCATATCGTACAAACATTCTAGAGTCTCCCCTGGCCCACCCTAATGGCGATATCTCGAAAAGGCGTCCACCTATAGACCTAATGCCCACTCCCTCTTAAAATGCTCAGTAACACCTTTCGTTTGATACCCATATCGTACAAACATTCTAGAGTCACCCCTGGCCCACCCTAATGGCGACATCTCGAAAAGGCGTCCACCTATAGACCTAATGCCCACTCCCTCTTAAAATGCTCAGTAACACCTTTCATTTGATTCCCATATCGTACAAACATTCTAGAGTCACCCCTGGCCCACCCTAATGGCGACATCTCGAAAAGGCGTCCACCTCACATTCTGGAGTCACCCCTGGTCCATCTTTATGGGGATATATCGAAACGGCGTCCACCTATGGAACTAAGGATCACTCCCTTTGAAAATACTCATTAACACCTTTCATTTGATACCCATATCGTACAAACTTATTCTAGAGTCACCCCTGGTCCACCTTTATGGCGATTTCTCGAAAAGGCGTTCACCTATAGAACTAAAGCCCATTCCCTTTTAAAATACTCATTACCACCTTTCATTTGATACCCATATCGTACAAACATATTCTAGAGTCAGCCCTGGTCCACCTTTATGGCGATATCCCTAAATGGTGTCCATCCATAGAACTATGGCCTACTCTCTCTTAAAATACTCTTTAATACCTTCCGTTTGATACACATGTCATACAACCACATTCCAGGGTTACCCTAGGTTCATTTTCCTACATGGTGATTTTCCTTATTTTGTCTCCATAGCTCTCAACTGAGTATGTAATGTTCGGTTACACCCGAACATAGCCTTCCTTACTTATTCTAAATAAACTTGCCGGCATAAATGTGTAAATCGTTTTGTTCAACAAATTTGAGTAGATTACTCAGCAGTTGTTTGCTTCAGAGCAACAATTTTTGAGATAATTATTTCAACGTTTTAAAGGTTTTCAAACGTTGTTTCTCGTTTTATATCCTTTAATTCTAGAGTTAAATATTGTAACGAATTTACTGCAAGTCCTCTTATTTGCCCTTTTGCTAAGTTCGAATCACTAAACTGTTGAATAAATAAATATAATATTGAATAATGGAAAAATGGTCTTTTTTAAAGTACTTCACAATAACAACTAGCTGGCTTAATAACCAAACTGACTGATGAAACTGATCTATTGAACGACAGATAGCGTCCTTAGCTGAAAACTGCCCATAGCGCCTCTACCGCTGATGCTTTTATACTCTGTGATTTCCACGTGGCATCTGCTAGGCGCTTCCAGACTTTACTATTAGTTATAAATTTCTCAGCCACAACTACAGATGTATAATTTTTATAGCTTATCTCATACGCCATGCGCTTGTGTGTGGGAGCGACTCTTCCACAATCACAATTGCATAACTTTAGGAGCATTTCAGATAAGATATCTGCATGTGCTTGTGCGTTGCTCTCAGCTGCGTGTACCTATATTTGTGTAGACATAATGATTAATTCGTTTATGTAGATACATAATGATTGATCTATGCCTAGCATCGGCTTAGAGATGGCAGCATCCCTTAGTTTTGTTAATATTCGTAACACTGACCTCCGCCTAAGTCTGATCGTCCCGATCAGACAAATCTCGGACGATGAAATCAGACGAAATTAACCGCGCGCTTTCGCTTGAGTATTAGGCGCCCATTAAATAAAGCACATACCTGGGAACATTCCTACACTGAAACTGAACGACCGGGATCATTGCTAAACTGAAACTAACCAACCGGGATCATTGCTGAAACCAAAATAACCGATCTGTTTTGCTTTATTAATAGGGGCACATAAAATAAAGCACGTAGCTGGGAACATTTATAAACTGAAACTGAGCGATCGGGCTCATTACATAGCTGGGAACATTGCTACACTGAAACTGACTGACCGAGATCATTGCTAAACTGAAACTAACCAACCCGGATCATTACAGAGACTAAACTAACCGATCCCATTTGCTTGAGTAATAGGGGCCCATAAAATAAAGCACGTAGCTGGGAACATTGCTAAATTGAAACTGACCGACCGGGCTCATTGCTAAAGCCAAACTCACCAACAGGTATCATTGCTAAAAACCAAACTAACAGAGCCCTTTTGCTTGAGGAATAGGCGCCCATAAAAGAAAGTACGTAGCTGGGAGCATTACTACACTGAAACCGACCGACCGGGCTCATTGTGAAAGCCAAACTAACCAACAGTTATCACTGCTAAAACCAAATTAACCGAACCCTTTCGGTTGAGTAATAGGTGCCCATAAAATAAAGCACGTAGCAGGCAACATTTCTCCACTGAAACTGACCGACCGGCCTCATTGCTAAAGACGATCTAAACAACTGGGATCATTGCTGAAACCAAACTAACCGATCCTTTTGGCATGAGGAATAGGCACCCAGAGAACCTAGCACATAGCTCGGAGCATTGCTAAACTGAAACTAACCAACCGGGATCACGCTGAAACCAAACTAACCCAGCCCTTTTGCTTGCGTAATAGGCGCCCATAAAATATAGCTAATAGCTGGGAACATTGCTAAACTTAAACTGACCGACCGGGCTTATTGCTAATGCCAAACTTACCAACCGGAATCATTGCTATAACGAAACTAACCGAGCCCTTTCGCTTGAGGAATAGGCGCCCATAAAATAAAGCACGTAGCTGGGAACATTGGTAAACTGAAACTAACCAACCAGTATCATTGCTGAAACCAAACTAACCGAGACCTTTTGCTTGAGTAATAAGCGCCCGTAAAATAAAGCACATAGCTGGGAAGATTGCTACACTAAAAGTGACCGACCGGGCTCATTGCTAAAGCCAATCTAACCAACAGGGATCAGTGCTGAAACCAAACTAACCGAGCCCTTTTGCTTGAGTAATAGGCGCCCATAAAATAAATACACTAAAACTGACCGACCGGGCTTATTGCTAATGCCAAACTTACCAACCGGAATCATTGCTATAACGAAACTAACCGAGCCCTTTCGCTTGAGGAATAGGCGCCCATAAAATAAAGCACGTAGCTGGGAACATTGGTAAACTGAAACTAACCAACCAGTATCATTGCTGAAACCAAACTAACCGATCCTTTTGGCATGAGGAATAGGCACCCAGAAAACCTAGCACATAGCTCGGAGCATTGCTAAACTGAAACTAACCAACCGGGATCACGCTGAAACCAAACTAACCGAGCCCTTTTGCTTGAGTAATAGGCGCCCATAAAATATAGCTAATAGCTGGGAACATTGCTAAACTTAAACTGACCGACCGGGCTTATTGCTAAAGCCAAACTTCCCAACCGGGATCATTGCTATAACGAAACTAACCGAGCCCTTTCGCTTGAGGAATAGGCGCCCATAAAAGAAAGCACGTAGCTGGGAACATTGCTAACCTGAAACTAACCAACCAGTATCATTGCTGAAACCAAATTAACTGAGCTCTTTTGATTGAGTAATAGGCGCCCATAAAATAAAGCATGTAGCAGGGAACATTGCTACACTGAAACTGACCGACCGGGATCATTGCTAAAACGAAACTAACCCAAAATCACATACTCAACAATGTCATATATATATGGGACATATGTGTTGCGGCGCACTCGTATGCATTTTGATTTTATGTGCTAGTCACTCAAAGTATTTTTCTGTACTTAACTAAGTACACAGTTAGACAAAATTTTTTGGCTCATGACTAAGTGCACTAATTTTATTAGCACTCAAAGCAGATCTGTGCTGGGAACATTGCTACACTGAAAATGACCGACCGGGCTCATTGCTAAAGACGAACTAACCAACCGGGATCATTGCTGAAACCAAACTAACCGAGCCTTTTCCTTGAGTAACAGGCGCCCATAAAATAAAGCACATAGCTGGGAACATTGCCACACTGAAAATAACCGACCGGGCTCTTTGCTGAAACTGAACTAACCGAGCTCTTTTCTTGACTAATAGGCGCCCATAAAATAAAGTACGTAGCTGGGAACATTGCTACACTAAAACTGACTGTCCTGGCTCATTGCTAAAGCCAAACCAACCAACCGGGATCTTTGCTAAAACGAAACTAACCGAGCCCTTTCGCTTGAGGAATAGGCGCCCATAAAATAAAGCACGTAGCTGGGAACATTGGTAAACTGAAACTAAGCAACCAGTATCATTGCTGAAACCAAACTAACCGAGCCCTTTCGCTTGAGGAATAGGCGCCTATAAAATAAAGCACGTAGCTGGGAACATTGGTAAACTGAAACTAACCAACCAGTATCATTGCTGAAACCAAACTAACCGAGGCATTTTGCTTGAGTAATAATCGCCCGTAAAATAAAGCACATAGCTGGGAACATTCCTACACTAAAAGTGACCGACCGGGCTCATTGCTAAAGCCAATCTAACCAACAGGGATCAGTGCTGAAACCAAACTAACCGAGCCCTTTTGCTTGAGTAATAGGCGCCCATAAAGTATAGCTAATAGCTGGGAACATTGCTAAACTTAAACTGACCGACCGGGCTTATTGCTAATGCCAAACTTACCAACCGGAATCATTGCTATAACGAAACTAACCGAGCCCTTTCGCTTGAGTAATAGGCGCCCATAAAATAAATACACTGAAACTGACCGACCGGGCTCATTGCTAAAGCCAAACTAACCAACCGGGATCATTGCTATAACGAAACTAACCGAGCCCTTTCGCTTGAGGCATAAAATAAAGCACGTAGCTGGGAACATTGGTAAACTGAAACTAACCAACCAGTATCATTGCTGAAACCAAATTGACCGAACCCTTTTGCTTGGGTAATAGGCGGCCATAAAATAAAGCAAATAGCTGGGAACATTGCTAAACTTAAACTGACCGACCGGGCTTATTGCTAGAACCAAACTAACCAAGCGCTTTCGCTTGAGTAATAGGCGCCCATAAAATAAAGCGCATAGCTGGGAAAATTGCTACACTGAAACTGACTGACCGAGATCATTGCTAAACTGAAAGTAACCAACCGGGATCATTGCTGAAACCAAACTAACTGAGCTCTTTTGATTGAGTAATAGGCGCCCATAAAAACGAATTTTTTGGAACCATTCGTTTTGGTTACTCGACCCCTCAGTCCTCGTGTAGCCTACATATTGCGTTTTTCTAAATAAGCTTGCCGGCCTAAATCTTAAGCATGGTTAGAATACGTAAGTCGTTTTGTTCAACAAATTTGAGTAGATCACTCAGCAGTTGTTTGCTTCAGAGCAACAGTTTTTGAGATAGTTATTGAAACGTTTTAAAGGTTGTCAAACGTTGTTTCTCATTTTATATCCTTTAACTCTAGAGTTAGATATTGTAACGAATTTACTGCAAATCCTCTTATTTGCCCTTTTGGTAAGTTCGAATCACTAAACTGTTAAATAAATAACTCCAATATTTAATAATGGAAAAGTGGCCTTTTTTAAAGTACTTCACAATAACACTTATACTTTGCAACTAGCTGGCTTAATAACCAAATTGACTGATGAAACTGATCTATTGCCCTACAGTTAGCGTCCATAACTGAAAACTGCCCATAGCGCCTCTACCGCTGATTCTTTTATTCTCTGTGATTTCCTCCTGGCATCTTCTAGGCGCTTCCAGAATTTTACTTATTTAGTTATAAATTTCTCAGCTGCAACTACAGATGTAGAATTTGTATAGCCTATCTCATATCCCGATCAGACAAATCTTGAACGATCAAATCAGACGAAACTAACGGAGTGCTTTCGCTTGAGTATTAGTCGCCCATAAAATAAAGAACATAGCTAGGAACATTACTACACTGAAACTGAACGACCGTGATCATTGCTAAACTGAAATTAACCAACCGGGATCATTGCTGAAACCAAAATAACCGATCCGTTTTGCTTTATTAATAGGGGCCCATAAAATAAAGCACGTAGCTGTGAACATTTTTAAACTGAAACTGAGCGATCGGGCTCATTGCCAAAGCCAAACTAACCAACCGGGATCATTGCTGGAAACAAACTAACCAAACGCTTTCGCTTGAGTAATAAGCGCCCATAAAATAAAGCACGTAGCTGGGAACATTGCTAAACTGAAACTGACCTACCGGGTTCATAGCTAAAGTCAAACTCACCAACAGGTATCATTGCTAAAACCAAACTAATCAAGCCCTTCTGCTTAAGGAATAGGCGACCATAAAATAAGCACGTAGCCTTATTACACTGAAACCGACCGGCCGGGTTCATTGCGAAAGCCAAACTGACCAACCGAGATCATTGCTGAAACCAAACTAACCGAAAATTACATTCTCAACAATGTCATATATATATGGGACATATGTGTTGCGGGGCACTCGTATGTATTTTCTATTTTATGTGCTAGTCACTCATAGTATTTTTCTGTACTTGACTAAATACACACTAATTTTATTAGTACTCAAAACAGATCTCTGCTGGGAACATTTCTACACTGAAAATGACCGACCGGGCTCATATCTAAAGACGAACAAACCAAACGGGATGATTCCTGAAACCAAACTAACCGAGCTCTTTTCCTTGAGTAACAGGCGCCCATAAAATAAAGTATATAGCTGGGAACATTGCTACACTGAAAATGACCGACGGGCTCATTGCTGAAACCGAACTAACCGAGCTCTTTTCATGACTAATAGGTTCCCATAATATAAAGTACGTAACTGGAAACATTGCTACACTGAAACTGCCCGACCTGGGTCTTTGCTAAAGCCAAACTAACTAACCGGGATCTTTGCTAAAACGAAACTAACAGAGCGCTTTCGCTTGAGTATTAGGCGCCCATAAAAAAAGCACATAGCTGGGAACATTGCTACACTGAAACTGACTGACCGGGATCATTGCTAAAACCAAACAAACCAAACTCTTTTGCCTGACTAATAGGCGCCCATAAAATAAAGCACGTAGTTGGGAACATTGCTTCACTGAAAATAACAGACCGGGCTCATTGCTGAAACCGAACTAACCGAGCTCTTTGCTTGACTAATAGGCGCCCATAAAATAAAGTACGTAGCTGGGAACATTGCTACACTGAAACTGACCGACCTGACTCATTGCTAAAGCCAAACTAACCAACCGGGATCTTTGCTAAAACGAAACTAACCGAGCGCTTTCGCTTGAGTATTAGGCGCCCATAAAATAAAGCACATAGCTACACTGAAACTGAACGACCGGGATCATTGCTAAACTGAAACTAACCAACCGGGATCATTGCTGAAACCACCCTAACCGATCCGTTTTGCTTTATTAATAGGGGCCCATAAAATAAAGCACGTAGCTGGGAACATTTATAAACTGAAACTGAGCGATCGGGCTCATTGCCAAAGCAAAACTAACCAACCGGGATCATTGCTAAAACCAAACTAACCAAGCCCTTCTGCTTAAGGAATAGGCGACCATAAAATAAAGCACGTAGCTGAGAGCCTTATTACACTGAAACCGACCGCCCGGGCTAATTGCGAAAGCCAAACTAACCAACCGTGATCATTGCTAAAACGAAACTAACCGAAAATCACATACTCAACAATGTCATATATATATGGGACATACATATGTGTTGCGGGGCACAAGTATGTATTTTCTATTTCATGTGCTAGTCACTCATAGTATTTTTCTGTACTTGAATAAGTACACAGTTAGACAAAATTGTTGGGCCATGACTAAGTGCACTAATTTAATTAGTACACAAACCAGATCTGTGCTGGGAAGATTGCTACACTGAAAATGACCGACCGGGCTCATTGCTAAAGACGAACTAACTAACCGGGATCATTGCTGAAACCAAACTAACCGAGCCCTTTTCCTTGAGTAACAGGCGCCCATAAAATAAAGCACATAGCTGGAACATTGCTACACTGAAAATGACCGACCGGGCTCATTGCTGAAACTGAACTAACCGAGCTCTTTTCTTGACTAATAGGCGCCCATAAAATAAAGTACGTAGCTGGGAACATTGCTACCCTAAAACTGACCGACCTGGCTCATTGCTAAAGCCAAACTAACCAACCGGGATCTTTGCTAAAACGAAACTAACCGAGCGCTTTCGCTTGAGTATTAGGCGCCCATAAAATAAAGCACATAGCCGGGAACATTGCTACACTGAAACTGGCTGACTGGGATCATTGCTAAAACCAAACAAACCGATCCCTTTTGCATGACCAATAGGCGCCCATAAAATAAAGCACGTAGCTGGTAACATTGCTACACTGAAAATGACCGACCCGGCTCACTGCTGAAACCGAACTAACCGAGCTCTTTTCTTGGCTAATAGGCGCCCATAAACTAAAGTACGTAGCTGGGAACATTGCTACATTGAAACTGACCGACCTGGCTCATTGCTAAAGCTAAACTAACCAACCGGGATCTTTGCTAAAACGAAACTAACTGAGCGCTTTCGTTTGAGTATTAGGCGCCCATAAAATAAAGCACATAGCTACACTGACACTGAACGACCGGGATCTTTGCTAAACTGAAACTAACCGATCCGTTTTGCTTTGTTAGTAGGAGCCCATAAAATAAAGCACGTAGCTGGGAACATTTATATACTGAAACTGAGCGATCGGGTTCATTGCCAAAGCAAAACTAACCAACCGGGATCATTGCCGGAGCCAAGCGATTTCTCTTGAGTAATAGGCGCCCATAAAATAAAGCACGTAGCTGGGAATATTGCTACACTAAAGGTGACCGACCGGTCTCATTGCTAAAGCCAAACTAACCGAACCCCTTTGCTTGAGTAATAGGCGCCCATAAAATAAAGCTAATAGCTGGGAACATTGCTAAACTTAAACTGACCGACCGGGCTTATTGCTAAAGCCAAACTTACCAACCGGGATCATTGCTATAACGAAACTAACCCAGCCCTTTCGCTTGAGGAATAGGCGCCCATAAAATAAAGCACGTAGCTGGGAACATTGCTAAAATGAAACTAACCAACCAGGATCATTGCTGAAACCAAACTAACTGAGCTCTTTTGTTTGACTAATGGGCGCCCATAAAAACGAATTTCTTTAAACCATTCGTTTTGGTTTCTCGACCCCTAGGTCCTCGTGTAGCCTACATATTGCGTTTTTCTAAATAAGCTTGCCCTCCTAAATGTTAAGCATGGTTAGAATACGTAAGTCGTTTTGTTCAACAAATTTGAGTAGATCACTCAGCAGTTGTTTGCTTCAGAACAACAATTTTTGAGATAGTTATTGAAACGTTTTAAAGGCTGTCAAACGTTGTTTCTCGTTTAACTCTAGAGTTGAATATTGTAACGAATTTACTGCAAATCCTCTTATTTGCCCTTTTGGTAAGTTCGAATCACTAAACTGTTGAATAAATAACTCCAATATTTAATAATGGAAAAGTGGCCTTTTTTAAAGTGATTCACAATAACACTTATACTTTGCAACTAGCTGGCTTTATAACCAAACTGACTGATGAAACTGATCTATTGCCCGACAGATAGCTTCCTTAACTGAAAACTGCCCATAGCGCCTCTACCGTTGATGCTTTTATACTCTGTGATTTCCTCCTGGCATCTTCTAGGCGCTTCCAGAATTTTACTTAGTTAGTTATAAATTTCTCAGCTACAACTACAGATGTATAATTCTTATAGCCTATCTCATATCCCATGCACTTGTATGTGTGAGCGACACTTCTACAATCACAATTGCATACCTTTAGGAGCATGTCAGATAAGATATCTGCATGTGCTTGTGCTTTGCTCTCAGCTGCGTGTACCTACATATGTGTAGACATAATGATTGATTCGTTTATGTAAATAGATAATGATTGATCTATGGATGTGCATGCAAGGCGCTGCTTAGCATCGGTTTAGAGATGGCAGCACCCCTTAGTTTTGTTAATATTCATAACACTGCCCTCCACCTAAGTCTGATCGTCCCGATCAGATAAATCTTGGACCATCAAATCAGACGAAACTAACGGAGTGCTTTCGCTTGAGTATTAGACGCCCATAAAATAAAGCACATAGCTGGGGATATTACTACACTGAAACTGAACGACCGGGATCATTGCTAAACTGAAATTAACCAACCGGGATCATTGCTGAAACCAAAATAACCGATCCGTTTTGCTTTATTAATAGGTGCCCATAAAATAAAGCACGTAGCTGGGAACATTTTTAAACTGAAACTGAGCGATCGGGCTCATTGCCAAAGCCAAACTAACCAACCGGGATCACTGCTGGAAACAAACTAACCAAGCACTTTCGCTTGAGTAATAGGCGCCCATAAAATAAAGGACGTAGCTGGGAACATTGCTAAACTGAAACTGACCTACTGGGTTCAGTGCTAAAGCCAAACTCACCAACAGGTATCATTGCTAAAACCAAACTAATCAAGCCCTTCTGCTTAAGGAATAGGTGACCATAAAATAAAGCACTTAGCTGGGAGTCTTATTACACTGAAACCGACCGGCCGGGCTAATTGCGACAGCCAAACTGACCAACCGGGATCATTGCTGAAACCAAACTAACCGAAAATCACATTCTCAACAATTTCATATATATATGGGACATATGTGTTGCGGGGCACTCGTATGTATTTTGTATTTTATGTGCTAGTCACTCATAGTATTTTTCTGTACTTGACTAAATACACACTAATAGGCGTCTATAAAATAAATCACATAGCTGTGAACATTGCTACACTGAAACTGACTGGCCGGGGTCATTGCTAAAGCCAAACTCACCAACAGGTATCATTGCAAAAAACCAAACTAACCGATCCTTTTGGCATGAGGAATAGGCACCCAAAAAACCTAGCACATAGCTCGGAGCAATGCTAAACTGAAACTAAACTGCCGGGATCACGCTGAGACCAAACTACCCGAGCCCTTTTGCTTGCGTAATAGGCGCCCATAAAATAAAGTACGTAGTTGGGAACATTGCTACACTAAAGGTGACCGACCGGTCTCATTACTAAAGCCAAACTAACCAACCGGGATCATTGCTGAAACCAAACTGACCGAACCCTTTGCTTGAGTAATAGGCGCCCTAAAATAAAGCAAATAGCTGGGAACATTGCTAAACTTAAACGCACCGACCGGGTTTATTGCTAAAGCCAAACTAACCAACAGAGATCAGTGCTGAAACCAAACTAACCGAGCTCTTTTGCTTAAGTAATTGGCGCCGTAAAATAAAGCACGTAGCTGGTAAAATTGCTACACTGAAACTGGCCGACCTGGCTCATTGCTAAAGCTTAACTAACCAACCGGGATCATTGCTGAAATCAAACTAACCGAGCGCTTTCGCTTGAGGAATAGGTGCCCATAAAATAAAGCACGTAGCTGGGAACATTGCTAAAATGAAACTAACCAACCAGTATCATTGCTGAAACCAAACTAACTGAGCGCTTTTGCTGGAGTAATAGGCGCCCATAAACACGAATTTTTTTAACCCATTCGTTTTGGTTACTCGACCGCTCCGTCCTCGTGTAGCCTACATATTGCGTTTTTCTAAATAAATTTGCCGGCATAAATGTTAAGCATGGTTAGAATACGTAAGTCGTTTTGTTCAACAAATTTGAGTAGATCACTCAGCAGTTGTTTGCTTCAGAGCAACAACTTTTGAAATAGTTATTGAAACGTTTTAAAGGTTGTCAAACGTTGTTTCTCGTTTTATATCCTTTAATTCTAGAGTTAAATATTGTAACGAATTTACTGCAAATCCTCTTATTTGCCCTTTTGCTAAGTTCGAATCACTAAACTGTTAAATAAATAACTCCAATATTGAATAATGGAAAAATGGCCTTTTTTAAAGTACTTCACAATAACACTTATACTTTGCAACTAACTGGCTTAATAACTGTTGGGCGTGGTACATTAAGCGAAAGCATCTATTTAATAATAATGGTCAATAATTGTAAGCACCATCATACTTTTGCATACTAGTTATACTTTGCATACTGGTTATACCTATGTACACATCATATTTTTGCATACTAGGTATACCTATGTACATTTACCTTTTCATACATCTCAAGTAAGGAGTACAATTTTCATACAGTTAGAGAGCAACCTAGCAGTATCATGTCATGAAATGTTAAATTGTAATAATCAATATAGTTGTAATTGAACAAGCAAATAAAGAAATCACAAAATTTAATATCGTCGTTTTTACTTCTGCTTGCTTCACTTGCGTCATTGGCGACCGTGACAGGACGTTTAAAGTTAAAAAGAATTTTTAATAAAAAGTCTTGATTACTTCGTGTTTTTTCTTTTCATAAAAGTATCGATTGCCATCGAATTTGTGGATCTATTGCAAATAGTGCAAATCGAAGCATTTCACCTGTGTGACAAATCTTTCTTTTTTACTCCAATCAACATATTTGGGCGAGCAACTACAACAACAAGCAGCATTTACATCAGTAAATCTGGCGTTAAGTAAAGCAACAGCCGTAAGAATTAAGTACACCTAAATTATAAGATAGCGTATGAATATACATAAATAGGTTTTTTAGTTGCATCTTACAATTATTTTTTTGCTTATTACTGATTAAAGAAAAAAAAATACGGTATAGTTAAATTGTTAGTGCCCGCCCAACATACATATGTATATGATCTCGTATTATTTCCTTGCAACGTTCTCTGCATCAGCGTGGAAAGTCAATCGAAGGTCAACCGCAGCTACAGTGTTTTCGTACCCTTATTTAGCATTCGCTTACAAGGTAAAAATTTGGCAGTGAATCTCAATTGCCGTTAGTTTCTTATACTGTAGTTGCACTTGTTGGTTTTCGCTGGTCAATTCATTATTAAGCCTTTGCGCGTCCACTTTAACTTGTAATACGATGGCGGGAGAAGACGAAGAACAATTATCGTCGCTCAAACAGAAACGATCCTCTATGAAACGGAATATTAGTAATATGAAGGCCAAAGTAGACAAGTTAGGGGAAACAACGGACCCCGCAATTTTAGAATGTCACCTTCAAATCCTTGAGTCCTATTTTAAGCAACAATGCCATATTCAGGGACAAATTGAAAAACTTAATCCAACAGACAGTGCCAGGAGTGATATCGAGGAGAGTTATATTACCGCAAAGGCAAAGATTATGCAATTGCTAAATAGCATTCGTCGTGCGAATGCAGCAGAAAAAAGTTTTTTAAATACATCGACTACACTCAGTACATTACATCATACCCGTCTCCATGCTCAAAAATTGCCTAAATTTGACGGCAAATAGCCGAGTATAAAAGATTTTCGCTTACGTTTTCTAACCTCGTCGACAAAGACCCTACAATTCCAACAATTGACAAATTCAATTATTTGTTCGGTTGCCTCTCAGGTCAGGCATTGTCAGTTGTGGAGCAGTTTCAAATCACTGAAGACATCTACACTAAGGCCCTAAAACATTTGAAGGATCGCTTTGATAATAACACTTTAATTTTTCGCGATTACATTTCAACTTTGTTTAATATTTCACCCATGCAGAATGCAGATTCTAACTCGTTACGTCTCATCATTGATAAGGTTTCAGCTATACGTGCATCATTATTATCGTTGGGTTCAGAAACTGACATTCTGAGTTCTATTCTTATTCACATCGTTCTTTCAAAAGTAGACAAGGGTTCTCAAGCATCCTATGAGGAAAAACAAGACTATGACTTGCTTCCAACTTGGGAAGCATGTTATAAAATTTTAAATAGGCGATGCCAATTTTTAGAGAGTCATGCCAAACCCACGGAGTCTACTGAGCATACTCGTGACTCGAAACAAAGGTTGCATTCAAAAAAGGCTTCACACACATTTGTGAATTCTCATTCAACATGTGCTTATTGTCAAATAGCAGAACACACATTGGGAAATTGTACCTCGTTTTTAGCTCTTCCTGTGTCAAGTAGACTTGAATTTGTGAAGCGTTCAGGTTTTTGCATAAATTGTTTGCGAAAAGGCCACTCTGTAGCAAAATGATCTTTCAAATTTAAATGTCGAGTTTGTAAAGGCATGCATCATACAAACTTATATATATTTTCACCGAGTTCCGATGCAAAGCCAAGCACTGCTCAGCAGTCTTCTGAGTCAAATCCACCAGTCGCTATGGTGATACGATCACAAAAAAGGGCTATTATCCCAACAGCCATAATTCTAATGAAAGACAGTTTTGGGATTTTCCAACCCGTTCGGGCTCTGTTAGACTGTTGTTCCGAAGTAAACTTTATTACTGAAGAAACCGCTAAACGCTTGCAGCTGAAGCGACAAACATCTAATCAGGAAATCTCCGGAATCGGTGACGTTCAAACAACGTTAAAGCATGCAGTATATGCTACATTTCGCTCTCGTTTTTCAACTTTTGAACGTTCTACACAGTTTGCGGTAACTAAGAAAATATCGTCAATGCAGCCTAGCGAATACATTTTTCCAAAAAATTGGACTATTCCCGAAGGAATTATTCTTGCTGATCCATTGTTTTACAAACCTCAAAAAATCGATGAACTGATTAGTAGTGAGGTCTTCTTTGATATTTTGCGCGGAAAAAAGGTAACTCTAGGCAATGGTTTGCCTTTTTTGGTCAACACTTCTCTAGGATGGGTTGTAGGCGGACAATGTGAACAACCAATAATTCAGCCATTAACGTGCAATGTGGTGAGAAAAGTGGAATCTGTCGAGTCATTACTGCGCAAATTCTGGGAAGTAGAAGAGATTACTTCGCTGCCACCGCAACTATCCGAAGAAGAGAAAGCATGTGAAGAACATTTTCAATCTAATATTTTCGTACACTCCGACGGCCGATTGCAAGTGCGCCTACCATTTAAGGAATCTCCAGCAGCCCTTGGAAATTCCATTGACGTTGCGCGTAAAAGATTTTTTGCACTTGAACGCCGCCTCTATCTCAATCCTAGGCTTCATCAGTCGTACTGCGAATTCATGGCAGAGTATCAAACTTTAGGTCACATGACAGCGGTTTCAGATACTCAGCTTGATAGTCTACATTACGTTATACCTCACCATTGCGTGCTACGCCCCGAAAGTACCACAACAAAGCTAAGGGTGGTATTCGACGCTTTAATGCGTACTTCGTCGAATAAAGCATTAAATGAAATTTTAATGGTTGGTCCAACCATTCAGCAAGAACTGATTTTAACCTTATTAACATTTCGTCTGCATCGGTACGCACTCACAGCCGATATAGTAAAAATGTAGCGACAGTTTCTTGTTGAAGAAAACGATCGAAACTTCCAACTAATCTTATGGAGAGAAACTGCAAGTGCTCCCTTGAAATTATTTCAACTAAACACAGTGACCTACGGTATGTCATCTGCACCATTTTTAGCCATACGCTGTTTAGCCCACCTTGCTGACATGTATGGGAATCGCTATCCAGTCGGAGCAAGAGTGTTGAGAGAGGATCTTTACGTTGACGACCTGTTGACTGGAGCCAACAGTGTAAAGGAGTTATTAGAGATACAAGACGAAATTACTACTTTACTGGCACATGCTGGTCTACAGCTTGCGAAATGGAATTCAAATTTCCCACAACTAATCGAAAAATCAGCAGAAGAAATTCAGATAAAAGTAAGTGACGACAATTTTACCAAAGCGTTGGGTATGGTATGGAAACCTATGGGGGACGAAATCTGCTTTAACTTTGAATCCAATGAATGCTCTATTGCAACCAAACGAACAATCTTGTCAACTGTAGCAAAAATTTACGATGTTTTGGGTTTGCTAAGTCCTTTTACAATTCGTTGCAAGATTTTACTTCAGGAGCTATGGATACAACACATGGATTGGGATGAACCACTCACACAGGATCTGCACTCAATGTGGTTGCAAATAAAAAATGATCTAAATTACATAAATGGTATACGAGTTCCGCGCTATGTATTCACGTGTCTTCAGGAGAGGGGTCAAATGCATGGGTTCGCAGATGTCTCATCTCGCGCATATGGGTGCGCCATTTACATTCGCCAATCATTCGCCGGAACTTTTAAAACCACTATTCTCATCGCCAAGTCAAAGGTGGCACCAATTAAAGCTATATCCATACCTCGATTGGAGTTATGTGCAGCTGCGCTCCTCAGTAGGACATGGACAAAAATAAAATGTAAGGTTTTGAAATACGTAAAAAACATTTATTTTTGGACAGATTCCAAAATCGTTTTACAGTGGTTGAAAAATGCATTCTTCCACTTTGACTTGCTTTGTAGCCAATCGTATTTCTTAGTTGCAAGACAATACCGCAGGAGTTGAATGGAGACATGTCCCTACAAAAGACAACCCAGCAGACATTGTTTCTCGTAGCCACAGCGCATTAGAACTTGGCAGTACTGTATGGTTTACAGGTCCAAGTTTTTTGCAAAAGGAAGCGGAGAACTGTCCTCCAGTCGAAAATCACACTGAAACACAAACAGATCTCGAGCGCAGGCAAAAAATCGCATTCACATGCAACACAAGTAGTAGTACTGTGGACATTATTCAAAACATTAGTCAAAAAACTTCTTCGTTCTTCAAAATTTTAAAAATTGTTTCTTTTGTATATCGCACCTTCAACAAATTTCATCCAAATCGTCAAATTAACCCGAAAACCGTGATACACATTCCAGCCACCGAATTGGATTATATCTTTTGGATAATAGTATTTGATATACAACGAATTCATTTTAGCACTGAGATAAATTGCCTTAAATCTGGCGGATTCTCAAATCGGATCTCCAACGTCTTTCACCGTTTCTACAACCAATAAGCGCAAACGGCAACGTCAGATTTATTCTAAGAGTCGGCGGACGACTGAAAAATGCTGAGGTTCCCTATGATTGTAAGCATCCCGCACTTTTACCCAAATCACATAAATTTACTCATCTTTATATTGAATATTTGCACCGTAGCAATCTTCATGCCGGACTGAAGGTATTGCTTTCGTTACTGCGTCAACGAATTTGGATCGTGAATGGACGCGAAATCGTTCGCAAGGTTGTGCGCAAGTGTACGCACTGCTTTCATTACAAGCCCAAGGTTATCGGTCAAATAATGGGTGACCTTCCTGCAGATCGTGTTAAGGTGCAACGACCATTTTTTGTATCAGGAGTGGACTTTTGCGGCCCATTTCTCACATCTTATCGCTTACGAGGCAAGCCACCCTACAAAACTTACGCTGCCATATTTGTGTGTTTTTCATCGAAAGGTGTTCACATGTAATTGGTTTCAGATTTGTCAACCAATTCCTTCTTGCTTTGTCTTAAGCGCTTCATTGGTCGACGCGGCATCCCTTCACGTTTGTTTTGTTACAATGCAACTAATTTCGTTGGCGCTAGCTCGCGACTTAAGGAGTTTACTGAAAAATACTTAAATGACACGGCGTTGAACGAAGTGATCAGCTACAGTAACGAAATTGGGATTGATTTTCGATTCATACCCCCACGGGCACCCCACTTTGGAGGACTTTGGGAAGCCGCTGTGAAGTCAGCTAAAACATTGTTGCTTAAGAATTTCGTTCAAGCTAATCTTACGTACGAAGAACTTCAAACTCTTTTCATCGAAATCGAAGCTGTGCTGAATTCTCGCCCGCTTACTCCGGTCTCAAATGATCCTAACGATACTGAGGCAATTACGCCTACTCATTTCCTGATTGGAACGTCACTAAAGGCCTTGCCTGATATGCAGTTCGATGTTGATAAAAATATTTCATGCTTAACATATTTTCAACGAATTACTTATATAAAAAATCAATTTTGGAAGCAGTGGGCCCATGATTATTTGCGTACACTACAACAAAAGGGGAAATGGGCCAAAGCTAAGACAAATATAAAGATCGGGTAATTGGTGCTCGTGCAGGTAGATAACCTTCCACCACAGCAATGGCTATTAGCTCGAGTTATCAGCGTAATTCCAGGGAAAGACGGCAATGTGCGGGTAGCTGATGTACGCACGACTAAAAGTACAATTCGACGCGCTCTCCATCGACTAGCCCCGCTTCCGGAAACCGAAGACGCTTGAAAGGGAGCCCTTTAAACGGAGGGAGTATGTTGGGCGTGGTACATTAAGCGAAAGCATCTATTTAATAATAATGGTCAATAATTGTAACCACCATCATACTTTTGCATACTAGTTATACTTATGTACACAGCATATTTTGCATACTGGTTATACCTATATACACATCATATTTTTGCATACTAGCTATACCTATGTACATTTACCTTTTCATACATCTCAAGTAAGAGAGTACAATTTTCATACAGTTAGAGAGCAACCTAGCAGTATCATGTCATGAAATATTAAATTGTAATAATCAATATAGTTGTACTTGAACAAGCAAAAAAAGAAGTCACAAAATTTAATATCGTCGTTTTTACTTCTGCTTGCTTCACTCGCGTCAATAACCAAACTGACTGATGAAACTGATCTATTGCCCGACAGATAGCGTCCTTAACTGAAAACTGCCCGTAGCGCCTCTACTGGTGATTCTTTTATACTCTGCGATTTCCACGTGGCATCTTCTAGGCGCTTCCAGATTTTACTTAGTTATTTCAGCTACAACTACAGATGTATAATTTTTATAGCTTATCTCATACCCCATGCGCTTGTATGTGTGAGCGCCACTTCCACAATCACAATTGCATACCTTTAGGAGCATTTCAGATAAGATATCTGCATGTGCTTGTGCGTTGCTCTCAGCTGCGTGTACCTACATATGTGTAGACATATTGATTGATTCGTTTATGTAGATACATATTGATTGATCTATGGATGTGCATGCAAGGCGCTGCTTAGCATCGGCGTAGAGATGGCAGCACCCCTTAGTTTTGTTAATATTCGTAACACTGCCCTACACCTAAGTCTTATCGTTCCGATCAGACAAATCTAGGACGATCAAATCAGACGAAACTAACCGAGCGCTCTCGCTTGGGTATTAGTCGCCCATAAAATAAATCACATAGCTGGGAACATTACTACACTGAAACTGAACGACCGCGA
Organism: Eurosta solidaginis; assembly: GCF_040869045.1. Taxonomy (NCBI): domain Eukaryota; kingdom Metazoa; phylum Arthropoda; class Insecta; order Diptera; family Tephritidae; genus Eurosta; species Eurosta solidaginis. Next base: position 125,756,872 of record NC_090321.1, read on the forward strand.
TCATTGCTAAACTGAAACTGACCAACCGGGATCATTGCTGAAACCAAAATCACCAATCCGTTTTGCTTTATTAATAGGGGCCCATAAAATAAAGCACGTAGCTGGGAACATTTATAAACTGAAACTGAGCGATCGGGCTCATTGCCAAAGCCAAACTAGTCAACCGGGATCATTGCTGGAACCAAACTAACCAAGCGCTTTCGCTTGAGTAATAGGCGCCCATAAAATAAAGCACGTAGCTGGGAACATTGCTAAACTGAAACTGACCTACCGGGTTCATTGCTAAAGCCAAACTCACCAACAGGTATCATTGCTAAAACCAAACTAACCAAGCCCTTCTGCTTAAGGAATAGGCGCCCATAAAATAAAGCACGTAGATGGGAAACTAACCAACAGGGGTCATGGCTGAAACCAAACTAACCGATCCGTTTTGCTTTATTAATAGGGGCCCATAAAATAAAGCACGTAGCTGGGACCTTACTACACTGAAATCGACCGACCGGGTTCATTGCGAAAGCCAAACTAACCAAACGGGATCATTGCTGAAACCAAACTAACCGAGCCCTTTTGCTTGAGGAATAGGCGCCCATAAAATAAAGCATGTAGCAGGGAACATTGCTACACTGAAACTGACAGACCTGGCTCATTGCTAAAGCCAAACTAAACAACCGGGATCTTTGCTAAAACGGAACTAACCGAGCGCTTTCGCTTGAGTATTAGGCGCCCATAAAATAAAGCACATAGCTGGGAACATTGCTACACTGAAACTGACTGACCGGGATCATTGCTGAAACCAAACTAACCGAAAATCACATACTCAACAATGTCATATATATATGGGACATATGTGTTGCGGGGCACTGGTATATATTTTCTATTTTATGTGCTAGTCACTCATAGTATTTTTCTGTGCTTGACTAAGTACACAGTTAGACAAAATTTTTTGGCTCATGACTAAGTGCACTAATTTTATTAGTACTCAAAGCAGATCTCTGCTGGGAACATTGCTACACTGAAAATGACCGACCGGCCTCATTGCTAAAGACGAACTAACCAACCGGGATCATTGCTGAAACCAAACTAACCGAACCCTTTTCCTTGAGTAACAGGCGCCCATAAAATAAAGCACATAGCTGGGAACATTGCTACACTGAAACTGACTGACCGGGCTCATTGCTAAAACCAAACCCTTTTGCGTGACTAATAGGCGCCCATAAAATAAAGCACGTAGCTGGGAACATTGCTACTTTGGAAATGACCGACCGGGATCATTGCTGAAACCAAACTAACCGAGCCCTTTTCCTTGAGAAACCATAAAATAAAGTACATAGCTGGGAACATTGCTACACTGAAAATGACCGACCGGGCTCATTGCTGAAACCGAACTAACCGAGCTCTTTTCATGACTAATAGGCGCCCATAATATAAAGTACGTAGCTGGGAACATTGCTACACTGCAACTGACCGACCTGGCTCATTGCTAAAGCCAAACTAACCAACCGGGATCTGTGCTAAAACGAAACTAACCGAGCGCTTTCGCTTGAGTATTAGGCGCCCATAAAACAAAGCACATAGCTGGGAACATTGCTACACTGAAACTGACTGACCGGGATCATTGCTAAAACCAAAAAACCGAGCCCTTTTGCCTGACTAATAGGCGCCCATAAAATAAAGCACGTAGTTGGGAACATTTCTACACTGAAAATGACCGACCGGGCTCATTGCTAAAGCCAAACTAACCAACTTTGCTAAAACGAAACTAACCGAGCGCTTTCGCTTGAGTATTAGGTGCCCATAAAATAATGCACATAGCTACACTGAAACTGAACGACCGGGCTCATTGCTAAAGCCAATCTAACCAACAGGGATCATGGCTGAAACCAAACTAACCGATCCGTTTTACTTTATTAATAGGGGCCCATAAAATAAAGCTCGTAGCTGGGAACATTTATAAACTGAAACTGAGCGATCGGGCTCATTGCCAAAGCAAAACTAACCAACCGGGATCATTGCTGGAACCAAGCGCTTTCGCTTGAGTAATAGGGGCCCATAAAATTAAGCACGTAACTGGGAACATTGCTAAACTGAATCTGACCGACCGGGTTCATTGCTAAAGCCAAACTCACCAACAGGTATCATTGCTGAAGCCAAGCTAACCGAGCCCTTCTGCTTGAGGAATAGGCGCCCATAAAATAAAGCATGTAGCAGGGAACATTGCTAAACTGAAACTGACTGACCGGGATCATTGCTAAAACCAAACCCTTTTGCGTGACTAATAGGCGACCATAAAATAAACCACGTAGCTGGGAACATTGCTACACTGGAAATGACCGACCGGGCTCATTGCTTAAACCGAAATAACCGAGCTCTTTTCTTGACTAATAGGCGCCCCTAAAATAAAGTACATAGCTTGGAGCCTTACTACAATGAAACCGACCGACCGGGCTCATTGCGAAAGCCAAACTAACCAACAGGGATCATTGCTGGAACCAAGCGCTTTCGCTTGAGTAACAGGCACCCATAAAATAAAGCACGTAGCTGAGAACATTGCTAAACTGAAACTGACCGACCGGGCTCATTGCTAAAGCCAAACTCGCCAACAGGTATTATTGCTAAAACCAAACCAACCGAGCCCTTTTGCTTGAGGAATAGGCGCCCATAAAATAAAGTACGTAGCTGGGTGCCTTACTACAATGAAACCGACCGAATGGGCTCATTGCGAAAGCCAAATTAACCTACCGGGATTGTTGCTGAAATCAAATTAACCGAGCCCTTTTGCTTGAGTAATAGGCGTCCATAAAATAAACCACATAGCTGGGAACATTACTACACTGAAACTGAACGACCAGGATCATTGCTAAACTGAAACTAACCAACCGGGATCATTGCTGAAACCAAATTAACCCATCCGTTTTGCTTTATTAATAGGGGCCCATAAAATAAAGCACGTAGCTGGGAACATTGCTAAACTGATACTGAGCGACCGGGCTCATTGCCTAAGCCAAACTAACCAACCGGGCTCATTGCTGGAACCAAACTAACAAAGCGCTTTCGCTTGAGTAATAAGCGCCCACAAAATAAAGCACATAGCTGGGAACATTGCTACACTGAAACTGACTGACCGGGATCAATGCTAAACTGAAACTAACCAATCGGTATCATTGCTGAAACCAAACTAACCCATCCGTTTGCTTTATTAATATGGGCCCATAAAATAAAGCACGTAGCTGGGAACATTACTAAACTGATACTGAGCGACCGGGCTCATTGCCAAAGCCAAACTAACCAACCGGGATCATTGCTAGAACCAAACTAACAAAGCGCTTTCGATTGAGTAATAAGCGCCCATAAAATAAAGCTCATAGCTGGGAACATTGCTACAATGAAACCGACCGAACGGGCTCAGTGTTAAAGCCAAGCCAACCAACAGGTATCACTGCTAAAATTAAATTAACCGACCCCTTTCGGTTGAGTAATAGGTGCCCATAAAATAAAGCACGTAGCAGACAACATTTCTCCACTGAAACTGACCGACCGGGATCATTGCGAAAGCCAAACTAACCAACCGGGATCATTGCTGAAACCAAACTAACCAAGCCCTTTTGCTTGAGCAATAGGCGCCATAAAAACGAATTTTTTTACCAATTCGTTTTGGTTACTCGACCCCTCTGCCCTCATGTTGCGTTTTTCAAAATAAACTTGCTGGCCTAAATGTTAAGCATGGTTAGAATAAGTAAGTTGTTTTGTTCAACAAATTTTAGTAGATCACTCAGCACTTGTTTGCTTCAGAGCAACAATTTTTGAGATAGTTATTGAAACATTTTAAAGGTTTTCAGACGTTGTTTCTCGTTTTATATCCTTTAATTCTAGAGTTAACGAATTTAACGAATTTACTGCAAATCCTCTTATTTGCCCTTTTGGTAAGTTCGAATCAATAAATAACTCCAATATTGAATAATGGAAAAATGGCCTTTTTTAAAGTACTTCACAATAACACTTATTCTTTGCTACTAGCTGGTTTAATAACCAAACTGACTGATGCAACTGATCTATTGCCCGACAGATAGTGTGCTTAACTGAAAACTGCCCATAGCGCCTCTACCGCTGATGCTTTTATACTCTGTGATTTCCTCGTGGCATCTTCTAGGCGCTTCCAGAATTTTACTTAGTTAGTTATAAATTTCGGAGCTACAACTACAAATGTACAATTTTTATAGCATCTCTCATACCCCATGCGCTTGTATATGTGAGCGACACTTCCACAATCACAATTGCATACCTTTAGGAGCATTTCAGATAAGATATCTGCATGTGCTTGTGCGTTGCTCTCAGCTGCGTGTACCTACATATGTGTAGACATAATGATTGATTCGCTTATGTAGATACATAATGATTGATCTACGGATGTGCATGCAAGGCGCTGCTTAGAGATGGCAGCACCCCTTAGTTTTGTTAATATTCGTAACACTGCCCTCCACCTAAGTCTGATCGTCCCGATCAGACAAATCTCTCTATCTAAACGCTGCTAGCCACTCCAAATGAACCACTTTCATTTTGGTTCGTGGTTTGCCAATGGTTTGTATGCGGTACACCACATCGTTGATCCGTTTTACATCTTTATATGGACCTTCCCAGTTACACTGCAATTTTGGGGACAAACTCTTTTTTCGTTGTGGGTTGTATAGCAGCACCAAATCTCCTTCCTGAAACCCTTCCGAATTAATGGCTTTATCGTACCTCACTTTCATTTTGTCACTCATAATCTTTGCTCGTTGCCTTACCAGATCGTGTATCTCTCTCAGCTCTTCTTCCAAGACACCAGTGGATTTTTTGACATTCCTCTCCGAATCGGCATCTATCCCATACTTCAAATCAGCTGACAGTCGAAGGTCATTCCCAAAAATTACCTTTTCGGGAGTTTGGCTCGTTGTCTCATGTACTGCCGATCGGTAGGCCATCAAGAATAACGATATGTGTGTATCCCAGTCCTTATGGTACTTGTCTACTACTTTCCTTAAATGCTCCTCCAATGTTCTATTGAAACGTTCCACCATACCATCGCACTGAGGATGCAATGCAGTTGTCCCTGTTTTTCGAATGCCCAACTTCTTGCACATTTCTTGGAAGACAACTGATTCAAAATTCCTGCCTTGGTCAGAATGTAACTCCATTGGTACACCATACCTTGCAACCCATTCGTTTGTAACCACTTCTGCCACTGTTTCTGCTTCTTGGTTTGGGATTGGGTATACCTCCGGCCATTTACTGAAATAATCCATAACCACCAGTACGTATTTCTTTCCGTGGTTGCTAGTAGGAAATGGACCTGCGACATCCATGGCGATCCTTTCAAATGGTGCACCTGAAATATACTGCTTCCTCTGGCCATGACTTCGTGTTTTGATCCCTTTCGCTCTGTTGCATACCTCGCAGTTGGCAATCCACTCGGTGACCGACTGACGGCAACCAACCCAATAGAATCTCTGCTTAATTTTCTCGAGCATCTTTGTGATTCCAAGATGACCTCCACTTGGACCACGTCAGGAATCCTCTTTCTGTGAACAACTATTAGTTTCTTCTTGCATTGACCATCCTCACTCTCCCATACTCGATGAAGGCAACCGGATATCAATTCTAAACTATTCTACTGTGCCCAATATGATTTCGCAATGGGACTCTCTGCTGACATCTTCTCTCTGCTTGGTCTTTCGTTTCGTTCGAGCCCTTGCATAACATGTGACAGATCTGTATCTTCTAGCTGACACTTTCTTAGTTGTTCCTTGTCCCATTCATCCGCACACGTTATAGTCATTAGCCGGACATCTATAATGTCTTCTTTTGCCTCGGCCTTTGAACAGTGCTTGCATTCCAAACTACATGATCTTCATGACATTGCATCGGCATTTCCATGAGTACTACCTTTTCGATGCTCAAAAGTCATAGCTTTGTAGTCGCTCGATCCACCGTGCCAATTGTCCTTCCGGAATGCGGAACTGCAGAAGCCATTTTAACGCTTCGTGATCTGTCCTGACACTCAATCGCTAGCCGTAGAGGTATTTGTAAAAATGTTTAATCCACTCTACCAATGCCAACAGCTCTCTCCGCGTAACGCAGTAGTTCCTCTCTGGTTTTCCAATCTAACGTATGTAATATGCTACTACCTTCTCCTGTCCATCGACCAGCTGTGAGGCCTCCTATAGAATATCCACTCGCATCTGTGTCTAGAATAAATGTTGCTCCTGGAATCGGATATGCTAACATTGGGGCAGTACACAACCGCTCCTTCAATGTTTGTAAAGCCACTTCTTGCTCCTTCTTCCATTCAAAAGCTTTATTTTTTCTTGTAAGTTCATGGAGGCTATGGGTTACGCTGGAAAAATTTGGTACAAATCGGCGGTAATATGTGCACAGCCCAAGGAAACTTCTCAATTCATGTAGGTTCTGTGGTCTTGGCCAATCCTTTACAACCTCTATCTTTTCGTTCGCAGTGCAGATGCCCTCTGTCGTTACTTTGTGACCCAAATAATTTACTTCCTTTTTAAACAGCGTACACTTTTTGGGACTTAACTTCAGACCAGCGCCAGCTATTCTTTGGAAAACTTCTTCCAAATTCCTAAGATGTTCATCAAAGTTCTTCCCCAATACGATGATGTCGTCCAGGTACACCAAGCATGTTTTCCAATGTAGTCCTTTCAGTACCTGGTCCATGAATCTCTCAAAAGTAGCTGGTGCATTACAAAGTCCAAAAGGCATCACTGTAAATTGCCAAAGACCATCACCAACACTGAAGGCTGTTTTCTCTTTATCTTCCTCCTTCACCTCAACTTGCCAGTAGCCGCTTTTCAAGTCCAGCGTGGAAAACCATTTCGTACCAGATAGCGAGTCCAGAGTATCGTCAATTCTTGGCAATGGATAGCTATCCTTTTTCGTAACGTCATATAACTTCCGGTAGTCCACGCAAAACCTCATTTTTCCATCCTTCTTTACACTACCGGTGAGCTCCATGGACTAGCTGATGGTTCGATGACGCCGCTGTCGCTCATTTCTTGTATGATTTAACTCACAACTTCCCTCTTCGCCAGTGGAATACTACGTGGAGCTTGGTGGATCGGACTCGCATCTCCAGTGTCAATTTGATGTTTCACAACATTGGTGCGGCCTGGTTTGGAACCATTCTGGTCAAATATGTTCGCATACTTTAGGAGAAGTTGTTTTGCCTTACTCTGATATGCTTCCTCTAGCCCCTGCGTCCATGCCGTGATGTCATATGAAAGATCAGTATTACTAGCTGAAACGTGTTCCTGGAGCTGTTCACAGTTAATAACTAATTCAGCCTCTTGGCATCTTCCCAAAATAGCTCCTTTAGTCAGTTTGAGTGGTGATTTGAACTCAATGAGTACTCTTACCGGAATACGTCCATCTTGTTTTGTCATAGCCAGGGTTTTTCCTACAAGTATGTTCAGTGCTGATTTGTTTGCTGCTTCGACAACCCACAATTTGTTTGTCCCACAATCTCCATCAACCTTTGCCCAGATGACTGCTTCGGATGTTGGTGGTATTTGCTGACTCTCTTCCGCCAGCACTCATTTATTGCTGTAGCCTCTCTCGTAGCCGAAATTAAGTGGTACATCCATATTTTTATATCGCATCGTCTTGCTTTGTATGTCGATCTTGAAGGCCTGGGCGCTCGAATGATGGAATGAGATGCACCCGTAAACGTTCCTTTCCATCCACATGTCTTCCAATAGTAAAATTGCTTGACCTTCTTCCAATTTGTGAGATAGATATTATGGGGCATTCTACTGAGGGAGCCAGATGTCGCCCCTTGCTGCTGACTCGCTTTAGTTTAACGACTGATTGGTCTTGGAGATCTGATCATCTCCTGCAGCTCTGCGCTTACGACCACCCACATTGTTGGAACTGTTAGGATTGTGTTGCAATAACGCACAATGTGCCCTGGCTTTCCACACTTAAAGCATTTGACTGCATCATTATTCTTCTGTTGCGTACCCTCCAATGCTTCCAAAATTGTGTGTACCCACTCTGGCCTTCTACTTCCACACGATGAGCTTTATATGCTGGTTTACTCAATAGGGACTTAGTTTCCTGAGTCAATGCATGTGATACCGTTTCAGCAAATGTTGGCTTTGGGTTTGCGTATGTGGCTCGCTTCGTTTCGACGTCCCGTATGCCATTTATAAAGCTTTGAATTTTTACACTTTCGGTGTATTCCACGGGTGCGTCGGCATTCGCCAAATGTGCAAGCCTTTCGACATCTCATGCAAACTCCTGCAAAGTCTCATTAGCTTTTTGGTAGCGGTTTTGCAACTCTATTTGGTGTATCTGCTTCCTGTGTTCGCTTCCGTATCGCCTCTCTAGAGCGCTCATGAATGTTTCGTAGTTGTTCCGCTCTCCCTCGGGAATAGTCTGTAGGATTTCAGCAGAAAATCCTTTCAATGGCACGAATAGTGCAGCAACTTTATCTTCAGCACTCCAGTTATTCATTGCTGCGCTCTTCTCAATCTGAATCTTAAACACCTGGAAAGGAACAGAGCCGTCAAAAAGATGGTGTTTTTACCTTCGGATTGCTCGCAGGCACAGCTGGGCGGTTTAGTTGTAACTGCTCCATACGACTTTTAACGCTTCTATCTCGGCATCAATTTTGTCCTCGAGTTGTAAAATTGTTGCATCCTGTTCTTCCGGTCTCACAAAGAGCTGCGATGATACCTGTTCTGAAATTTGTGCCGACATTTCAGATATACGCGTCGCCTTCAAGATGAAAGACATACTTTTCCATGTTATTTCCTTCTGCTTCCATTGCCTCTCGTAGTTCGAATTTATTGCCGGTTGTATTCAATCCACGGCTCTCCAACTCCTTCTTCAGTTGCTGGATCTTCAGTTCACTGAACTTTGAAATGTCCTTGTTGTCCTCTGGAATTTATTCAACAATTCCTCTTCTGACACCAATTGTAACATACTACTAATCCTCTTTTGCTAAGTTCGAATCACTAAACTGGTGAATAAATAACTCCAATATTGAATAATGGAAAAATGGCCTTTATAAAAGTACTTCACAATAACAGTTATACTTTGCAACTAGCTGGCTTAATAACCACACTGTCTGATGAAACTGATCTATTGCCCGACAGAGAGCGTGCTTAACTGAAAACTGCCATAGCGGCTCTACCGCTGATGCTTTTATACTCTGTGATTCCTCGTGGCATTTTCTTATCGCTTCCAGAATTTTACTTAGTTAGTTATAAATTTCTCAGCTACAACTACACATGTATAATTTTAAAGATCTCTCATACCCCATGCGCTTGTATGTGTGAGCGACAATTCCGCAATCACAATTGCATACATTTAGGAGCATTTTATATAAGATATCTGCATGTGCTTGTGCGTTGCCCTCAGCTACGTGTACATACATATGTGTAGACATAATGATTGATTCGTTTATGTAGATACATAATGATTGATCTATGGATGTGCATGCTAGGCGCTGCTTAGAGATGGCAGCACCCCTTAGTTTTGTTAATATTCGTAACAATATGATAAAACACGCGTACGAATTTTTTTAACCCATTCGTTTTCGTTACTGGATCGCTCCGTCTTCGTGTAGCCTACATATTGCGTTTTCGAAATAAACTTGCCGGCCTAAAGGTTAAGCATGCTTAAAACACGTAAGTCGGTTTGTTCAACAAATTTGAGTAGATCACGCAGCAGTAATTTGCTTCAGAGCAACCATTTTTGAGATAGTTATTAAAACGTTTTAAAGGCTGTCAAACGTTGCTTCTCGTTTTATATCCTTTAATTCTAAATTTAAATATGATAAAAACCGCGCCCGATTTTTTTAACCCATTCGTTTGGTTACTCGACGGCTCCGTCCTCGTTAGCTTACATATTTCGTTTTTTTTTTTTATTTGCTAACCGTTCTAAAGGTTAAGCATGGTTAAAATACGTAAGTCGTTTTGTTCAAGAAAATTTGAGTAGATCACTCGGCAGTTGATTCCTTCTGAGCGACAATTTTTGAGATATTTTTTAAAACTTTTTAACGGTTGTGAAATGCTGTTTCTGGTTTAATATCCTTTAATTCTAGAGTTAATATGATAAAAACCGGGTACGAATTTTTTTAACACATTTTTTTTGGTTACTTGACGGCTTCGTCCTCGCTAGCTTACATATTGCGTTTTTATACCTTTCATGAAAATGAAATGGTATATTAATTTCGTCACGAAACAGAAAATTGTAAATCCTTAAAGGAAATTAGATAGACCTACCATTAAGTATACTGAAATAATCAATCAATCCGTCTGTCCGTCTGTCTGTTTGTATTCAACTAGTCCCTCAATTTTTGAGATATCTTGATAAAATTTGGTGAGCGGGTGTATTTGGGTGTCCGATTAGACATTTGTCGGAACCGACCGGATCGGACCACTATAGCATATATCCTCCATACAACCGATTTTTCAGAAAAAGAGGATTTTTGTAATATCTTACCCAATTTAACAGATTGAAGCTTCAAACTTCACCATATACTTTCGTATATTCCACATATTGTTGCCTGAAAAAATTGATGAGATCGGTCGTATATATAGTATATATCCCCCACAACCGATTGTTCAGATAAGGAACTTTTCGTAATTACTGCCCTATTTTAAGAGCCAGAGGCTTCAAATTTCAACGAATACTTACGTATATAGCATATATTGTTGTCTGAAAAATTAAAAAGATCGGTGGTATATATAGTATATATATGGTGGTCTATATAGTATATATACATAGTATATATATATATATTTTCGCAAATTTTAGCCCCATTTTAACAGCTAGAAGCATCGAATTTCACCGATTGCTTACGTATATAGCATATATTGTTGTCTGAAAAAATCATAGAGATCGGTTGTATATATAGTATATATCTCATACAACCGATTGTTCAGATAAGAAAATTTTCGCAATTTCTACCCCATTTTAACAGCTAAAGGCTTCAACTTTCACTGATTGCTTACGAATATAGCATATATTGTTGTCTGAAAAAATCATAGAGATCGGTTGTATATATAGTATATATCTCATACAACCGATTGTTCAGATAAGAAACTTTTCGCAATTTCTACCCCATTTTAACAGCTATAGGCTTCAAATTTCACCGATTGCTTACGTAGATAGCATATATTGTTATCTGAAAAAATCATAGAGATCGGTTGTATATATAGTATATATCTCATACAACCGATTGTTCAGATAAGAAACATTTCGCAATTTCTACCCCATTTTAACAGCTATAAGCTTTACATTTCACCGATTGCTTACGCATATAGCATATATTGTTGTCTGAAAAAATCATAGAGATCGGTTGTATATATAGTATATATCTCATACAACCGGTTGTTCAGATAAGAAACTTTTCCCAATTTCTACCCCATTTTAACAGCTATAAGCTTCAAATTTCACCGATTCCTTACGTATATAGCATATATTGTTGTCTGAAAAAATCATAGAGATCGGTTGTATATATAGTATATATCTCATACAACCGATTGTTCAGATAAGAAGCTTTTCGCAATTTCTACCCCATTTTAACAGCTATAAGCTTCAAATTTCACCGATTGCTTACGTATATAGCATATATTGTTGTCTGAAAAAATCATAGAGATCGGTTGTATATATAGTATATATCTCATACAACCGATTGCTCAGATAAGGAACTTTTCGCAATTTCTACCCCATTATAACAGCTACAAGCTTCAAATTTCACCAAATGCTTACGTGTATAGCATATATTGATGTCTGAAAAAATCATTGAGATCGGTGGTATACATAGTATATACCTCATACATACGATTGCTCAGATAAGAAACTTTTCGCAATTTCTACCCCCATTTTAACAGCTATAAGCTTCAAATTTCACCAATTGCTTACGTATATAGCATATATTGTTGTCTGAAAGAATCAAATCATAGAGATCAGTTGTATATATAGTATATATCTCATACAACAGATTGTTCAGATAAGAAACTTTTCGCAATTTCTACCCCATTTTAACAGCTATAAGCTTCAAATTTCACCTATTGCTTACGTATATAGCATATATTGTTGTCTGAAAAAATCATAGAGATCGGTTGTATATATAGTATATATCTCATACAACCGATTGTTCAGATAAGAAACTTTTTCCAATTTCTACCCCATTTTAACAGCTATAAGCTTCAAATTTCACCGATTGCTTATGTATATAGCATATATTGTTGTCTGAAAAAATCATAGAGATCTGTTGTATATATAGTATATATCTCATACAACCGATTGTTCAGATAAGAAACTTTTCGCAATTTCTACCCCATTTTAACAGCTATACGCTTAAAATTTCACCGATTGCTTACGTATATAGTATGTATTGTTGTGTCATAAAATCATAGAGATCGGTGATATATATAATATATATATGATGGTATATATAGTATATATATATAGTATATATATATTTTTTTTTGCGATTTCGGCCCCATTTTAACAGCTAGAAGCTTCAAATTTCACCGATTGCTTATGTATATAGCATATATTGTTGTCTGAAAAAATCATAGAGATCGGTTGTATATATAGTATATATCTCATACAACCGATTATTCAGATAAGAAACTTTTCCCAATTTCTACCCCATTTTAACAGCTATAAGCTTCAAGCTTCACCGATTGCTTATGTATATAGCGTATATTGTTGTCTAAAAAAATCATAGAGATCGGTTGTATATATAGCATATATCTCATACAACCGATTGTTCAGATAAGAAACTTTTCGCAATTTCTACCCCATTTTAACAGCTATAAGCTTCAAATTTCACCTATTGCTTACGTATATAGCATATATTGTTGTCTGAAAAAATCTTAGAGATCGGTTGTATATATAGTATATATCTCATACAACCGATTGTTCAGATAAGAAACTTTTCGCAATTTCTACCCCATTTTAACAGCTATAAGCTTCAAATTTCACCGATTGCTTACGTATATAGTATGTATTGTTGTCAAAAAATCATAGAGATCGGTGATATATATAATATATATAAGATGGTATATATAGTATATATATATAGTATATATATATTTTTTTTGCGATTTCGGCCCCATTTTAACAGCTAGAAGCTTCAAATTTCACCGATTGCTTATGTATATAGCATATATTGTTGTCTGAAAAAATCATAGAGATCGGTTGTATATATAGTATATATCTCATACAACCGATTGTTCAGATAAGAAACTTTTCCCAATTTCTACCCCATTTTAACAGCTATAAGCTCCAAATTTCACCGATTGCATATGTAAAAAAAATGTAAGGCGCGGTAACCTCCGAAGAGATCTAAGGCCGAGCTTCTCTTCCAATTTGCGTCGTGCTCCTCTTGATTTTCCCTACAAATTGGCCGGACGGGACCTACATGTTTTATGCCGACTCCGAACGGCATCTGCAAGGCAGATGAGTTTTCACTGAGAGCTTTTCATGGCAGAAATACAACCGGAGCGCTTGCCAAACACTGCCGAGGGGCGACCCCGCTAAGAAAAATTTTCTTCTAATTGAAAAACCTTATTTCTAAAATTTTGATGTTTCTTTGCCCGGGATTTGAACCCAGGGCATACGGTGTGATAGGCGGAGCACGCTACCATCACACCACGGTGGCCGCCAATTGCTTATGTATATAGCATATATTGTTGTCTGCAAAAATCATAGAGATCGGTTGTATATATAGTATATATCTCATACAACAGATTGTTCAGATAAGAAACTTTTCGCAATTTCTACCCCATTTTAACAGCTATAAGCTTCAAATTTCACCTATTGCTTACGTATATAGCATATATTGTTGTCTGAAAAAATCATAGAGATCGGTTGTATATATAGTATATATCTCATACAACCGATTGTTCAGATAAGAAACTTTTCCCAATTTCTACCCCATTTTAACAGCTATAAGCTTCAAATTTCACCGATTGCTTACGTATATAGCATATATTGTTGTATGAAAAAATCATAGAGATCGGTTTTATATATAGTATATATCTCATACAACCGATTGTTCAGATAAGAAACTTTGCGCAATTTCTGCCCCGTTTTAACAGCGAGAAGCTTCAAATTTCACAAAATGCTTACGTATATAGCATATATTGTTGTCTTAAAAAATCATAGAGATCGGTGGTATATATAGTATATATCTCATACAACCGATTGTTCAGATAAGAAACTTTTCGCAATTTCTACCCCATTTTAACAGCTATAAGCTTCAAATTTCACCGATTGCTTACGTATATAGCATATATTGTTGTCTGAAAAAATCATAGAGATCGGTTGTATATATAGTATATATCTCATACAACCGATTGTTCAGATAAGAAACTTTTCGCAATTTCTATCCCATTTTAACAGCTACAAGCTTCAAATTTCACCAAATGCTTACGTGTATAGCATATATTGATGTCTGAAAAAATCATTGAGATCGGTTGTATACATAGTAAATATCTCATACAACCGATAGTTCAGATAAGAAACTTTTCGCAATTTCTACCCCATTTTAACAGCTATAAGCTTCACATTTCACCGATTGCTTACGTATATACCATATATTGTTGTCTGAAAAAATCATAGGGATCGGTTGTATATATCTCATACAACCGATTGTTCAGATAAGAAACTTTTCGCAATTTCTACCCCATTTTAACAGCTATAAGCTTCAAATTTCACCTATTGCTTACGTATATAGCATATATTGTTTTCTGAAAAAATCATAGAGATCGGTTGTATATATAGTATATATCTCATACAACCGATTGTTCAGATAAGAAACTTTTCCCAATTTCTACCCCATTTTAACAGCTATAAGCTTCAAATTTCACCGATTGCTTATGTATATAGCATATATTGTTGTCTGAAAAAATCATAGAGATCGGTTGTATATATAGTATATATCTCATACAATCGATTGTTCAGATAAGAAACTTTTCCCAATTTCTACCCCATTTTAACAGCTATAAGCTTCAAATTTCACCGATTGCTTACGTATATAGCATATATTGTTGTCTGAAAAAATCATAGAGATCGGTTGTATATATAGTATATATCTCATACAACCGATTGTTCAGATAAGAAACTTTTCGCAATTTCTACCCCATTTTAACAGCTATAACCTTCAAATTTCACCGATTGCGTACGTATATAGCATATATTGTTTTCTGAAAAAATCACAGAGATCGGTTGTATATATAGTATATATCTCATACAACCGATTGTTCAGATAAGAAACTTTGCGCAATTTCTGCACCGTTTTAACAGCTAGAAGCTTCAAATTTCACAAAATGCTTACGTATATAGCATATATTGTTGTCTGAAAAAATCATAGAGATCGGTGGTATATATATTATATACTTCATATAAACTGTCATATTTGCCCCTTTTTTACGGTTAGAAGCTTCAAAATTCATCAAATTTCATCAAATAGTTACGTTTACGTCATATATTTTTGAATTACGTGATTCGTAGTCATAGTTTTTACATGCAGGCCACAAAAAACGTGAAGCTTTGCATCCTCACACAGATTACCTACCTATTTTTATACCTTTCATGAAAATGAAATGGTATATTAATTTCGTCACGAAACCGAAAATTGTAAGTCCTTAAAGGAAAATAGATAGACCCACCATTAAGTATACCGAAATAATCAGGTTGAAGAGCTGAGTTGATTTAGCCATGCGCGTCTGTCCGTCTGTCCGTCTGTCTGTTTGTATGCAAACTAGTCCCTCAATTTTTGAGATATCTTGATAAAATTTGGTGAGCGGGTGTATTTGGGTGTCCGATTAGACATTTGTCGGAACCGACCGGATCGGACAACTATAGCATATATCCTCCAAACAACCGATTTTTCAGAAAAAGAGGTTTTTTGTAATATCTTACCCAATTTAACAGATTGAAGCTTCAAACTTCACCATATACTTTCGTATATTCCACATATTGTTGGCTGAAAAAATTTATGAGATCGGTCGTATATATGGTATAAATCCCCCACAACCGATTGTTCAGATAAGGAACTTTTCGTAATTACTGCCCTATTTTAAGAGCTAGAGGCTTCAAATTTCAACGAATGCTTACGTATATAGCATATACTATTGTCTGAAAAAATCATAAAGATCGGTGGTATATATAGTATATATATGGTGGTATATATAGTATATATAAATATATATATATATTTTCGCAAATTTTAGCCCCATTTTAACAGCTAGAAGCTTCAAATTTCACCGAATACTTACGTATATAGCATACATTGTTGTCTGAAAAAATCATAGAGATCGGTTGTATATATAGTATATATCTCATACAACCGATTTTTCAGATAAGAAACTTTTCGCAATTTCTACACCATTTTAACAGCTATAAGCTTCAAATTTCACCGATTGCTTACGCATATAGCATATATTGTTGTCTGAAAAAATCATAGAGATCGGTTGTATATATAGTATATATCTCATACAACCGATTGTTCAGATAAGAAACTTTTCGCAATTTCTACCCCATTTTAACAGCTATAAGCTTCAAATTTCACCGATTGCGTACGTATATAGCATATATTGTTTTCTGAAAAAATCACAGAGATCGGTTGTATATATAGTATATATCTCATACAACCGATTGTTCAGTTAAGAAACTTTTCGCAATTTCTACCACATTTTAACAGCTATAAGCTTCAAATTTCACCGATTGCTTACGTATATAGTATGTATTGGTGTGTCAAAAAATCATAGAGATCGGTGATATATATAATATATATATGATGGTATATATAGTATATATATATAGTATATATATTTTTTTTCCGATTTCGGCCCCATTTTAACAGCTAGAAGCTTCAAATTTCACCAAATGCTTACGTGTATAGCATATATTGATGTCTGAAAAAATCATTGAGATCGGTGGTATACATAGTATATATCTCATACAACCGATTGTTCAGATAAGAAACTTTGCGCAATTTCTGCACCGTTTTAACAGCTAGAAGCTTCAAATTTCACAAAATGCTTACGTATATAGCATATATTGTTGTCTGAAAAAATCATAGAGATCGGTGGTATATATATTATATACTTCATATAAACTGTCATTTTTGCCCCTTTTTTACGGCTAGAAGCTACAAAATTCATCATATTTCATCAAATAGTTACGTTTATGTCATATATTTTTGAAATACGTGATTCGTAGTCATAGTTTTTACATGCAGACCACAAAAAACGTGAAGCTTTGCATCCTCACACAGATTACCTGCCTATTTTTTATTTTATATTTATCTTAAAAATCGTTAAGATATGTTCAAACTTCACCAAATTCTTACGTGTATAGCATATATTGTTGTCTGAGAAAATCATTGAGATCGGTGGTATATATAGTATATATCTCATACAACCGATTGTTCAGATAAGAAACTTTGCGCAATTTCTGCCCCTTTTTAACAGCTAGACGCTTCAAATTTCACCATATGCTTACGTATATAGCATATATTGTTGGCTGAAAAAATCATAGAGATCGGTTGTATATATAGTATATATCCCATACAACCGATTGTTCAGATAAGAAACTTGGCGCAGTTTCTTCCCCATTTTAACAGCTAGAAGCTTTAAATTTCACCAAATGCTTACGTGTATAGCATATATTGTTGTCTGAAAAAATCATTGAGATCGGTGGTCACAGGTCACAGGTCATGTTACTTTTTTATGCCTTGTGATGGCGTATCCTCATTACACTACTCTTAGCACTGCCGGATTCCCATGACATGCTGATTGGAATCTTGTTGCATTCCAACAGGGAGATTGGAATCCACTGCATTCCGAAATCATGCTGAGCGGAATCTGATGCATTCCGCCAGTATAAGATTTCGGCATAAGATCTTATTTCTGCTCATATTTCTTATTATTATTATATTCTGAAATTAAATAGTAATGTTCATTAATATTTCTTTGTTTGTAACATAACATTGTTGAAAGCTCGATATATCTTAAATTTTATCTTTTGAGTTGTATATTTATATATCTTTTATATTATGCAGTCGACCATAGTTTGTCGTCAACTTTAAATAATAAATAAATAAATAAATAAATAATAAATATCTCATACAACCGATTGTTCAGATAAGAAACTTTGCGCAATTTCTGCCCCTTTTTAACATCTACACGCTTCAAATTTCACCATATGCTTACGTATATAGCATATATTGTTGTCTGAAAAAATCATGGAGATCGGTTGTATATATAGTATATATCCCATACAACCGATTGTTCCGATAAGAAATTTTGCGCAATTTCTTCCCCATTTTAACAGCTAGAAGCTTCAAATTTCACCAAATGCTTACGTGTATGGCATATATTGTTGTCTGAAAAAATCATTGCGATCGGTGGTATATATAGTATATATCTCATATAACCGATTGTTCAGATAAGAAACTTTGCGCAATTTCTGCCCTATTTTAACAGCTAGAAGCTTCAAATTTCACCAAATGCTTACGTGTATAGCATATATTGTTGTCTGAAAAAATCATAGAGATCGGTTGTATATATAGTATATATCCCATACAACCGATTGTTCAGATAAGAAACTTTGCGCAATTTCTTCCCCATTTTAACAGCTAGAAGCCTCAAATTTCACCAAATGATTACGTGTATAGCATATATTGTTGTCTGAAAAAATTATAGAGATCGGTTGTATATATAGTATATACCCCATACAACCGATTATTCAGATAAGAAACTTTGCGCAATTTCTGCCCCTTTTTAACAGCTAGACGCTTCAAATTTCACCATATGCTTACGTATATAGCATATATTGTTGTCTGAAAAAATCATAGAGATCGGTGGTATATATATTATATACCCCATATAAACTCTAATTTTTGCCCCCTTTTTACGGCTAGAAGCTTCAAAATTCATCAAATTTCATCAAATAGTTACGTTTACGTCATATATTGTTGAAATACGTGATTCGTAGTCATAGTTTTTACACGCAGATCACAAAAAACCTGAAACTTTGCATCCTCACACAAAGTACCTACCTGTTTTTTATTTTATATTTATCTTAAAAATCGTTAAGGTATGTAGATCTGTTCACTATATATTTCTTATCTTATACATCCGATTATTCGGAGATTACGAACGGGATAAGATTATTGTTCAGCCCCATTCATGAAAGGTATGAAGTCTTCGGCACAGCCAAAGACAGTCCCGTTCTTACTTGTTTATTTTATATTTATCTTAAAAATCGTTAAGGTATGTAGATCTGTTCACTATATATTTCTTATCTTATACATCCGATTATTCGGAGATTACGAACGGGATAAGATTATTGTTCAGCCCCATTCATGAAAGGTATGAAGTTTTCGGCACAGCGGAAGACAGTCCCGTTCTTACTTGTTTATTTTATATTTATCTTAAAAATCGTTTAGATATGTTCAAATTTCACCAAATGCTTTCGTGTATAGCATATATTGTTGTCTGAGAAAATCGTAAATATATCCCATACAACCGATTGTTCAGATAAGAAACTTTGCGCAATTTCTTCCCCATTTTAACAGCTAGAAGCTTCAAATTTCACCAAATGCTTACGTGTATAGCATGTATTGTTGTCTGAAAAAATCATTGAGATCGGTGGTATATATAGTATATATCTCATACAACCGATTGTTCAGATAAGAAACTTTGGCAATTTCTGCCCCTTTTTAACAGCTAGACGCTTCAAATTTCACCATATGCTTACGTATGTAGCATATATTGTTGTCTTAAAAAATCATAGAGATCGGTTTTATATATAGTATGTATCCCATACAACCGATTGTTCAGACAAGAAACTTTGCGCAATTTCTTCCCCATTTTAACAGCTAGAAGCTTCAAATTTCACCAAATGCTTACGTGTATAGCATATATTGTTGATTGAAAAAATCATTGAGATCGGTGGTATATATAGTATATATCTCATACAACCGATTGTTCAGATAAGAAACTTTGCGCAATTTCTTCCCCATTTTAAGAACTAGAAGCTTCAAATTTCACCAAATGCTTACGTGTATAGCATATATTGTTGTCTGAAAAAATCATAGAGATCGGTTGTATATATAGTATATATCCTATACAACCGATTGTTCAGATAAGAAACTTTGCGCAATTTCTTCCCCTTTTAACAGCTAGAAGCTTCAAATTTCACCAAATGCTTACGTGTATAGCATATATTGTTGTCTGAAAAAATTATAGAGATCGGTTGTATATATAGTATATATCCCATACAACCGATTATTCAGATAAGAAACTTTGCGCAATTTCTGCCCCTTTTTAACAGCTAGACGCTTCAAATTTCACCAAATGCTTACGTATATAGCATATATTGTTGTCTGAAAAAATCATAGAGATCGGTGGTATATATATTATATACCCCATATAAACTCTAATTTTTGCCCCCTTTTTACGGCTAGAAGCTTCAAAATTCATCAAATTTCATCAAATAGTTACGTTTACGTCATATATTGTTGAAATACGTGATTCGTAGTCATAGTTTTTACACGCAGACCACAAAAAGCCTGAAACTTTGCATCCTCACACAAAGTACCTACCTGTTTTTTATTTTATATTTATCTTAAAAATCGTTAAGGTATGTAGATCTGTTCACTATATATTTCTTATCTTATACATCCGATTATTCGGACATTACGAACGGGATAAGATTATTGTTCAGCCCCATTCATGAAAGGTATGAAGTCCCGTTCTTACTTGTTTTAAATTACTTAACGGTCTAAAAGTAAAATATGTAATTCGTTTTGCTCAACAAATTTGAGTAGATCACTCAGCAGTTGTTTGCTTCAGAGCAACAATTTTTGAGATAGTTATTAAAACTTTTTAAAGGTTGTCAAACGTTGTTTCTCGTTTTATATCCATTAATTCTAGAGATAAATATGATAAAAATCGCGTACGAATTTTTTTAACCCATATGTTTTGGTTACTCGGCGGCTCCGTCCTCGTATAGCTTACTAATGGGTTTTTTTTTTTTTGAATTTTTTTACCGGCCCAAAGGTTGAGCATGCTCAGATTACGTAAGTCATTTCCTTCAACAAATTTGAGTTGATCACTCAGCAGTTGTTTGTGATGAAAAACGATTTGTTTAAACGCAGTGAATGAATTTTTATTGACTGAAAAAATCTTATTAATTTTGTACAAAAGTCATTCAGGAAAAACATTGCTTACTAAGATGTAATTATAGTATTGTAACTCAAGTACGAAAGTGCAAAGTATATAGGTACATTTTTTAACACCCTTCCTCAATACAATAATTATTTTAAATTCAATGATTGTACAAATTGTAAATGTTTTCCTTTTGACATATTTTTTGTGAAAATATCTGCTAACATAGAATCAGTCGAAAGATAGTTCAAACAAACATCGCCTTTCTTTATGATTTCTCTAATGAAATGATATCTGATATCTATGTGCTTGCTACGTGCGTGATGTACTGGATTCTTTGCTAGTTGCTGAGCGCTAAGATTATCATTCAAAATTGTTGTTGGTGTACTTTCTTCGCCACATCCCATTTCTATGATTAATCTCCTCAAATGAATCACTTCTTTGACTGCTGATGATAGCGCCATATACTCCGCTTCCGTGCTACTAAGAGCTACGCTGTGCTGCTTTTCTGACTTCCATGAAATTGGGCCATTTGCTAAACAAAAAACATAACCCGTATATGACTTGCGATCAGACTGATCACCACCCCAGTCAGCATCCACATAACCTATCAAAGCCTTTCCAGTAGCTTCATAGGTTAACTTTTTGTCGATTGTTGTGGCCAAATATCTCAAAACATGTTTCACTCCTGCCATATGCTCAATATGTGGATTTGTACAACGCTGTGCAAGTTTCGCAACTGAATGCAAAATATCAGGTCTTGTTGTAAGTCCTAGCCACATCAACGCACCCACCGAAGATTGATAAGTCTTTAAATCTACCTTCTTACATGTATCGTTATTACACACAACTTGATATCCAGCGTCAAGCGGTGTCGCTGCAGGTCTACAGCTCTCAATACCATGCTCTTTTAACAGTTCCTTTATATAATACGTCTGGCTTACCATTATATTACCACGCTCACCTTCACGTTGAATGTCCATTCCCAAAAACGAATTTAGAGGACCACCGTCTACGCTTTTGAATCTCTCGGTAATATTTTTTTTAATATGTAATAAGTCTTTTTTCGTTTGACTTGCGATGATAATGTCATCTACATAAACCAAAATTAGATTCAAATTTTGATTTCCGTGTTGTCGATATAAACACGGCTCATTGTTGCAAGGAATAAAGCCGATCTCACGCAGAGTGGTGTCCAGTTTCGCATTCCACTCCCTTCCTGACTGTTTCAAACCGTATATGGCCTTATTCAGTTTCAACACATTACGAGGATTATCGCTGCAAACAAAACCTTCCGGTTGTTTGATAAAAACAGTATCTCGTAAGTCGCTATTAAGATACGCCGTGGTCACGTCAATTTGATGCATATATAATTTTAGCTCTACAGCGAGAGCAAAAATCAATCGAATTGTTTCAAATCTACATACAGGCGCAAATGTTTCATTATAATTTACACCCCATTTTTGAGAACATCCTTTGGCTACCAATCGCGCCTTATATCTTACAATATTCCCGTCCTTATCTCGCTTAATGGTGTAAACCCATTTAGAACCAATTACTGACTCACCTGGTGGCAATTCAACTTGTGTCCATGTTCCATTTTTTTCAAGTGCCGTTAATTCAACTTGCATTGCTTGCTTCCATTCTTCACATTTTGTGCTCGAAATAGCCTCTGCATAGGTCTGTGGAATATCTTCATTTACTGCACTACTCAGAATATTATACTGTTTCTTAGGACGACCTCTATTACCACGAATAAGTCTTGGTCTACCTGGACCAATTTTTGGAGTACCACTACCTTCGTCACTTTCTTCGTCTTCTTCCGCTGTGTCAAAATTTTCTTCTTGGACATTTTCACAATCACTTTCAACACCATCAGAAATACCTTCACCTTGGCTCTCTTCTTTTTGATTCGGACTTTGAAATTCGGCGGTCTCAATATAAAATTGGAAACTGTCATTAGCTGCCTCTTTTTGCATATTCTCATTAAATAGAAAAAATTCGGCGGTCTCAATATAAAATTGGAAACTGTCATTAGCTGCCTCTTTTTGCATATTCTCATTAAATAGAACATCTCGACTCTCAATTACCTTCTGCGTTTTAGCATTATACAGTCGATACGCTTTAGATACCATGGAATAACCCACCATTAACAAATTCTCGCCTTTAGCATCAAATTTTCCCTTACGGACTTTGTTCAAAGCAACAGCCTTTGAGCCAAATATGCGCAAATGACCAACATAAGGTTTTCTTCCGTTCCAAATTTCATACGTGGTTTTGTTACCAATAGCTTTTGATGGACACCTGTTTCTAATATATGCTGCAGTCGCAACTGCTTCCGCCCACAACTTCGAGCTGAGGCCAGCATGAACCAGCATTGAACGCGCCATTTCAACCAATGTGCGATTTGCACGTTCGGCGACACCATTTTGTTGCGGTGTATATGGAACCGACAACTCCCGACAAATACCGTGTTGCTGCAAATAATCTGTAAACTCTCCATTCACATATTCGCGGCCATTATCACTGCGTAACACCTTAATGTTACGTCCAGTTTGTCGTTCCACCTGTTTCTTGAAAACCTTGAACTTGTCAAAAACTTCTGACTTAGCCTTCAAAAAATATACAAATATCTGCCTTGAATTATCATCGATAAAAGTAAGGAAATATCTGGAGCCACCTAGTGAGCTTACATTGATAGGGCCGCATACGTCGCTATGAATCAGCTCCAACAACTCTGTAGCACGACTCTCAGAACTTGAGAATGGCAAAGTATGTATTTTGCTTACCATGCATGTGTCGCAATGAACTTTTTCGCTGCTTTTAATTGATGGCATTCCACGAACCATATCATGCTGAACTAACTGACTTAAACTTTGATAGTTTAAATGACCATATCTGTTATGCCATATTTCTCGCTCACCCGTAATGGTGAACAAACGCTCTGTTTCACTTGATATCACAAACAAATTTTCTTGTCTCATAGCTTTGCGTATAACCGCATTTGCTGCATTCTTCAGAACTGCATGATCGGACGAAAAAATTGCTATCAAACCATGCTGAACCGCCTTACTCACCGATATGAAATTCACCTTGAGCTTTGGTGAATAAAGAACATTTTTCAAAACTATCTCTCTTTGCTTGTAAAACAATTTCACTTCGCCTTTGCCCTGAGACTCTATATACGTATCCCCTGCTAGCATTATTTTCTCCTTATGATCTGTTAACTTAGAAAATAAGGTTTTGTTATTGCACATATGAGATGTAGCACCACTATCAAGATACCAGGATGTCTTATCAAGAGCTTTTGTTTCTGCAACACCAACTATAGAAAATGAGGATTGTTCCCCTTTCTTACCTTTCTCACATTTACTCGCATAGTGGCCTTTTTTGCCACACTTAAAGCATTTACCAGTAAATTGGGACTTTTCTTTCGCCGATTTCTGATGTTTCTTTGCTGCATTGCTAGCACCAAACGCCTGCTGACTATTTTCAGCTTGAATATCAGTATGTTGACTTCTTCTTTCCGCTTCTTCCAAAAGTTTAACCTTAAGCACGTTATACTTAGGAAGTTCATCGCGCGTTTCGATGGCAATTACAAAATTTTCGAACTCCCTTGGTAGACTAGCTAGCAAAATGATCGTTTGAAGCTCTTCTTGTAAGTCAATACCAGTTTCGGACAATTTCCCTGTAACCTCCGCAAAAGAATTCAAATAACTTGACATACCTTCGCCTTCCCGCATACGTAGGTTAAGCAACTTCTTATATAATGCCACCTTTTGTACTGGCCCTCTAGGTTTATACACATTCTGAAGCTGTTCCCACGCCTGTGCCGATGTCTTCGCTTCCTTTAAATGTAGCAACTGATTAGATTTCACGCTTAAAACAATTGTTGCCAATGCTTTCTCGTCCAGCAACTCCCACGCCGTTTTCTCATCAGCCGTCATTGAATCTTCTAATTTGGTCTGTCCATTGACCACTCTCCAAAAACCGCCATGTACCAAAACGCTGCGCATTTGAACGCACCAGGAGTCATAATTCGAGTCATCCAATTTGTCGATCGAATAAAGTGACGAAGCCATTATAAAAATTCGCGATTTTATTTGCAACCGTACATATAGAAAAACTAGCACAATTCAGTTTGCGGGTCTGGGCCCATAACCTGATGAAAAACGATTTGTTTAAACGCAGTGAATGAATTTTTATTGACTGAAAAAATCTTATTAATTTTGTACAAAAGTTATTCAGGAAAAACATTGCTTACTAAGATGTAATTATAGTATTGTAACTCAAGTACGAAAGTGCAAAGTATATAGGTACATTTTTTAACAGTTTGCTTCAGAGAGACAATTTTTGAGATATTTTTTAAAACTTTCTAAAGGTTTTGAAACGTTGTTTCCCGTTTTATGTCCTTTAATTCTAGAGTTAAATATGATAAAAACCGCATACGAACTTTTTAACCTATTCGTTTTGGTTACTCGACCGCTCCGTCCTCGTGTATCCTACATCTTGCGTTTTTCTAAATAAACTTGCCGGCCTAAAGGTTAAGCATGGTTAAAATACGTAAGTCGTGTTGTTCAATAAATTTGAGTAGATAACTCAGCTGTTGTTTGCTTCAGGGCGACAATTTTTGAGATATTTATTGAAACTTTTTAAAGGTTGTGAAACGTCGTTTCTCGTTTTTCATATTCATATTCATATTTATTGAGTCAATGGCAGAAACCTTACTGACTATATTTACAAGTTTGCAAATTAACTTAAAACTAAATAACTAAAATTAATTCAAGGATGGGATAAATTTTCTCGATAGTAAGACTCAATTCGTAACTTAAACAAAGGCCTGGGCATTGCAAAGTCAAGATTTAGCATTCTAGAAATGTTTATTAAACTCTTCGAGACCTCTTGTGAGAGGGGCATAGCTAAGATAATTTGTTCTCAGAACTTCACCGTAGAATATATTATGAGAGCGTAGAGATCTACTAGGAACTGCCCCAACACATCTGAGCAATCAATAGTACCAGAGATAATATCGTAAATAAACATTAAATGTTGTACTGAACATCTGACATGCAGTGGCATAACATTTATAAGCATGCACCTGTTTATATAAGGTGGTAGGGGAATAAACAAAATGAAGGGGTGGGAGGGCGAATCGAAAGAATTTACGTTGAACCCTTTCAATTCTAGCAGTGTATGTGCTGTAAATGGGATTCCATATGATAGAGGCGTACTCTAATTTAGATCGCACTAATGAATTATACCTGGGTTCAACTCCCGGGCAAAGCAACATCAAAATTTTAGAAATAAGATTTTTCAATTAGAAGAAAATTTTTCTAAGCGGGGTCGCTCCTCGGCAGTGTCTGGCAAGCGCTCCGATTGTATTTCTGCCATGAAAAGCTCTCAGTGAAAACTCATCTGTCTTGCAGATGCCGTTCGGAGTCGGCATAAAACACGTAGCTCCCGTCCGGCCAATTTGTAGGGAAAAATCAAGAGGAGCACGACGCAAATTGGAAGAGAAGCTCGGCCTTAGATCTCTTCGGAGGTTATCGCGCCTTACATTTATTATTTTTTTTTTTAATGAATTATACAATATACTCCTAGTGTATGGGTCCTTAAAATCCTTCGCATAACGCCGTAAAAAAGCTAAATTAGCATACACTTTTGGTATAAGATAGTTAACATGGTTAACGAAAATGACACCAAGATCACGAAACTCTTTGACTGAGGCAAGATATGTATTAAAAATAAATAAATAAATGTAAGGCGCGATAACCTCCGAAGATATCTAAGGCCGAGCTTCTCTTCCAATTTGCGTCGTGCTCCTCTTGATTTTCCCTACAAATTGGCCGGACGGGACCTACATGTTTTATGCCGACTCCGAACGGCATCTGCAAGGCAGATGAGTATTCACTGAGAGCTGTTCATGGCAGAAATACACCCGGAGCGCTTGCCAAACACTGCCGAGGAGCGACCCATCTTAGAAAATTTTTCTTCTAATTGAAAAACCTTATTTCTAAAATTTAGATGTTGCTTTGCCCGGGGTGCGAACCCAGGGCATACGGCGTGATAGGCGGAGCACGCTACCATCACATCACGGTGGTATATTAACGATATAGTATGTTGACGTAAGCGCACTAGTAGATCTAGAAAACGTGATATGCCAACATTTGCTACTGTTAAGTCTCAGATGATTATTAAAAGCCCACACATTAAGAGCATCCAAATCTCTTTGTAGGAGCAATGCATCAGATACAGAGGTGATACGCCTAAACAGTTTTAAATCATCAGCATAAATTAAATAATTTTAATGCTTTAAATATAAGCGGACGTCATAAATGAAGATAACAAATAAGATTGGACCGAGAATACTACCTTGTGGCAACCCAGAAGTCGACAAGAACTCACACGACCTCATATTCTCGATTTCAACAAATAAAATTCGGTTTGTCAGGTATGACTTTAACCATGACAGAAAAGCTGAATGGAAACCAATGTACTCAAGTTTCTGAAGAAGTATTTTGTAGGACAGTGTATCGAACGCCTTAGAGAAATCTGTATATATAGTATCAACTTGATACCCATCCTTAAAAGCAGAAACACAGTATTGCGAAAAAACAGCTAAGTTTGTCACTGTTGAACGACACGCAACAAACCCATGCTGACATGGATCGATTATTCCTTTAATAGCAAAAGCCAACTTCTCCTTTACTACTTTCTCAAACAGTTTTGAACAGGTTGATAGTTTAGAGATTGGCCTGTAGTTTTCTACCTCGCTCTTATTTCCAGACTTGAAGATTGGAGTAATACAAGCCAATTTCCATCGATCAATGAAAACGCCATTGGATAATGACACATTAAAGATATGGCACAACGACACGCATAGCGAACTACTACATTTTTTAACAAAAAAAGAAGACAGCCCATCAATATCTTTTTCTAAAGAAGATTGTAGGGACGAGATGCCAACAATAATATCTGATTCCGATACCAATAATGAGCCAAAGTCCAAGGAATTAGCTGTATCAGAACCAACCGTAACATCAGAAACATTAGATTCAACAACAAAATTAGATTTGAAAAAATCAGCAAAAAGGTTCACTGTTTCCACTAAACTGTTTAAGCTAATGCCATTAAAATTGACAGAGGTTGGAACATTGAAGCAACCTTTTTTTGTACGGACAAAGTTCCAAAAGGCCTTGAGATTTTGCTTTAACTCTTCTTCGAAACGGGAGATGTATTTATTATAGAAAAACTTATCAAGCACATTGAACTGCTTCATGTATAATAAGTATCGATCTCTAAATGAAAAGTCATTGTTTGCTTTGTACAACTTAAAATACTTATTTCTAAGATTTTTAAGCTTTTTTAACCTGGTATTGTACCAGGGTAATTTATGTATTTTGCTTCGAAGAAGGGAGAGATTTCTACTAAATATATCAGATAACTGCAGCAGAAAAATTTCAAAGCATTCAGAGGCATTTTTAGCACAGAAAATAGACTTCCAGTCAATTTCAGCAATACTCGAATTGAGTGCATCAAAATTTGCATCTTTGAAATTGTAGAAGGGAGTATTTTGAGTGGTATTGTTGTTAGGTACAAATTCAATGAATTCTAATAATAAAGATAAGGGTACGTGATGCATGTCCGATTTGCAGATAGGAAATTGACACTCAGATAAGTAAGAAATTAAATGTTATTTAGCTGGTTCACAAATGAATTAATCTGAACAAAGTTTGCACTAAAAAGAGTATCTAAAAAATATATTTCATGTTGATGATTGACATTCATAGGTGTTAATATATTGTCATTTAGCAATTTTGACCAAACAACCCTGTTCAGATTAAAATCACTCAAAACGCAAAAATTAATTCTAGAGTTAAATATGATAAAAACTGCGTACGAATTTTGTTAACTCATTTGTTTTGGTTACTCGGCGGCTCCGTCCTCGCATAGCTTACATAATGCGTTTTCTTTAAATTTTTTAAAGGTTGTCAAACGTTGTTTCTGGTTTAATATACTTTGATTCTAGAGTTAAATATGATAAAAACCGCGTACGATTTTTTCAACCCATTTGTTTTGATTTCTCGACGGCTCCGTCCTCGTTTTGATCAGCAAATTTGAGTAGATCACTCAGCAGATGTTAGCTTCAGAGCGACAATTTTTCAGATATTTATTAAAACTTTTTAACCCTAGAATATCATACTTCGTCGAAACGGCGACGCATGTTTTTTTTTTTGGTTTTTCTCCTTAAATTATATGTTTTCTTTGCTGATTTTTTGTAAAGATAATATTAAAAGCTAAACTATTTTTGTCTTATTTCATTAAAATACATTGAAAAGAATTTATTAATACATATTTACAAATTGGCGGCCACCGTGGTGTAATGGTAGCGTGCTCCGCCTATCACACCGTATGCCCTGGGTTCGCACCCCGGGCAAAACAACATCAAAATTTTAGAAATAAGGTTTTTCAATTAGAAGAAAATTTTTCTAAGCGGGGTCGCCCCTCGGCAGTGTTTGGCAAGCGCTCCGGGTGTATTTCTACCAAGAAAAGCTCTCAGTGAAAACTCATCTGCCTTACAGATGCCGCCCGGAGTCGGCATAAAACACGTAGGTCCCGTCCGGCCAATTTGTAGGGAACATCAAGAGGAGCACGACGCAAATTGGAAGAGAAGCTCGGCCTTAGATCTCTTCGGAGGTTATCGCGCCTTACATTTTTTTTTTTTTATTTTAATGCAAATTTAAATATCTTTTTTAAACAGGAGACATCCTTTGTACCTTATTAAATATTACCGTAATCGATTCGACGATGTTTACGTATTAAAAATAAGTATGATATTCTAGGGTTAAAAGTTGTGAAACGTTGTTTCTCGTTTTATATCGATTAATTCTAGAGCTAAATATGACAAAAACGGCGTACGGATTTGGATAACGCATATGTTTTGGTTACGCGGAGGCTCCGTCCTCGTATAGCTTACATAATGTGTTTTTTTTTTTTTTTTTAATTTTTTTACCGGCCTAAGGGTTGAGCATTGTCAAAATACGTAAGTCATTTGGTTCAACAAATCTGAATAGATCACTCAGCAGTTGTTTGCTTCAGAGCGACAATTTTTAGATATTTATTAAAACTTTCAAATGGTTGTGAAACGTTGTTTCTCGTTTTATATCCTTTAATTCTAGAGATAAATATGATAAAAACCGCGTACGAATTTTTTAACCCATTCGTTTTGGTTACTCGACCACTCCGTCCTCGTGTAGCCTACATATTGCGTTTTTCTAAATAAACTTGCCGGCTTAAAGGTTAAGCGTGGTTAAAATACGTAAGTCGTTTTGTTCAACAAATTTGGGTAGATCACTCAGCAGTTGTGTGCTTCAGAGCGACAAATTTTTGAGATATTTATTAAAACTTTTTAAAGGTTTTAAACGTTAAAGTTTTTAAACGTTGTTTCTCGTTTTATATTAATTAATTCTAGAGCTAACGGATTTGGTTAACCCATACGTTTTAGTTACTCGGCGGCTCCGTCCTCGTATAACTTACATAATGCGTTTTTTTTAAATTTTTTTTACCGGCCTAAAGTTTGAGCATGGTCAAAATACGAAAGACATTTTGCTCAACAAATTTGATTAGATCACTCAGCAGTTATTTGCTTCAGAGCGACAATTTTTGAGATATTTATTAAAACTTTTTAAAGGTTGTGAAACGTTGTTTCTCGTTTTATATCCTTTAATTCTAGAGTTAAATATGATAAAAACCGTGTACGCATTTTTTTAACCCATTCGTTTTGGTTACTCGACCGTTCCGTCCTTGTGTAGCCTACATATTGCGTTTTTCTAAATAAACTTGCAGGCCTAAAGGTTAAGCATGTTTAAAATACGCAAGTCGTTTTGTTCAACAAATTTGAGTAGATCACTCAGCAGTTGTTTGCTTCAGAGCGACAATTTTTGAGATAGCTATTACACTTTTTAAAGGTTGTCAAACGTTGCTTCTCATTTTATATCCTTTAATTCTAGAGTTAAATATGATAAAAACTGCGTACGAATTTTTTAACCCATTCGTTTTCGTTACTCGAGCGCTCCGACCTCGTGTAGCCTACATATTCCGTTTTTCTAAATAAACTTGCCGGCTTAAATGTTAAGCATGGTTAAAATATATAAGTCGTCTCCATCCTCTTGTAGCCAATATATTGCGTTTTTCGAAATAAACCTGCCGGCCTAAAGGTTAAGCATGCTTAAAACACGTAAGTCGGTTTGTTCAACAAATTTGAGTTGATCAGGCAGCAGTTGTTTGCTTCAGAGCAACCATTTTTGAAATAGTTATTAAAACGTGTTAAAGGTTGTCAAACGTTGTTTCTCGTTTTATATCCTTTAATTCTAGAGTTAAATATAATAAAAACCGCGTACGAATTTCTTTAACCCATTTGTTTTGGTTACTCGGCGGCTTCGTCCTCGTAAGCTTACATTTTGTGTTTTTTTCTTAATTTGCTTAACGGTCTAAGGGTTAAGGATTCTTAAAATACGTAAGTCGTTTTGTTCAACAAATTTGAGTAGATCACTCAGTAGTTGTTTGCTTCAGAGCGACAATTTTTGAGATAGTTACTAAAACTTTTTAAAGGTTCTCAAATGTTGCTTCTCGTTTTATATCCTTTAATTCTAGAGTTAAATATGATAAAAGCCGCGCACGAATTTTCCAAACCCATTCGTTTTGGTTACTCGACCGCTCCGACCTCGTGTAGCCCACATGTTGCGTTTTTCTAAATAAACTTGCCGGCTTAAATATTTAGCATGGTTAAAATATATAAGTCGTCTCCGTAATCTTGTAGCCAACATATTGCGTTTTTCGAAATAAACTTGCCGGCCTAAAGGTTAAGCATGCTTAAAACACGTAAGTCGGTTTGTTCAACAAATTTGAGTAGATCAGGCAGCAGTTGTTTGCTTCAGAGCAACCATTTTTGAAATAGTTATTAAAACGTGTTAAAGGTTGTCAAACGTTGTTTCTCGTTTTATATCCTTTAATTCTAGAGTTAAAAATGATAAAAGCCGCGCACGAATTTTTCAAACCCATTCGTTTTGGTTACTCGACCGCTCCGACCTCGTGTAGCCTACATATTGCGTTTTTCTAAATAAACTTGCCGGCTTAAATGTTAAGCATGGTTAAAATATATAAGTCGTCTCCGTCCTCTTGTAGCCAACATATTGCGTTTTTCGAAATAAACTTGCCGGCCTAAAGGTTAAGCATGCTTAAAACACGTAAGTCGTTTTGTTCAACAAATTTGAGTAGATCACTCAGCAGTTGTTTGCTTCAGAACAACAATTTTTGAGATAGCTATTAAAATTTTTTAAAGGTTGTCAAACGTCATTTCTCGTTTTATATCCTTTAATTCTAGAGTGAAATATGATAAAAACCGCGTAAGAATTATTTTAAACCATTCCCTTTGGTTACTCGATTGCTCTGTCCTCTTGTAGCCAACATAATGCGTTTTTCTTAATAAGTCTATCGGCCTAAAGTTTAAGCATGGTTAAAACACTCAAGTCGTTTTGTTCAACAAATTTAAGTAGATCACTCAGCAGTTGTTTGTTTCAGAGCGATAATTTTTGACATATTATAACTTTTTAAAGGTTGTGAAACGTTGTTTCTCGTCTTATATCCTTTAGTTATAGAGCTAAATATGATAAAAACCGCGTACGAGTTTGTTAACCCATTCGTTTTGGTTACTCGACCGCTTCGTCCTCGTGTAGCCTACATATTGCGATTTTCTAAATAAGTTTACCGGCGTAAGGATAAAGCATGGTTAAAATACGTGAATTGTGAATTGCAAAACGTTTTTTCTCGTTTTATATCCATTAATTCTAGAGATAAATATGTTAAAAAACGCCTACGAATTTTGTTAACCCATATGTTTTGGTTATTCGGCGGCTCCGTCCTCGTATAGCTTACATAATGCGTTTTTTTTATATTTTTACCGGCCTAAGGGTTGAGCGTGGCCAAAATACGTAAGTCATTTTGTTCACCAAATTTGAGTAGATCACTCAGCAGTTGTTTGCTTCAGAGCGACAATTTTTGAGATATTTATTAAAACTTTTTAAAGGTTGTGAAACGTTTTTTCTCGTTTTATATCCTTTAATTCTAGAGTTAAATATGATAAAAAGCGCGTACGAATTTGTTTAACCTATTCGTTTTGATTACTCGACCGCTCCATCCTGGTGTAGCCTACATATTTCGTTTTTCTAAATAAGTTTACCGGCCTAAAGGTTAAGCAAGGTTAAAATACGTAAGTCGGTTTGTTCAACAAATTTGACTAGATCACGGAGCAGTTGTTTGCTTCAGAGCGACAATTTTTGAGATATTTATTAAAACTTTTTAAAGGTTGTGAAACGTTTTTTCTTGTTTTATATCCTTTAATTCTAGAGTTAAATATGATAAAAACTGCGTACGAATTTTTTAACCCATTCGTTTTGGTTACTCGAACGCTCCGTCCTGGTGTAGCCTACATATTGCGTTGTTCTAAATAAAATTGCCGGCCTAAAGGTTAAGCATGGTTAAAATACGTATGTCGTTTTGTTCAACAAATTTGAGTATATCACTCAGCAGTTGTTTGCTTCCGAGCGACAATTTTTGAGATAGTTATTAAAACATTTTAAAGGTTGTCAAACGTTGTTTCTCGTTTTATATCCTTTAATTCTAGAGTTAAATATGATAAAAACTGCGTACGAATTATTGTAACAAATTCGTTTTGGTTACTCGACGGCTCCGTCCTCGTAAAGCCTACATATTTTGTTTTTCTAAATAAGCTTACCGGGGTACAGGTTAGGCATGTTTAAAGTACATAAGTGGTTTTAAACCAATTTTAGTAGATCACTCAGCAGTTGTTTGCTTCAGAGCGACAATTTTTGAGATAGTTTTTAAAATTTTTAAAGTTTGTCAAACGTTGTTTCTCGTTTTATATCCTTTAATTCTAGAGTTAGATATGATAAAAACCGAGTACGAATTTTTTTAACCCATTTGTTTTGGTTACTCGACGGCTCCGTCCTCGTTAGTTTACATATTGCGTTTTTTTTTTTAATTTGCTTAACGGTCTAAAGGATAAGCATGTTTAAAATACGTAAGTCGTTTTGTTCAGCAGTTGTTTGCTTCAGAGCGATAATTTTGCGATATTTATTAAAACTTTTTAAAGGTTGTTACACTTTGTTTCTCGTTTAATATCCTTTAATTCTAGAGTTACATATTATACATATTATAATACATATTGCGTTTTTCTAATTAAATTTGCAGGCCTAAAGGTTAAGCATGTTTAAAATACGCAAGTCGTTTTGTTCAACAAATTTGAGTAGATCACTCAGCAGTTGTTTGCTTCAGAGCGACAATTTTTGAGATAGTTATTACACTTTTTAAAGGTTGTCAAAAGTTGTTACTCGTTTTATATCCTTTAAATATAGAGTTTAATATGATAAATACCTCGTACGAAATATTGTAACCCATCCGTTTTGGTTACTCGACGGCTCAGTCCTCTTATAGCCTACATATTGCGTTTTTCTTAATAAGCTTACCGGCCTAAAGGTTAAGCATGGTTAAAATACGTGGGTCGTTTGTTCAACCCTTTAGAGCAGATCGCTCAGCAGTAGTTTGCTTCAGAGCGACAATTTTTGAAATATTTTAAAAGGTTGTCAAACGTTGTTTCTCGTTTTATATCCTTTAATTCTAGAGTTAAATATAATAAAGCCGCGTACGAATTTTTTTAACCCATTTGTTTTGGTTACTCGGTGACTTCCTCCTCGTTAGCTTACATATTGGGTTTTTTTTTTAACTTGCTTAACGGTCTAAGGGTTAAGGATTCTTAAAATACGTAAGTCGTTTTGTTCAACAAATTTGAGTAGATCACTCAGTAGTTGTTTTCTTCAGAGCGACAATTTTTGAGATAGTTATTAAAACTTTTTAAAGATTTTCAAACGTTGCTTCTCGTTTTATATCCTTTAATTCTAGAGTTAAATATGATAAAAAACGCGCCCGAATTTTCCAAACCCATTCGTTTTGGTTACTCGACCGCTCCGACCTCGTGTAGCCTACATATTGCGTAATTCTAAATAAACTTGCCGGCCTAAAGGTTAAGCATGTTTGAAATATATAAGTCGTCTCCGTCCTCTTGTAGCCAACATATTGCGTTTTTCGAAATAAACTTGCCAGCCTAAAGGTTAAGCATGCTTAAAACACGTAAGTCGGTTTGTTCAACAAATTTGAGTAGATCAGGCAGCAGTTGTTTGCTTCAGAGCAACCATTTTTGAAATAGTTATTAAAATTTTTAAAAGTTGTTAAACGTTGTTTCTCGTTTTATATCCTTCAATTCTAGAGTTAAATATGATAAAAAGCGCGTACGAATTTGTTTAACCTATTCGTTTTGATTACTCGACCGCTCCGTCCTGGTGTAGCCTACATATTTCGTTTTTCTAAATAAGTTTACCGGCCTAAAGGTTAAGCAAGTTTAAAATACGTAAGTCGTTTTGTTCAACAAATTTGACTAGATCACGGAGCAGTTGTTTGCTTCAGAGCGACAATTTTTGAGATATTTATTAAAACTTTTTACAGGTTGTCAAACGTTGTTTCTCGTTTTATATCCTTTAATTCTAGATTTAGATATGATAAAAACCGCGTACGAATTTTTTTAACCCATTCGTTTTGGTTAATCGACCGCTCCCTCCTCGTGTAGCCTACATATTGAGTTTTTCTAAACAAGCTTACCGGCCTAAAGGTTAAGCAAGGTTAAAATACGTAAGTCGTTTTGTTCAACAAATTTGGGTAGATAACTCAGCAGTTGTTTGCTTCAGGGCAACAATTTTTGAGATAGCTATTAAAATTTTTAAAAGTTGGCAAACGTTGTTTCTCGTTTTATATCATTTAATTCTAGAGTGAAATATGATAAAAACCGCGTACGAATTATTTTAACCCATTCCCTTTGGTTACTCGATTGCTCCGCCCTCGTGTAGCCTACATATTGCGATTTTCTAAATAAGTTTACCGGCGTAAGGATAAAGCATGGTTAAAATACGTGAATTGTGAATTGTGAAACGTTGTTTCTCGTTTTATATCCATTAATTCTAGAGTTAAATATGTTAAAAAACGCCTACGAATTTTGTTAACCCATATGTTTTGGTTACTCGGCGGCTCCGTCCTCGTATAGCTTACATAATGCGTTTTTTTTTATATTTTTACCGGCCTAAAGGTTGAGCATGGTCAAAATACGTAAGTCATTTTGTTCACCAAAGTTGGGTAGATCACTCAGCAGTTGTTTGCTTCAGAGCAACAATTTTTGAGATATTTATTAAAACTTTTTAAAGGTTGTGAAACGTTTTTTCTCGTTTTATATCCTTTAATTCTAGAGTTAAATATGATAAAAAGCGCGTACGAATTTTTTTAACCTATTCGTTTTGATTACTCGACCGCTCCGTCCTGGTGTAGCCTACATATTTCGTTTTTCTAAATATATTTAGCGGCCTAAAGGTTAAAATACGTAAGTCGTTTTGTTCAACAAATTTGACTAGATCACTGAGCAGTTGTTTGCTTCAGAGCGAAAATTTTTGAGATATTCTACCCCATTTTAACAGCTATAAGCTTCAAATATCACCGATTGCTTACGTATATAGCATATATTGTTGTCTGAAAAAATCATAGAGATCGATTTTATATATAGTATATATCTCATACAACCGATTGTTCAGATAAGAAACTTTTCGCAATTTCTACCCCATTTTAACAGCTATAAGCTTCAAATTTCACCGATTGCTTACGTATATAGCATATATTGTTGTCTGAAAAAATCATAGAGACAGAGAGAGAGAGAGAGAGAACTTCTACTCCATTTTAACAGCTATAAGCTTCAAATTTCACCGATTGCTTACGTGTATAGCATATATTTTTGTCTGAAAAAATCATAGAGATCGATTGTATATATAGTGTTACGTATATAGCTTACGTATATAGCATATATTGATGTCTGAAAAAATCATTGAGATCGGTGGTATACATAGTATATATCTCATACAACCGATTGTTCAGATAGGAAACTTTGCGCAATCTCTGCCCCGTTTTAATAGCTAGAAGCTTCAAATTTCACAAAATGCTTACGTATATAGCGTATATTGTTGTCTGAAAAAATCATAGAGATCGGTGGTATATATATTATATACTTCATATAAACTGTCATTTTTGCCCCTTTTTTACGGCTAGAAGCTTCAAAATTCATCAAATTTCATCAAATAGTTACGTTTACGTCATATATTTTTGAAATACGTGATTCGTAGTCATAGTTTTTACATGCAGACCACAAAAAACGTGAAGCTTTGCATCCTCACACAGATTACCTACCTATTTTTATACCTTTCATGAAAATGAAATGGTATATTAATTTCGTCACGAAACCGAAAATTGTAAGTCCTTAAAGGAAAATAGATAGACCCACCATTAAGTATACCGAAATAATCAGGTTGAAGAGCTGAGTTGATTTAGCCATGTCCGTCTGTCCGTCTGTCCATCTGTCTGTTTGTGTGCAAACTAGTCCCTCAATTTTTGAGATATCTTGATAAAATTTGGTGAGCGGGTGTATTTGGGTGTCCGATTAGACATTTGTTGGAACAGACCGGATCGGACCACTATAGCATATATCCTCCATACAACCGATTTTTCAGAAAAAGAGGATTTTTGTAATATCTTACCCAATTTAACAGATTGAAGCTTCAAACTTCACCATATACTTTCGCATATTTCACATATTGTTGCCTGAAAAAATTGATGAGATCGGTCGTATATATAGTATATATCCCCCACAACCGATTGTTCAGATAAGGAACTTTTCGTAATTACTGCCCTATTTTAAGAGATAGAGGCTTCAAATTTCAACGAATGCTTACGTATATAGCATATATTGTTGTCTGAAAAAATCATAAAGATCGGTGGTATATATAGTATATATATGGTGGTATATATAGTATACATATATATATATTTTCGCAAATTTTAGCCCCATTTTAACAGCTAGAAGCTTCAAATTTCACCGAATACTTACGTATATAGCATACAGTGTTGTCTGAAAAAATTATAGAGATCGGTTGTATATAGAGTATATATCTCATACAACCGATTGGTCAGATAAGAAACTTTTCGCAATTTCTACCCCATTTTAACAGGTATAAGCTTCAAATTTCACCGATTGCTTACGTATATAGCATATATTGTTGCCTGAAAAAATCATAGAGATCGGTTGTATATATAGTATATATCTCATACAACCGATTGTTCAGATAAGAAACTTTTCGCAATTTCTACCCCATTTTAACAGCTATAAGCTTCAAATTTCACCGATTGCTTACGTATATAGTATGTATTGTTGTGTCAAAAAATCATAGAGATCGGTGATAAATATAATATATATATGATGGTATATATAGTATATATATATAGTATATATTTTTTTTTTTTTGCGATTTCGGCCCCATTTTAACAGCTAGAAACTTCAAATTTCACCAAATGCTTACGTGTATAGCATATATTGATGTCTGAAAAAATCATTGAGATCGGTGGTATACATAGTATATATCTCATACAACCGATTGTTCAGATAAGAAACTTTGCGCAATTTCTGCCCCGCTTTAACAGCTAGAAGCTTAAAATTTCACAAAATGCTTACGTATATAGCATATATTGTTGTCTGAAAAAATCATAGATATCGGTGGTATATATATTATATACTTCATATAAAATGTCATTTTTGCCCCTTTTTTACGGCTAGAAGCTTCAAAATTCATCAAATAGTTACGTTTACGTCATATATTTTTGAAATACGTGATTCGTAGTCATAGTTTTACATGCAGACCACAAAAAACGTGAAGCTTTGCATCCTCACACAGATTACCTACCTATTTTTTATTTTATATTTATCTTAAAAATCGTTTAGATATGTTCAAATTTCACCAAATGCTTACGTGTATAGCATATATTGTTGTCTGAAAAAATCATTGAGATCGGTGGTATATATAGTATATATCTCATACAACCGATTGTTCAGATAAGAAACTTTGCGCAATTTCTTCCCCATTTTAACAGCTAGAAGCTTCAAATTTCACCAAATGCTTACGTGTATAGCATATATTGTTGTCTGAAAAAATCATAGAGATCGGTTGTATATATAGTATATATCCCATACAACCGATTGTACAGATAAGAAACTTTGCGCAATTTCTTCCCCATTTTAACAGCTAGAAGCCCCAAATTTCACCAAATGCTTACGTGTATAGCATATATTGTTGTCTGAAAAAATTATAAAGATCGGTTGTATATATAGTATATATCCCATACAACCGATTATTCAGATAAGAAACTTCGCGCAATTTCTGTCCCTTTTTAACAGCTAGACGCTTCAAATTTCACCATATGCTTACGTATATAGCATATATTGTTGTCTGAAAAAATCATAGAGATCGGTGGTATATATATTATATACCCCATATAAACTCAAATTTTTTCCCCCTTTTTACGGCTAGAAGCTTCAAAATTGATCAAATTTCATCAAATAGTTACGTTTACGTCATATATTGTTGAAATACGTGATTCGTAGTCATAGCTTTACACGCAGACCACAAAAAACCTGCAAATTTGCATCCTCACACAAAGTACCTACCTGTTTTTTATTTTATATTTATCTTAAAAATCGTTAAGGTATGTAGATCTGTTCACTATATATTTCTTATCTTTAACATCCGATTATTCGGAGATTACGAACGGGATAAGATTATTGTTCAGCCCCATTCATGAAAGGTATGAAGTCTTGGGCACAGCCGAAGACAGTCCCGTTCTTACTTGTTTTAATTTGCTTAAATATGTAATTCGTTTTGCTCAACAAATTTGAGTAGATCACTCAGCAGTTGTTTGCTTCAGAGCAACAATTTTTGAGATAGTTATTAAAACTTTTTAAAGGTTGTCAAATGTTGTTTCTCGTTTTATATCCATTAATTCTAGAGATAAATATGATAAAAATCGCGTACGAATTTTTTAACCCATATGTTTTGGTTACTCGGCGGCTCCGTCCTCGTATAGCTTACTAATGGGTTTTTTTTTTTTTGAATTTTTTACCGGCCTAAAGGTTGAGCATGTTCAGAATACGTAAGTCATTTTCTTCAACAAATTTGAGTAGATCACTCAGCAGTTGTTTGCTTGAGAGAGACAATTTTTGAGATATTTTTTAAAACTTTCTAAAGGTTTTGAAACGTTGTTTCTCGTTTTATGTCCTTTAAATCTAGATTTAAATATGATAAAAACCGCATACGAACTTTTTAACCTATTCGTTTTGGTTACTCGACCGCTCCGTCCTCGTGTATCCTACATCTTGCGTTTTTCTAAATAAACTTGCCGGCCTAAAGGTTAAGCATGGTTAAAATACGTAAGTCGTTTTGTTCAATAAATTTGAGTAGATAACTCAGCTGTTGTTTGCTTCAGAGCGACAATCTTTGAGATATTTATTGAAACTTTTTAAAGGTTGTGAAACGTTGTTTCTCGTTTTTCATATTCATATTTATATTTATTGAGTCAATGGCAGAAACCTTACTGACTAGATTTACAAGTTTGCAAATTAACTTAAAACTAAATAACTAAAATTAATTCAAGGATGGGATAAATTTTCTCGATAGTAAGACTCAATCCATAACTTAAACAAAGGCCTGGGCATTGCAAAGTCAAGATTTAGCATCCTAGAAATTTTAGTAAACTCTTCGAGACCTCTTGTGAGAGGGGCAAAGCTAAGATAATTTGTTCTCAGAACTTCACCGTAGAATATATTATGAGAGCGTAGAGATCTACTAGGAACTGCCCCAACACAGCTGAGCAATCAATAATACCAGAAATAATATCGTAAATAAACATTAAATGTAGCACTGAACGTCTGACATGCAGTGGCATAACATTTATAAGCATGCACTTGTTTATATAAGGTGGTAGGGGACTAACAAAATGAAGGGGTGGGAGGGCGAATCGAAAGAATTTACGTTGAACCCTTTCAATTCTAGCAGTGTATGTGCTGTAAATGGGATTCCATATGATAGAGGCGTACTCTAATTTAGATCGCACTAATGAATTATACAATATACTCCTAGTGTATGGGTCCATAAAATCCTTCGCATAACGCCGTAAAAAAGCTAAATTAGCATACGCTTTTGGTATAAGATAGTTAACATGGTTAACGAAAATGACACCAAGATCACGAAACTCTTTGACTGAGGCAAGATATGTATTAAAAATAAATAAATAAATGTAAGGCGCGATAACCTCCGAAGAGATCTAAGGCCGAGCTTCTCTTCCAATTTGCGTCGTGCTCCTCTTGATTTTCCCTACAAATTGGCCGGACGGAACCTACATGTTTTATGCCGACTCCGAACGGCATCTGCAAGGCAGATGAGTATTCACTGAGAGCTTTTCATGGCAGAAATACACCCGGAGCGCTTGCCAAACACTGCCGAGGGGAGACCCCTCTTAGAAAATTTTTCTTCTAATTGAAAAACCTTATTTCTAAAATTTTGATGTTGCTTTGCCCGGGGTGCGAACCCAGGGCATACGGCGTGATAGGCGGAGCACGCTGCCATCACACCACGGTGCTGTATTAGCGATATAGTATGTTGACGTAAGCGCACTAGTAGATCTAGAAAACGTGATATGCCAACATTTGCTACTGTTAAGTCTCAGATGATTATTAAAAGCCCACACATTAAGAGCATCCAAATCTCTTTGTAGGAGCAATGCATCAGACACAGAGGTGATACGCCTAAACAGTTTTAAATCATCAGCATAAAGTAAATAATTTTAATGCTTTAAATATAAGCCGACGTCATTAATGAAGATAACAAATAAGATTGGACCGAGAATACTATCTTGTGGCAACCCAGAGGTTGCCACGAACTCATACGACCTCATATTCTCGATTTCAACAAATAAAATTCGGTTTGTCAGGTATGACTTTAACCATGACAGAAAAGCTGAATGGAAACCAATGTACTCAAGTTTCTGAAGAAGTATTTTGTAGGACAGTGTATCGAACGCCTTAGAGAAATCTGTATATATATTATCAACTTGATACCCATCCTTAAAAGCAGAAACACAGTATTGCGAAAAAACAGTTAAGTTTGTCACTGTTGAACGACACGAAACAAACCCATGCTGACATGGATCGATTATTCCTTTAATAGCAAAAGCCAACTTCTCCTTTACTACTTTCTCAAACAGTTTTGAACAGGTTGATAGTTTAGAGATTGGCCTGTAGTTTTCTACCTCGCTCTTATTTCCAGACTTGAAGATTGGAGTAATACAAGCCAATTTCCATCGATCAATGAAAACGCCAGTGGACAATGACACATTAAAGATATGGCACAACGGCATGCATAGCGAACTACTACATTTTTTAACAAAAAAAGAAGACAGCCCATCAATATCTTTTTCTAAAAAAGATTGTAGGGACGAGATGCCAACAATAATATCTAATTCCGATACCAATAATGAGCCAAAGTCCAAGGAATTAGCTGTATCAGAACCAACCGTAACATCAGAAACATTAGAGTCAACAACAAAATTAGATTTGAAAAAATCAGCAAAAAGGTTCACTGTTTCCACTAAACTGTTTAAGCTAATGCCATTAAAATTGACAGAGGTTGGAACATTGAAGCAACCTTTTTTTGTACGGACAAAGTTCCAAAAGGCCTTGAGATTTTGCTTTAACTCTTTTCGAAACGGGAGATGTATTTATTATAGAAAAACTTATCAAGCACATTGAACTGCTTCATGTATAATAAGTATCGATCTCTAAATGAAAAGTCATTGTTTGCTTTGTACAACTTAAAATACTTATTTCTAAGATTTTTAAGCTTTTTTAACCTGGTATTGTACCAGGGTAATTTATGTATTTTGCTTCGAAGAAGGGAGAGATTTCTACTAAATATATCAGATAACTGCAGCAGAAAAATTTCAAAGCATTCAGAGGCATTTTTAGCACAGAAAATAGACTTCCAGTCAATTTCAGCAATACTCGAATTGAGTGCATCAAAATTTGCATCTTTGAAATTGTAGGAGGGAGTATTTTGAGTGGTATTGTTGTTAGGTACAAATTCAATGAATTCTAATAATAAAGATAAGGGTACGTGATGCATGTCCGATTTGCAGATAGGAAATTGACACTCAGATAAGTGAGAAATTAAATGTTATTTAGCTGGTTCACAAATGAATTAATCTGAACAAAGTTGGCACTAAAAAGAGTATCTAAAAAATATATTTAATGTTGATGATTGACATTCATAGGTGTTAATATAT
This sequence comes from Eurosta solidaginis, assembly GCF_040869045.1. Taxonomy (NCBI): domain Eukaryota; kingdom Metazoa; phylum Arthropoda; class Insecta; order Diptera; family Tephritidae; genus Eurosta; species Eurosta solidaginis. The sequence continues at coordinate 125,800,395 of NC_090321.1, forward strand.
TGTCATTTAGCAATTTTGACCAAACAACCCTGTTCAGATTAAAATCACCCAAAACGCAAAAATTAATTCTAGAGTTAAATATGATAAAAACTGCGTACGAATTTTGTTAACTCATTTGTTTTGGTTACTCGGCGGCTCCGTCCTCGCATAGCTTACATAATGCGTTTTCTTTAAATTTTTTAAAGGTTGTCAAACGTTGTTTCTGGTTTAATATACTTTGATTGTAGAGTTAAATATGATAAAAACCGCGTACGAATTTTTTCAACCCATTTGTTTTGATTTCTCGACGGCTCCGTCCTCGTTTTGATCAGCAAATTTGAGTAGCTCACTCAGCAGTTGTTAGCCTCAGAGCGACAATTTTTCAGATATTTATTAAAACGTTTTAACCCTAGAATATCATACTTCGTCGAAACGGCGACGCATGTTTTTTTTTTTTGGTTTTTCTCCTTAAATTATATGTTTTCTTTGCTGATTTTTTGTATAGATAATATTAAAAAGCTAAACTGTTTTTGTCTTATTTCATTAAAATACATTGAAAAGAATTTATTAATACAAATTTACACATTGGCGGCCACCGTGGTGTGATGGTAGCGTGCTCCGCCTATCACACCGTATGCCCTGGGTTCGCACCCCGGGCAAAACAACATCAAAATTTTAGAAATAAGGTTTTTCAATTAGAAGAAAATTTTTCTAAGGGGGTCGCCCCTCGGCAGTGTTTGGCAAGCGCTCCGGGTGTATTTCTACCAAGAAAAGCTCTCAGTGAAAACTCATCTGCCTTGCAGATGCCGCTCGGAGTCGGCATAAAACATGTAGGTCCCGTCCGGCCAATTTATAGGGAAAATCAAGAGGAGCACGACGCAAATTGGAAGAGAAGCTCGGCCTTACATCTCTTCGGAGGTTATCGCGCCTTACATTTTTTTTTTTTATTTTAATGCAAATTTAAATATCTTTTTTAAACAGGAGACATCCTTTGTACCTTATTAAATATTACCGTAATCGATTCAACGATGTTTACGTATTAAAAATAAGTATGATATTCTAGGGTTAAAAGTTGTGAAACGTTGTTTCTCGTTTTATATCTATTAATTCTAGAGCTAAATATGTTAAAAACGGCGTACGGATTTGGATAACCCATATCTTTTGGTTACGCGGAGGCTCCGTCCTCGTATATCTTACATAATGGGTTTTTTTTTTTTTTTTTTTACCGGCCTAAGGGTTGAGCATTGTCAAAATACGTAAGTCATTTTGTTCAACAAATCTGAATAGATCACTCAGCAGTTGTTTGCTTCAGAGCGACAATTTTTAGATATTTATTAAAACTTTCTAATGGTTGTGAAACGTTGTTTCTCGTTTTATATCATTTAATTCTAGAGATAAATATGATAAAAACCGCGTACGAATTTTTTAACCCATTCGTTTTGGTTACTCGACCACTCCGTCCTCGTGTAGCCTACATATTGCGTTTTTCTAAATAAACTTGCCGGCCTAAAAGTTAAGCGTGGTTCAAATACGTAAGTCGTTTTGTTCATCAAATTTGAGTAGATCACTCAGCAGTTGTTTGCTTCAGAGCAACAATTTTTGAGACAGCTATTAAAATTTTTTAAAGGTTGTCAAACGTCGTTTCTCGTTTTATATCCTTTAATTCTAGAGTGAAATATGATAAAACCCCCGTAAGAATTATTTTAACCCATTCCCTTTGGTTACTCGATTGCTCTGTCCTATTGTAGCCAACATATTGCGTTTTTCTTAATAAGTTTACCGGCCTAAAGTTTAAGCATGGTTAAAACACGCAAGTCGTTTTGTTCAACAAATTTGAGTAGATCACTCAGCAGTTGTTTGCTTCAGAGCGATAATTTTTGACATATTATACCTTTTTAAAGGTTGTGAAACGTTGTTTCTCGTCTTATATACTTTAGTTATAGGGCTAAATATGATAAAAACCGCGTACGAGTTTGTTAACCCATTCGTTTTGGTTACTCGACCGCTCCGTCCTCGTGTAGCCTACATATTGCGATTTTCTAAATAAGTTTACCGGCGTAAGGATAAAACATGGTTAAAATACGTGAATTGTGAATTGTGAAACGTTATTTCTCGTTTTATATCCATTAATTCTAGAGTTAAATATGTTAAAAAACGCCTACGAATTTTGTTAACCCATATGTTTTGGTTACTCGGCGGCTCCGGCCTCGTATAGCTTACATAATGCGTTTTTTTTTTATATCTTTACCGGCCTAAAGGTTGAGCATGGTCTAAATACGTAAGTCATTTGGTCACCAAATTTGAGTAGATCACTCAGCAGTTGTTTGCTTCAGAGCGACAATTTTTGAGATATTTATTAAAACTTTTTAAAGGTTGTGAAAAGTTTTTTCTCGTTTTATATCCTTTAATTCTAGAGTTAAATATGATAAAAAGCGCGTACGAATTTTTTTAACCTATTCTTTTTGATTACTCGACCGCTCCGTCCTGGTGTAGCCTACATATTTCGTTTTTCTAAATAAGTTTACCGGCCTAAAGGTTAAGCAAGGTTAAAATACGTAAGTCGTTTTGTTCAACAAATTTGACTAGATCACTGAGCAGTTGTTTGCTTCAGAGCGACAATTTTTGAGATAGTTATTAAAACATTTTAAAGGTTGTCAAACGTTGTTTCTCGTTTTATATCCTTTAATTCTAGAGTTAAATATGATAAAAACTGCGTACGAATTATTGTAACAAATTCGTTTTGGTTACTCGACGGCTCCGTCCTCGTAAAGTTTACATATTGCGTTTTTCTAAATAAGCTTACCGGGGTACAGGTTAGGCATGTTTAAAGTACATAAGTCGTTTTGTTCAACCAATTTTAGTAGATCACTCAGCAGTTGTTTGCTTCAGAGCGACAATTTTGCGATATTTATTAAAACTTTTTAAAGGTTGTTAAACTTTGTTTCTCGTATAATATCCTTTATTTCTAGAGTTACATATTATACATATTATATTACATATTGCGTTTTTCTAAATAAACTTGCAGGCCTAAAGGTTAAGCATGTTTAAAATACGCAAGTCGTTTTGTTCAACAAATTTGAGTAGATCACTCAGCAGTTGTTTGCTTCAGAGCGACAATTTTTGAGATAGTTATTACACTTTTTAAAGGTTTTCAAACGTTGTTTCTCGTTTTATATCCTTTAATTCTAGAGTTTAATAAGATAAATACCTCGTACGAAATATTGTAACCCATCCGTTTTGGTTACTCGACGGCTCCGTCCTCGTATAGCCTACATATTGCGTTTTCCTTAATAAGCTTACCGGCCTAAAGGTTAAGCATGGTAAAATACGTAGGTCGTTTGTCCAACCCTTTTCAGCAGATCGCTCAGCAGTTGTTTGCTTCAGAGCGACAATTTTTGAGATAGTTATTAAAACTTTTTAAAGGTTTTCAAACGTTGCTTCTCGTTTTATATCCTTTAATTCTAGAGTTAAATATGATAAAAGCCGCGCCCGAATTTTTCAAACCCATTCGTTTTAGTTACTCGACCGCTCCGACCTCGTGTAGCCTACATATTGCGTTATTCTAAATAAACTTGCCGGCTTAAATGTTAAGCATGGTTAAAATATATAAGTCGTCTCCGTCCTCTTGTAGCCAACATATTGCGTTTTTCGAAATAAACTTGCCGGCCTAAAGGTTAAGCATGCTTAAAACACGTAAATCGGGTTGTTCAACAAATTTGAGTAGATCAGGCAGCAGTTGTTTGCTCAGAGCAACCATTTTTGAAATAGTTATTAAAACGGGTTAAAGGTTGTCAAATGTTGTTTCTCGTTTTATATCCTTTAATTCTAGATTTAAATATGATAAAAACCGCGTACGATTTTTTTAACCCATTCGTTTTGGTTAATCGACTGCTCTGTCTTCTTGTAGCCAACATATTGCGTTTTTCTAAATAAGTTTACCGGCCTAAAGCTTAAGCATGGTTAAAATACGCAAGTTGTTTTGTTCAACAAATTTGAGTAGATCCCTCAGCAGTTGTTTGATTCAGAGCGATAATTTTTGAGATATTATAACTTTTTAAAGTTTGTGAAACGTTGTTTCTTGTTTTATATCCTTTAGTTATAGAGCTAAATATGATAAAACCCGTGTACGAGTTTTTTTAACCCATTCGTTTTGGTTACTCGACCGCTCCGTCCTCGTGTAGCCTACTTATTGCGATTTTCTAAATAAGTTTACCGGCATAAGGATAAAGCATGGTTAAAATACGTGAATTGTGAATTGTGAAACGTTGTTTCTCGTTTTATATCCATTAACTCTAGAGTTAAATATGTTAAAAAACACCTACGAATTTTGTTAACCCATATGTTTTGGTTACTCGGCGGCTCCGGCCTCGTATAGCTTACATAATGCGTTTTTTTTATATTTTTACCGGCCTAAAGGTTAAGCATGGTCAAAATACGTAAGTCATTTTGTTCACCAAAGTTGAGTAGATCACTCAGCAGTTGTTTGCTTCAGAGTGACAATTTTTGAGATATTTATTAAAACTTTTTTCTCGTTTTATATCCTTTAATTCTAGAGTTAAATATGATAAAAAGCGCGTACGAATTTTTTTAACCTATTCGTTTTGATTACTCGACCGCTCCGTCCTGGTGTAGCCTACATATTTCGTTTTTCTAAATAAGTTTAGCGGCCTAAAGGTTAAGCAAGATTAAAATACGTAAGTCCTTTTGTTCAACAAATTTTACTAGATCACTGAACAGTTGTTTGCTTCATAGCGACAATTTTTGAGATATTTATTAAAACTTTTTAAAGGTTGTGAAACGTTTTTTCTCGTATTATATCCTTTAATTCTAGAGTTAAATATGATAAAAACTGCGTACGAATTTTTTAACCCATTCGTTTTGGTTACTCGACGGCTCCGTCCTCGTAAAGCCTACATATTGCGTTTTTATACTCAGTTGAGCAGAGCTCACAGAGTATATTAAGTTTGGATAACGGTTGGTTGTTGTACATATATAAAGGAATCGAGATAGATATAGACTTCCATATATCAAAATAATCAGGATCGAAAAAAAATTTGATTGAGCCATGTCCGTCCGTCCGTCCGTCCGTTCGTCCGTCCGTTAACACGATAACTTGAGTAAATTTTGAGGTATCTTGATGAAATTTGGTATGTAGGTTCCTGAGCACTCATCTCAGATCGCTATTTAAAATGAACGATATCGGACTATAACCACGCCCACTTTTTCGATATCGAAAATTTCGAAAAACCGAAAAAGTGCGATAATTCATGACAAAAGACCGATAAAGCAACGAAACTTGGTAGATGAGTTGAACTTATGACGCAAAATAGAAAATTAGTAAAATTTTGCACAATGGGCGTGGCACCGCCCACTTTTAAAAGAAGGTAATTTAAAAGTTTTGCAAGCTGTAATTTGGCAGTCGTTGAACATATCATGATGAAATTTGGCAGGAAGGTTACTCTTATTACTATATGTACGCTTAATAAAAATTAGCAAAATCGGAGAAGGACCACGCCCACTTTTAAAAAAATTTTTTTTTTAAGTAAAATTTTAACATAAAATTTTATATCTTTACAGTATATAAGTAAACTATGTCAGGATTCAACTCCAGTAATGATATGGTGCAACAAAATACAAAAATAAAAGAAAATTTAAAAATGGGAGTGGCTTCGCCTTTTTTCATTTAATTTGTCTAGGATACTTTTAACGCCATAAGTCGAACAAAAAATAACCAATCCTTTTGAAATTTGGTAGGGGCATAGATTTTATGGCGTTAACTGTTTTCTGTGAAAATGGACGATATCGGTTGATGCCACGCCCAGTTTGTATACACAGTCGTCCGTCTGTCCTTCCGCATGGCCGTTAACACGATAACTTGAGCAAAAATCGATATATCTTTACTAAACTCAGTTCACGTACTTATCTGAATCCACTTTATCTTGGTATGGAAAATGAACGAAATCCGACTATGACCACGCCCACTTTTTCGATATCGAAAGTTGCGAAAAATGAAAAAAATGCCATAATTCTATACCAAATACGAAAAAAGGGATGAAACATGGTAAGGTAATTGGATTGTTTTATTGACGCGAAATATAGCTTTAGAAAAAACTTTATAAAATGGTTGTGACACCTACCATATTAAGTAGAAGTAAATGAAAAAGTTCTGCAGGGCGAAATAAAAAACCGTTAAAATCTTGGCAGGTATTACATATATAAATAAATTTGCGGTATCCAACAGATGATGTTCTGGGTCACCCTGGTCCACATTTTGGTCGATATCTGGAAAACGCCTTCACATATACAACTACCACCACTCCCTTTTAAAACTCTCATTAATACCTTTAATTTGATACCCATATCGTACAAACTCATTCTAGAGTCACCCCTGGTCCATCTTTATGGCGATATTTCGAAAAGGCGAACACCTATAGAACGAAGGTACACTCCCTTTTAAAAATACTCATTAACACCTTTCATTTGATACCCATATCGTACAAACAAAGTCTATAGTCACCCCTGGTCCAGAAAGGCCCACTCCCTCTTAAAATACACATTAACTCCTTTCGTTTGATACCCATATTGCACAAACGAATTCTAGAGTCACCCCTGGCCCACCTTTATGGCGATATCTCGAAACGGCGTCCACCTATGGAACTAAGGATTACTCCCTTTTAAAATACTCATTAACACCTTTCATTTGATACCCATATCTTACAAACGCATTCTAGGGTCACACCTGGTCCATCTTTATGGCGATATCTCGAAAAGGCGTCCACCTATAGAACTAAGGCCCACTCCCTCTTAAAATACTCATTAACTCCTTTCGTTTGATACCCATATTGCACAAACGAATTCTAGAATCACCCCAGGTCCACCTTTATGGCGATATCTCGAAAAGGGGTCCACCTATAGAACTAAGACCCACGCCCTTTTAAAATAATCATTAACACCTTTCATTTGATACCCATATCATACAAACAAATTCTAAAGTCACCCCAGGTCCACCTTTATGGCGATATCTCGAAAAGGCGAACACCTATAAAACGAACACCACACCCTTTTAAAATACTCATTAACACCTTTCGTTTGATGCCCATATTGTGCAAACAAATTCTAGGGTCACCCCTGGTCCACCTATGGAACTAAGGATTACTCTCTTTTAAAATGCTCATTAACACCTTTCATTTGATACCCATATCGTACAAACGCATTCTAGAGTCACCCCTGGCCCATCTTTACGGCGATATCTCGAAAAGGAGTCCATCTATAGAACTTAGGTCCACGCCCTTTTAAAATACTCATTAATACCTTTCATTTGATACCCATATCGTACAAACGCATTCTAGAGTCAACCCTGGTCCACCTTTATAGCTATATCCCTAAATGGCGTCCACCTATAGAACTATGGCCCACTCCCTCATAAAATACTCTTTAATGCCTTTCATTTGATACACATGTCATACAAACACATTCCAGGGTTTCCCTCGGTTCATTTTCCTAAATAGTTATTTTCCCTTATGTTGTCACCATAGCTCTCAACTGAGTATGTAATGTTCGGTTACACCCGAACTTAACTTTCCTTACTTGTTCTAAATAAGCTTACCGGGGTACAGGTTAGGCATGTTTAAAGTACATAAGTCGTTTTGTTCAACCAATTTTAGTAGATCACTGAGCAGTTGTTTGCTTCAGAGCGACAATTTTTGAGATAGTTTTTAAAATTTTTAAAGTTTGTCAAACGTTGTTTCTCGTTTTATATCCTTTAATTCTAGAGTTATATATGATAAAAACCGCGTACGAATTTTTTTAACCCATTTGTTTTGGTTACTCGACGGCTCCGTCCTCGTTGCGTTTTTATACTCAGTTGAGCAGAGCTCACAGAGTATATTAACTTTGATTGGATAACGGTTGGTTGTACAGGTATAAAGGAATCAAGATAGATATAGACTTCCATATATCAAAATCATCAGTATCGAAAAAAAATTTGATTGAGCCATGTCCGTCCGCCCGTCCGTCTGCCCGTTAACACGATAACTTGAGTAAATTTTGAGGCATCTTGATGAAATTTGGTATGTAGATTCCTGGGCACTCATCTCAGATCCCTATTTAAAATGAACGATATCGGACTATAACCACGCCCATTTTTTCGATATCGAAAATTTCGAAAAACCGAAAAAATGCGATAATTCATTGTCAAAGGCGGATAAAGCGATAAAACTTGGTAGATGGGTTGAAGTTATGACGCAGAATAGAAAATTAGTAAGATTTTGGACAACGGGCGTGGCACCGCCCACTTTTACAAGAAGGTAATTTAAAAGTTTTGCAAGCTGTAATTTGGCAGTCGTTGAAGATATCATGATGAAATTTGGCAGGAGCGTTACTACTATTACTATATATGTGCTAAAAAAAAATTAGCAAAATTGGATAAGAACACGCCCACTTTTTAAAATTTTTTTTTTAAATTCAATTTTAACAAAAAATTTAATATCTTTACTGTATATAAGTAAATTAAGTCAAAATTCAACTCCAGTAATGATATGATGCAACAAAATACAAAAATAAAAGAAAATTTCAAAATGGGCGTGGCTCCGACCATTTACATTTAGTTTGTCTAGAATACTTTTAATACCATAAGTCGAACAAAAATTTACCAATCCTTCTTAAATTTGGTAGGAGCATAGATTCTATGACGGTAACTGTTTTCTGTGAAAATGGACGATATCGGTTGATGCCACGCCTAGTTTTTATACACAGTCGTCCGTCTGTCCTTCCGCATGGCCGTTAACACGATAACTTGAGCAAAAATCGATATATCTTTACTAAACTCAGTTCACGTACTTATCTGAATCCACTTTATCTTGGTATGGAAAATGAACGAAATCCGACTATGACCACGCCCACTTTTTCGATATCGAAAGTTGCGAAAAATGAAAAAAATGCCATAATTCTATACCAAATACGAAAAAAGGGATGAAACATGGTAAGGTAATTGGATTGTTTTATTGACGCGAAATATAGCTTTAGAAAAAACTTTATAAAATGGTTGTGACACCTACCATATTAAGTAGAAGTAAATGAAAAAGTTCTGCAGGGCGAAATAAAAAACCGTTAAAATCTTGGCAGGTATTACATATATAAATAAATTAGCGGTATCCAACAGATGATGTTCTGGGTCACCCTGGTCCACATTTTGGTCGATATCTGGAAAACGCCTTCACATATACAACTACCACCACTCCCTTTTAAAACTCTCATTAATACCTTTAATTTGATACACATATCGTACAAACTCATTCTAGAGTCACCCCTGGTCCATCTTTATGGCTATATTTCGAAAAGGCGAACACCTATAGAACGAAGGTACACTCCCTTTTAAAAATACTCATTAACACCTTTCATTTGATACCCATATCGTACAAACAAAGTCTAGAGCCTGGTCCAGAAAGGCCCACTCCCTCTTAAAATACACATTAACTCCTTTCGTTTGATACCCATATTGCACAAACGAATTCTAGAGTCACCCCTGGCCCACCTTTATGGCGATATCTCGAAACGGCGTCCACCTATGGAACTAAGGATTACTCCCTTTTAAAATACTCATTAACACCTTTCATTTGATACCCATATCTTACAAACGCATTCTAGGGTCACACCTGGTCCATCTTTATGGCGATATCTCGAAAAGGCGTCCACCTATAGAAGTAAGGTCCACTCCCTCTTAAAATACTCATTAACTCCTTTCGTTTGATACCCATATTGCACAAACGAATTCTAGAATCACCCCTGGTCCACCTTTATGGCGATATCTCGAAAAGGGGTCCACCTATAGAACTAAGACCCACGCCCTTTTAAAATAATCATTAACACCTTTCATTTGATACCCATATCATACAAACAAATTCTAAAGTCACCCCAGGTCCACCTTTATGGCGATATCTCGAAAAGGCGAACACCTATAAAACGAAGGCCCACTCCCTTTTAAAAATACTCATTAACACCTTTCATTTGATACCCATATCGTACAAACAAAGTCTAGAGTCACCCCTGGTCCACCTTTATTGTGATACCTCGAAAATGCGTCCACCTATAGCACTAAGGCACACTCCCTCTTAAAATACTCATTAACTCCTTTCGTTTGATACCCATATTGCACAAACGAATTCTAGAGTCACCCCTGGCCCACCTTTATGGCGATATCTCGAAACGGCGTCCACCTATAGAACTAAGGCCCACTCCCTTTTAAAATACTCATTAACACCTTTCGTTTGATGCCCATATTGTGCAAACAAATTCTAGGGTCACCCCTGGTCCACCTTTATGGCGATATCTCGAAACGGCGTCCACCTATGGAACTAAGGATTACTCTCTTTTAAAATGCTCATTAACACCTTTCATTTGATACCCATATCGTACAAACGCATTCTAGAGTCACCCCTGGTCCATCTTTACGGCGATATCTCGAAAAGGAGTCCATCTATAGAACTTAGGTGCACGCCCTTTTAAAATTCTCATTAATACCTTTCATTTGATACCCATATCGTACAAACGCATTCTAGAGTCAACCCTGGTCCACCTTTATAGCTATATCCCTAAATGGCGTCCACCTATAGAACTATGGCCCACTCCCTCATAAAATACTCTTTAATGTCTTTCATTTGATACACATGTCATACAAACACATTCCAGGGTTTCCCTCGGTTCATTTTCCTAAATGGTTATTTTCCCTTATGTTGTCACCATAGCTCTCAACTGAGTATGTAATGTTCGGTTACACCCGAACTTAACCTTCCTTACTTGTTCTAAATAAGCTTACCGGGGTACAGGTTAGGCATGTTTAAAGTACATAAGTCGTTTTGTTCAACCAATTTTAGTAGATCACTGAGCAGTTGTTTGCTTCAGAGCGACAATTTTTGAGATAGTTTTTAAAATTTTTAAAGTTTGTCAAACGTTGTTTCTCGTTTTATATCCTTTAATTCTAGAGTTATATATGATAAAAACCGCGTACGAATTTTTTTAACCCATTTGTTTTGGTTACTCGACGGCTCCGTCCTCGTTGCGTTTTTATACTCAGTTGAGCAGAGCTCACAGAGTATATTAACTTTGATTGGATAACGGTTGGTTGTACAGGTATAAAGGAGTCAAGATAGATATAGACTTCCATATATCAAAATCATCAGTATCGAAAAAAAATTTGATTGAGCCATGTCCGTCCGTCCGTCCGTCTGTCCGTTAACACGATAACTTGAGTAAATTTTGAGGTATCTTGATGAAATTTGGTATGTAGATTCCTGGGCACTCATCTCAGATCGCTATTTAAAATGAACGATATCGGACTATAACCACGCCCATTTTTTCGATATCGAAAATTTCGAAAAACAGGAAAAATGCGATAATTCATTGCCAAAGGCGGATAAAGCGATAAAACTTGGTAGATGGGTTGAAGTTATGACGCAGAATAGAAAATTAGTAAGATTTTGGACAACGGGCGTGGCACCGCCCACTTTTACAAGAAGGTAATTTAAAAGTTTTGCAAGCTGTAATTTGGCAGTCGTTGAAGATATCATGATGAAATTTGGCAGGAGCGTTACTACTACTACTATATATGTGCTAAATAAAAATTAGCAAAATTGGATGAAGAACACGCCCACTTTTTAAAATTCTTTTTTTTAAATTCAATTTTAACAAAAAATTTAATATCTTTACTGTATATAAGTAAATTAAGTCAAAATTCAACTCCAGTAATGATATGATGCAACAAAATACAAAAATAAAAGAAAATTTCAAAATGGGCGTGGCTCCGACCATTTTCATTTAGTTTGTCTAGAATACTTTTAATACCATAAGTCGAACAAAAATTTACCAATCCTTCTTAAATTTGGTAGGAGCATAGATTCTATGACGGTAACTATTTTCTGTTAAAATGGGCGAAATCGGTGGAAGCCACGCCCAGTTTTTATACACAGTCCACCGTCTGGCCTTCCTCTCGGCCGTTAACACAGTAACTTGAGCAAAAACCGATATATCTTTACTAGCCTTAGTCCACTTACTTATCTGAGCTCACTTTATCTTGGTATAAAAAATGGCCGAAATCCGACCATAACCACGCCCACTTTATCGATATCGAAAATTACGAAAAATGAAAAAAATGCCATAATTCTATATCAAATACGAAAACAGGGATGAAACATGGTAATTGGATTGGTTTATTGACGCAAAATATAACTTTGGAAAAAACTTTGTAAAACGGGTGTGACACCTACCATATTAAGTAGAAGAAAATGAAAAAGTTCTACAAAGCGAAATCAACAGCGTTTTGAATCTTGGCAGTAATACTGTTAGTGGTATTGCATATATAAATAAATTAGCAGTACCCGACAGATGATTTTCTGGATCACCTGGTCCACATTTTGGTCGATATCGCGAAAACGCCTTCACATATACATCTAGGGGCCACTCGCTTTTAAAACCCTCATTAATACCTTTAATTTGATATCCATATCGTACAAACACATTCTAGAGTCACCCCTGGCCCACCCTAATGGCGATATCTCGAAAAGGCGTGCACCTATAGACCTAATTCCCACTCCCTCCTAAAATGCTCAGTAACACCTTTCGTTTGATACCCATATCGTAAAACCATTCTAGATTCACCCTTGGCCCACCCTAATGGCGATATCTCGAAAAGGTGTCCACCTATAGACCTAATGACCACTCCCTCTTAAAATGCTCAGTAACACCTTTCGTTTGATACCCATATCGTACAAACATTCTAGAGTCACCCCTGGTCCACCTTTATGGCGATATCTCGAAAAGTTATTAAAACCCATAGAACTAAGGATTACTCCCTTTTAAAATACTCATTACCACCTTTCATTTGATACCCATATCGTAAAAACACATTCTAGAGTCACCCCTGGCCCACCCTAATGGCGATATTTCGAAAAGGCGTCCACTTATAAACCTAATGCCCACTCCCTTTTAAAATGCTCAGTAACACCTTTCGTTTGATAGTCATATCGTACAAACATTCTAGAGTCACCCCTGGCCCACCCTAATGGCGACATCTCGAAAAGGCGTCCACCTATAGACCTAATGACCACTCCCTCTTAAAATGCTCAGTAACACCTTTCGTTATTTACCCATATCGTACAAACATTCTAGAGTCACCCCTGGCCCACCCTAATGGCGATATCTCGAAAAGGTGCCCACCTATAGACCTAATGCACACTCCCTCTTAAAATGCTCAGTAACACCTTTCGTTTGATACTCATATCGTACAAACATTCTAGAGTCACCCCTGGCCCACCCTAATGGCGACATCTCGAAAAGGCGTCCACCTATAGACCTAATGCCCACTCCCTCTTAAAATGCTCAGTAACACCTTTCATTTGATTCCCATATCGTACAAAAACATTCTGGGGTCACCCCTGGTCCACCTTTATGGCGATATCTCGAAACGGCGGCCACCTATGGAACTAAGGATCACTCCCTTTGAAAAAAATCATTAACACCTTTCATTTGATACCCATATCGTACAAACATATTCTAGAGTCACTCCTGGTCCACCTTTTTGGCGATTTCTCGAAAAGGCGTTCACCTATAGAACTAAAGCCCATTCCCTTTTAACATACTCATTACCACCTTTCATTTGATACCCATATCGCACAAACACATTCTAGAGTCACCCTTGGCCCACCTTAATGGCGATATCTCGAAAAGGCGTCCACCGATAGACCTAAGGCCCGCTCCCTCTTAAAATGCTCAGTAACACCTTTCATTTGATACCCATATCGTACAAACAAATTCTAGAGTCAGCCCTGGTCCACCTTTATGGCGATATCCCTAAATGGCGTCCATCCATAGAACTATGGCCTACTCTCTCTTAAAATACTCTTTAATACCTTCCATTTGATACACATGTCATACAACCACATTCCAGGGTTACCCTAAGTTCATTTTCCTACATTTCCATTTTCCTTATTTTGTCTCCATAGCTCTCAACTGAGTATGTAATGTTCGGTTACACCCGAACTTAGCCTTCCTTACTTGTTTTTTTTAATTTGCTTAACGGTCTAAAGGATAAGCATGTTTAAAATAAGTGGTTATGTTCAGCAGTTGTTTGCTTCAGAGCGACAATTTTGCGATATTTATTAAAACTTTTTAAAGGTTGTTAAACTTTGTTTATCGTTTAATATCCTTTAATTCTAGAGTTTAATATGATAAATACCTCGTACGAAATATTGTAACCCATCCGTTTTGGTTACTCCACGGCTCCGTCCTCGTATGGCCTACATATTGCGTTTTTCTTAATAAGCTTACCGGCCTAAAGGTTAAGCATGGTTAAAATACGTAGGTCGTTTGTTCAACCCTTTTGAGCAGATCGCTCAGCAGTTGTTTGCTTCAGAGCGACAATTTTTGAGATAGTTATTAAAACTTTTAAAAGGTTGTCAAACGTTGTTTCTCGTTTTATATCCTTTAATTCTAGAGTTTAATATGATAAATACCTCGTACGAAATATTGTAACCCATCCGTTTTGGTTACTCGACGGCTCCGTCCTCGTATAGCCTACATATTGCGTTTTTCTTAATAAGCTTACCGGCCTAAAGGTTAAGCATGGTTAAAATACGTAGGTCGTTTGTTCAACCCTTTTGAGCAGATCGCTCAGCAGTTGTTTGCTTCAGAGCGACAATTTTTGAGATAGTTATTACTCTTTTTAAAGGTTGCCAAACGTTGTTTCTCGTTTTATATCCTTTAATTCTAGAGTTTAATATGATAAATACCTCGTACGAAATATTGTAACCCATCCGTTTTGGTTACTCGACGGCTCCGTCCTCGTATAGCCTACATATTGCGTTTTTCTTAATAAGCTTACCGGCCTAAAGGTTAAGCATGGCTAAAATACGTAGGTCGTTTGTTCAACCCTTTTGAGCAGATCGCTCAGCAGTTGTTTGCTTCAGAGCGACAATTTTTGAGATAGTTATTAAAACTTTTAAAAGGTTGTCAAATGTTGTTTCTCGTTTTATATCCTTTAATTCTAGAGTTAAATATAATAAAAACCGCGTACGAATTTTTTTAACCCATTTGTTTTGATTTCTCGGCGGCTTCGTCCACGTTAGCTTACATATTGCGTTTTTTTTTTTTAATTTGCTTAACGGTCTAAGGGTTAAGGATTCTTAAAATACGTAAGTCGTTTTGTTTAACAAATTTGAGTAGATCACTCAGTAGTTGTTTGCTTCAGAGCGACAATTTTTGAGATAGTTATTAAAACTTTTTAAGGGTTTTCAAACGTTGCTTCTCGTTTTATATCCTTTAATTCTAGAGTTAAATATGATAAAAGCCGCGCACGAATTTTTCAAACCCATTCGTTTTGGTTACTCGACCGCTCCGACCTCGTGTAGCCTACATATTGCGTTATTCTAAATAAACTTTCCGGCTAAAATGTTAAGCATGGTTAAAATATATAAGTCGTCTCCGTCCTCTTGTAGCCAATATATTGCGTTTTTCGAAATAAACCCATATGTTTTGGTTACTCGGTGGCTCCGTCCTCGTATATCTTACATAATGCGTTTTTATACTCAGTTGAGCAGAGCTCACAGAGTATATTAAGTTTGATTGGATAACGGTTGGTTGTACATATATAAAGGAATCGAGATAGATATAGACTTCCATATATCAAAATAATCAGGATCGAAAAAAAATTTGATTGAGCCATGTCCGTCC
Source organism: Eurosta solidaginis (assembly GCF_040869045.1). Taxonomy (NCBI): domain Eukaryota; kingdom Metazoa; phylum Arthropoda; class Insecta; order Diptera; family Tephritidae; genus Eurosta; species Eurosta solidaginis. The sequence continues at coordinate 125,816,094 of NC_090321.1, forward strand.
GTCCGTCCGTTCGTCCGTTAACACGATAACTTGAGTAAATTTTGAGGTATCTTGATGAAATTTGGTATGTAGGTTCCTGAGCACTCATCTCAGATCGCTATTTAAAATGAACGATATCGGACAATAACCACGCCCACTTTTTCGATATCGAAAATTTCGAAAAACAGAAAAAGTGCGATAACTCATTACAAAAGACAGATAAAGCAACGAAACTTGGTAGATGGGTTGACGTTATGACGCAGAATAGAAAACTAGTAAGATTTTGGACAATGGGCGTGGCACCGCCCACTTTTACAAGAAGGTAATTTAAAAGTTTTGCAAGCTGTAATTTGGCAGTCGTTGAAGATATCATGATGAAATTTGGCAGGAACGTTACTACTGCTACTCTAAATGCGCTAAATAAAAATTAGCAAAATTGGATGAATAACACGCCCACTTTTTAAAAAAAATTTTTTTTAAATTCAAATTTTAACAAAAAATTTAATATCTTTACTGTATATAAGTAAATTAAGTCAAAATTCAACTCCAGTAATGATATGATGCAACAAAATACAAAAATAAAAGAAAATTTCAAAATGGGCGTGGCTCCGCCCATTTTCATTTAGTTTGTCTAGAATACTTTTATTGCCATAAGTCGAACAAAAATTTACCAATCCTTCTCAAATTTGGTAGGAGCATAGATTCTATGACGGTAACTGTTCTGTGTGAAAATGGGCGAAATCGGTAGAAGCCACGCCCAGTTTTTATACACAGTCCACCGTCTGTCCTTCCGCTAGGCCATTAACACAATAACTTGTGCAAAATCCGATATATCTTTACTAAACTTAGCCCACGTACTTACCTGAGCTCACTTTTTCTTGGTATAAAAAATGGGCGAGATCTGACCATAACCACGCTCACTTTATCGATATCGATCGCGAGAACGCCTTCACATATACATCTAAGGGTCACTCGCTTTTAAAACCCTCATTAATACCTTTAATTTGATATCCATATCGTACAAAAACATACCAGAGTCACCCCTGTCCCACCCTAATGGCGATATCTCGAAAAGGCGTCCACCTATAGACCTAATGCCTCCTCCCTCTTAAAATGCTCAGTAACACCTTTCGTTTGATACCCATATCGTACAATCATTCTAGAGTCACCCCTGGCCCACCCTAATGGCGATATCTCGAAAAGGCGTCCACCTATAGACCTAGTGTCCACTCCCTCTTAAAGTGCTCAGTAACACCTTTCGTTTGATACCCATATCGTACAAACATTCTAGAGTCACCCCTGGCCCACCCTAATGGCGATATCTCGAAAAGGCGTCCACCTATAGACCTAATGCCCACTCCCTCTTAAAATGCTCAGTAACAGCTTTCGTTTGATACCCATATCGTACAAACATTCTAGAGTCACACCTGGCCCACTCTAATGGCGATATTTCGAAAAGGCGTCCACCTATAGAACTAAGGATTACTCCCTTTTAAAATACTCATTACCACCTTTCATTTGATACCCATATCGTACAAACACATTCTAGAGTCACCCTGGCCCACCCTAATGGCGATATCTCGAAAAGGCGTCCACCTATAGACCTAATGTCCACTCCCTCTTAAAATGCTCAGTAACACCTTTCGTTTGATACCCATATCGTACAAACATTCTAGAGTCACCCCTGGCCCACCCTAATGGCGATATCTCGAAAAGGCGTCCACCTATAGACCTAATGTCCACTCCCTCTTAAAATGCTCAGTAACACCTTTCGTTTGATACCCATATCGTACAAACATTCTAGAGTCACCCCTGTCCCACCCTAATGGCGATATCTCGAAAAGGCGTCCACCTATAGACCTAATGCCCACTCCCTCTTAAAATACTCAGTAACACCTTTCGTTTGATACCCATATCGTACAAACACATTCTAGAGTCACCCTGGCCCACCCTAATGGCGATATCTCGAAAAGGCGTCCACCTATAGACCTAATGCCCACTCCCTCTTAAAATGCTCAGTAAACCCTTTCGTTTGATACCCATATCGTACAAACATTCTAGAGTCACCCTTGGTCCACCTTTATGGCGATATCTCGAAAAGGCGTCCACCTATAGAACTAAGGATTACTCCCTTTTAAAATACTCATTACCACCTTTCATTTGATACCCATATCGTACAAACACATTCTAGAGTCACCCTGGCCCACCCTAATGGCGATATCTCGAAAAGGCGTCCACCTATAGACCTAATGCCCACTCCCTCTTAAAATGCTCAGTAACACCTTTCGTTTGATACCCATACCGTACAAACATTCTAGAGTCACCCTTGGTCCAGCTTTATGGCGATATCTCGAAAAGGCGTCCACCTATAGAACTAAGGATTACTCCCTTTTAAAATACTGATTACCACCTTTCATTTGATACCCATATCGTACAAACACATTCTAGAGTCACCCTGGCCCACCCTAATGGCGATATCTCGAAAAGGCGTCCACCTATAGACCTAATGCCCACTCCCTCTTAAAATGCTCAGTAACACCTTTCGTTTGATACCCATATCGTACAAACATTCTAGAGTCACCCTTGGTCCACCTTTATGGCGATATCTCGAAAAGGCGTCCACCTATAGAACTAAGGATTACTCCCTTTTAAAATACTCCTTACCACCTTTCATTTGATACCCATATCGTACAAACACATTCTAGAGTCACCCTGGCCCACCCTAATGGCGATATCTCGAAAAGGCGTCCACCTATAGACCTAATGCCCACTCCCTCTTAAAATGCTCAGTAACACCTTTCGTTTGATACCCATATCGTACAAACATTCTAGAGTCACCCCTGGCCCACCCTAATGGCGATATCTCGAAAGGGCGTCCACCTATAGACCTAATGCCCACTCCCTCTTAAAATGCTCAGTAACACCTTTCGTTTGATGCACATATCGTACAAACACATTCTAGAGTCACCCCTGGCCCACCCTAATGACGATATCTCGAAAAGGCGTCCACCTATAGACCTCATGCCCACTCCCTCTTAAAATGCTCAGTAACACCTTTCGTTTGATACCCATACCGTACAAACATTCTAGAGTCACCCCTGGCCCACCCTAATGGCGATATCTCGAAAAGGCGTCGACCTATAGACCTAATCCCCACTCCCTCTTAAAATGCTCAGTAACACCTTTCATTTGATTCCCATATCGTACAAACACATTCTAGAGACACCCCTGGTCCACCTTTATGGCGATATCTCGAAACGGCGTCCACCTATGGAACTAAGGATCACTCCTTTTCAAAATACTCATTAACAGCTTTCATTTGATACCCATATCGTACAAACACATTATAGAATCACCCCTGGTCCACCTTAATGGGGACATCTCGAAAAGGCGTCCACCGATAGACCTAAGGCCCACTCCCTCTTAAAATGCTCAGTAACACCTTTCATTTGATACCCATATCGTACAAACATTCTAGAGTCACCCCTGGCCCACCCTAATGGCGATATCTGGAAAAGGTGTCCACCAATAGACCTAATGCCCACTCCCTCTTAAAATGCTCAGTAACACCTTTCGTTTGATACCCATATTGTACAAACATTCTAGAGTCACCCCTGATCCACCTTTATGGCTATATCCCTCAATGGCGTCCACCTATAGAACTATGGCCCACTCCCTCATAAAGTACTCTTTAATACCTTCCATTTGATACACATGTCATACAACCACATTCCAGGGTTACCCTAGGTTCATTTTCCTACATGGTGATTTTCCTTATTTTGTCTCCATAGCTCTCAACTGAGTATATAATGTTCGGTTACACCCGAACTTAGCCTTCCTTACTTGTTTTTTTTAATTTGGTTAACGGTCTAAAGGATAAGCATGTTTAAAATACGTAAGTGGTTTTGTTCAGCAGTTGTTTGCTTCAGAGCGACAATTTTGCGATATTTATTAAAACTTTTTAAAGGTTGTTAAACTTCGTTTCTCGTTTAATATCCTTTAACTCTAGAGTTAAATATGATAAAAACTGCGTACGAATTGTTTTAACTCGTTCGTTTTGGTCACTCTACCGCTACGTCCTCGTGTAGCCTACACATTGCGTTTTTCTAAATAAACTTGCCGGCCTAAAGGTTAAGCATGGTTAAAATACGTAAGTCGTTTTGTTCAACAAATTTGAGTAGATCACTCAGAGTTAATTGCTTCAGAGCAACAATTTTTGAGATATTTATTAAAACTTTTTAAAGGTTGTCAAACGTTATTTCTCATTTTTTATCCTTTAATTCTAGAGTTAAATAGGATAAAAACCGCGTACGAATTTTTTAACCCATTCGCTTTGGTTACTCGACCGCTCCGTCCTGGTGTAGCCTACATATTTCGTTTTCCTAAATAAGTTTACCGGCCTAAAGGTTAAGCATAGTTAAAATACGTAAGTTGCGAAATCCGACCATAACCACGCCCACTTTATCGATATCGAAAATTACGAAAAATGAAAAAAATGCCACAATTCTATACCAAATACGAAAAAAGGGATGAAACATGGTAATTGGATTGGTTTATTGACGCAAAATATAACTTTGGAAAAAACTTTGTAAAATGGGTGTGACACCTACCATATTAAGTAGAAGAAAATGAAAAAGTTCTACAAGGCGAAATCAACAGCGTTTTGAATTTTGGCAGGAATACTTTTAGTGGTATTGCATATATAAATAAATTAGCAGTACCCGACAGATGATTTTCTGGATCACCTGGTCCACATTTTGGTCGATATCGCGAAAATGCCTTCACATATATATCTAAGGGCCACTCGCTTTTAAAACCCTCATTAATACTTTTAATTTGATATCCATATCGTACAAACACATTCTAGAGTCACCCCTGGCCCACCCGAATGGCGATATCTCGAAAAGGTGTCCACCTATGGACCTAATGCCCACTCCCTCTTAAAATTCTCAGTAACACCTTTCGTTATTTACCCATATCGTACAAACATTCTAGAGTCACCCCTGGCCCACCCTAATGGCGATATCTCAAGAAGGCGTCCACCTATAGACCTAATGCCCACTCCCTCTTAAAATGCTCAGTAACAACTTTCGTTTGATACCCATATCGTACAAACATTCTAGAGTCACCCCTGGCCCACCCTAATGGCGATATCTCGAAAAGGTGTCCACCAATAGACCTAATGCCCACTCCCTCTTAAAATGCTCAGTAACACCTTTCGTTTGATACCCATATCGTACAAACATTCTAGAGTCACCCCTGGTCCACCTTTATGGCGATATCTCGAAAAGGCTTCCACCTATAGAACTAAGGATTACTCCCTTTTAAAATACTCATTACCACCTTTCATTTGATACCCATATCGTAAAAACACATTCTAGAGTCACCCCTGGCCCACCCTAATGGCGATATCTCGAAAAGGCGTCCACCTATAGACCTAATGCCCACTCCCTCCTAAAATGCTCAGTAACACCTTTCGTTTGATACCCATATCGTACAAACATTCTAGAGTCACCCCTGGCCCACCCTAATGGCGATATCTCGAAAAGGCGTCCACCTATAGACCTAATGCCCACTCCCTCCTAAAATGCTCAGTAACACCTTTCGTTTGATACCCATATCGTACAAACATTCTAGAGTCACACCTGGCCCACCCTAATGGCGATATCTCGAAAAGGTGTTCACCAATAGACCTAATGCCCACTCCCTCTTAAAATGCTCAGTAACACCTTTCGTTTGATACCCATATCGTACAAACATTCTAGAGTCACCCCTGGTCCACCTTTAGGGCGATATCTCGAAAAGGCTTCCACCTATAGAACTAAGGATTACTCCCTTTTAAAATACTCATTACCACCTTTCATTTGATACCCATATCGTAAAAACACATTCTAGAGTCACCCCTGGCCCACCCTAATGGCGATATTTCGAAAAGGCGTCCACCTATAGACCTAATGCCCACTCCCTCTTAAAATGCTCAGTAACAACTTTCGTTTGATACCCATATCGTACAAACATTCTAGAGTCACCCCTGGCCCACCCTAATGGCGATATCTCGAAAAGGCGTCCACCTATAGACCTAATGCCCACTCAATCCTAAAATGCTCAGTAACACCTTTCGTTTGATACCCATATCGTACAAACATTCTAGAGTCACCCCTGGCCCACCCTAATGGCGATATCTCGAAAAGGTGTCCACCTATAGACCTAATGCTCACTCCCTCCTAAAATGCTCAGTAACACCTTTCGTTTGATACCCATATTGTACAAACATTCTAGAGTCACCCCTGGCCCACCCTAATGGCGATATCTCGAAAAGGTGTCCACGAATAGACCTAATGCCCATTCCCTCTTAAAATGCTCAGTAACACCTTTCATTTGATTCCCATATCGTACAAACACATTCTGGAGTCACCCCTGGTACACCTATATGGCGATATCTTGAAACGGCGGCCACCTATGGAACTAAGGATCACTCCCTTTGAAAATACTCATTAACACCTTTCATTTGATACCCATATCATACAAACATATTCTAGAGTCACCCCTGGTCCATCTTTATGGCGATTTCTCGAAAAGGCGTTCACCTATAGAACTAAAGCCCATTCTCTTTTAAAATACTCACTACCACCTTTCATTTGATACCCATATCGTACAAACACATTCTAGAGTCACCCCTGGCCCACCTTAATGGAGATATCTCGAAAAGGCGTCCACCGATAGACCTAAGGCCCGCTCCCTCTTAAAATGCTCAGTAACACCTTTCATTTGATACCCATATCGTACAAACAAATTCTAGAGTCAGCCCTGGTCCACCTTTATGGCGATATCCCTAAATGGCGTTCATCCATAGAACTATGGCCTACTCTCTCTTAAAATACTCTTTAATACCTTCCATTTGATACACATGTCATACAACCACATTCCAGGGTTACCCTAGGTTCATTTTCCTACATGGTGATTTTCCTTATTTTGTCTCCATAGCTCTCAACTGAGTATGTAATGTTCGGTTACACCCGAACTTAGCCTTCCTTACTTGTTTTTTTTAATTTGCTTAACAGTCTAAAGGATAAGCATGTTTAAAATACGTAAGTCGTTTTGTTCAGCGGTTGTTTGCTTCAGAGCGACAATTTTGCGATATTTATTAAAACTTTTTAAAGGTTGTTAAACTTTGTTTCTCGTTTAATATCCTTTAATTCTAGAGTTAAATATGATAAAAACTGCGTATGAATTTTTTTAACTCGTTCGTTTTGGTCACTCTACCGCTACGTCCTCGTGTAGCCTACACATTGCGTTTTTCTAAATAAACTTGCCGGCCTAAAGGTTAAGCATGGTTAAAATACGTAAGTCGTTTTGTTCAACAAATTTGAGTAGATCACTCAGAGTTGTTTGCTTCAGAGCGACAATTTTTGAGATATTTATTAAAACTTTTTAAAGGTTGTCAAACGTTATTTCTCATTTTTTATCCTTTAATTCTAGAGTTAAATAGGATAAAAACCGCGTACGAATTTTTTAACCCATTCGCTTTGGTTACTCGACCGCTCCGTTCTGGTGTAGCCTACATATTTCGTTTTTCTAAATAAATTTATCGGCCTAAAGGTTAAGCATAGTTAAAATGCGTAAGTTGTTTTGTTCAACAAATTTGACTAGATCACTGAGCAGTTGTTTGCTTCAGAGCGACAATTTTTGAGATATTTATTAAAATGTTTTAAAGGTTGTGAAACGTTGTTTCTCGTTTTATATCCTTTAATTCTAGAGTTAAATATGATAAAAACTGCGTACGAATTTTTTAACCCATTCGTTTTGGTTACTCGAGCGCTCCATCCTCGTGTAGCCTACATATTGCGTTTTTCTAAATAAACTTGCCGGCCGGTTAAGCATGGTTAAAATACGTAAGTCGTTTTTTTCAACAAATTTGAGTAGATCCCTCAGAAGTTGTTTGCTTCAGAGCGACAATTTTTGAGATATTTATTAAAACTTTTTAAAGGTTGTCGAATGTTATTTCTCGTTTTATATCCTTTAATTCTAGAGTTAAATATGATAAAAACCGCGTACGAATTTTTTTAACCCATTCGCTTTGGTTACTCGGCCGCTCTGTCTTCGTGTAACCTACATATTTCGTTTTTATACTCAGTTGAGCAGAGCTCACAGAGTATGTTAAGTTTGATTGGATAACGGTTGGTTGTACATATATAAAGGAATCGAGATAGATATAGACTTCCATATATCAAAATAATCAGGATCGAAAAAAAATTTGATTGAGCCATGTCCGTCCGTCCGTCCGTCCGTTCGTCCGTCCGTTAACACGATAACTTGAGTAAATTTTGAGGTATCTTGATGAAATTTGGTATGTAGGTTCCTGAGCACTCATCTCAGATCGCTATTTAAAATGAACGATATCGGACAATAACCACGCCCACTTTTTCGATATCGAAAATTTCGAAAAACCGAAAAAGTGCGATAATTCATTACAAAAGACCGATAAAGCGACGAAACTTGGTAGATGAGTTGAACTTATGACGCAGAATAGAAAATTAGTAAAATTTTGGCAATGGGCGTGGCACCGCCCACTTTTAAAAGAAGGTAATTTAAAAATTTTGCAAGATGTAATTTGGCAGTCGTTGAAGATATCATGATGAAATTTGTCAGGAACATTACCCTTATTACTTTATGTCTGCTTAATAAAAATTAGCAAAATCGGAGAACGACCACGCCCACTTTTTAAAAAAATTTTTTTTTAAATTCAAATTTTAAAAGAAAAGTTAATATCTTTACAGCATATAAGTAAGTTATGCCAACGTTCAACTCCAGTAATGATGTGGTGCAACAAATTACAAAAATAAAAGAAAATTTCAAAATGGGCGTGGCTCCGCCCTTTTTCATTTAATTTGTCTAGGATGCTTGTAATGCCATAAGTCGAACAAAAATTAACCAATCCTTGTGAAATTTGGTAGAGGCTTGGCTCCTAGGACGATAACTGTTTTCTATGAAAAAGGGCGAAATCGGTTGAAGCCACGCCCAGTTTTTATACACAGTCCTCCGTCTGTCCTTCCGCTCGGCCGTTAACACAATAACTTGAGCAAAAATCGATATATCTTTACTAAACTTAGCACACGTACTTATCTGAACTCACTTTATCTCGATATAAAAAATGGCCGAAATCCGACAATAACCACGCCCACTTTATCGATATCGAAAATTACGAAAAATAAAAAAATGCCATAATTCTATACCAAATACGAAAAAAGGGATGAAACATTGTAACTGGATTGGTTTATTGACGCAAAATATAACTTTGGAAAAAACTTTGTAAAATGGGTGTGACACCTACCTTATTAAGTAGAAGAAAATGAAAAAGTTCTACAAGGCGAAATCAACAGCCCTTGAATCTTGGCAGGAATACTGTTAGTGGTATTCCATATATACATAAATTAGCAGTACCCGACAGATGATTTTCTGGATCACCTGGTCCACATTTTGGTCGATTTCCCGAGAACGCCTTCACATATACATCTAAGGGCCACTCGCTTTTAAAAACCCTCATTAATACCTTTAATTTGATATCCATATCGTACAAACACATTCTAGTGTCACCCCTGGCCCACCCTAATGGCGATATCTCGAAAAGGCGTCCACCTATAGACCTAATGCCCACTCCCTATTAAAATGCTCAGTAACACCTTTAGTTGGATACCCATATCGTACAAACATTCTAGAGTCACCCCTGGCCCACCCTAATAGCGATATCTCGAAAAGGCGTCCACCCTCTTAAAATGCTCAGTAACACCTTTCGTTTGATACCCATATCGTACAAACATTCTAGAGTCACCCCTGGCCCACCCTAATGGCGATATCTCGAAAAGGCGTCCACCTATAGACCTAATGCCCACTCCCTCCTAAAATGTTCAGTAACACCTTTCGTTTGATACCCATATCGTACAAACATTCTAGAGTCACCCCTGGCCCACCCTAATGGCGATATCTCGAAAAGGTGTCCACCTATAGACCTAATGCCTACTCCCACTTAAAATGCTCAGTAACACCTTTCGTTTGATACCCATATCGTACAAACATTCTAGAGTCACCCCTGGCCCTCCCTAATGGCGATATCTTTAAAAGGCGTCCACCTATAGACTTAATGCCCACTCCCTCTTAAAATGCTCAGTAACACCTTTCGTTTGATACCCATATCGTAAAAACACATTCCAGAGTCACCCCTGGCCCACCCTAATGGCGATATCTCGAAAAGGCGTCCACCCATAGACCTAATGCCCACTCCCTCCTAAAATGTTCAGTAACACCTTTCGTTTGATACCCATATCGTTTGATTTGATTGAGCCATGTCCGTCCGTCCGTCCGTCCGTTAACACGATATCTTGAGTAAATTTTGAGGTATCTTGATGAAATTTGGTATGTAGGTTCCCGAGCACTCATCTCAGATCGCTATTTAAAATGAACGATATCGGACTATAACCACGCCCACTTTTTCGATATCGAAAATTTCGAAAAACCGTAAAAGTGCGATAATTCATTACAAAAGACCGATAAAGCGACGAAACTTGGTAAATGAGTTGAACTTATGACGCAAAATAGAAAATTGGTAAAATTTTGGACAATGGGCGTGGCACCGCCCACTTTTAAAAGAAGGTAATTTAAAATTTTTGCAAGCTGTAATTTGGCAGTCGTTGAAGATATCATGAGGAAATTTGGCAGGAACGTTATTCTTATTACTATATGTACGCTTAATAAAAATTAGCAAAATCGGAGAAGGACCACGCCCACTTTTAAAAAAAATTTTTTTTTAAAGTAAAATTTTAACAACAAATTTAATATCTTTACAGTATATAAGTAAATTATGTCAAGATTCAACTCCAGTAATGATATGGTGCAACAAAATACAAAAATAAAAGAAAATTTAAAAATGGGCGTGGCTCCGCCCTTTTTCATTTAATTTGTCTAGGATACTTTTAACGCCATAAGTCGAACAAAAATTAACCAATCCTTTTGAAATTTGGTAGGGGCATATATTTTATGGCGTTAACTGTTTTCTGTGAAAATGGGCGGTTGATGTCACGCCCAGTTTTTATACACAGTCGTCCGTCTGTCCTTCCGCATGGCCGTTAACACGATAACTTGAGCAAAAATCGATATATCTTTACTCAACTCAGTTCACGTACTTATCTGAACTCACTTTATCTTGGTATGAAAAATGAAATGATGAAATGAAATCCGACTATGACCACGCCCACTTTTTCGATATCGAAAATTACGAAAAATGAAAAAAATGCCATAATTCTATACCAAATACGAAAAAAGGGATGAAATATGTTAAGGTAATTGGATTGTTTTATTGACGCGAAATATAACTTAAGAAAAAACTTTATAAAATGGTTGTGACACCTACCATATTAAGCAGAAGAAAGTGAAAAAGTTCTGCAGGGCGAAATAAAAAACCCTTAAAATCTTGGCAGGTATTACATATATAAATAAATTAGCGGTATCCAACAGATGATGTTCTGGGTCACCCTGGTCCACATTTTGGTCGATATCTGGAAAACGCCTTCACATATACAACTACCACCACTCCATTTTAAAGCTCTCATTAATACCTTTAATTTGATACCCATATCGTACAAACTCATTCTAGAGTCACCCCTGGTCCACCTTTATGGCGATATTTGGAAAAGGCGAACACCTATAGAACGAAGGCCCACTCCCTTTTAAAAATACTCATTAACACCTTTCATTTGATACCCATATCGTACAAACAAAGTCTAGAGTCACCCCTGGTCCAGAAAGGCCCACTCCCTCTTAAAATACTCATTAACTCCTTTCGTTTGATACCCATATTGCACAAACGAATTCTAGAGTCACCCCTGGCCCACCTTTATGGCGATATCTCGAAACGGCGTCCACCTATGGAACTAAGGATTACTCCCTTTTAAAATACTCATTAACACCTTTCATTTGATACCCATATCGTACAAACACATTCTAGAGTCACACCTGGTCCATCTTTATGGCGATATCTCGAAAAGGCGTCCACCTACAGAACTAAGGCCCACTCCCTCTTAAAATACTCATTAACTCCTTTCGTTTGATACCCATATTGCACAAACGAATTCTAGAGTCACTTCTGGTCCACCTTTATGGCGATATCTCGAAAAGGGGTCCACCTATAGAACTAAGCCCCACTCCCTTTTAAAAATACTCATTAACACCTTTCATTTGATACCCATATCGTTCAAACAAAGTCTAGAGTCACCCCTGGTCCAGAAAGGCCCACTCCCTCTTAAAATACTCATTAACTCCTTTCGTTTGATACCCATATTGCACAAACGAAATCTAGAGTCACCCCTGGCCCACCTTTATGGCGATATCTCGAAACGGCGTCCACCTATGGAACTAAGGATTACTCCCTTTTAAAATACTCATTAACACCTTTCATTTGATACCCATATCGTACAAACACATTCTAGAGTCACACCTGGCCCACCTTTATGGCGATATCTCGAAACGGCGTCCACCTATGGAACTAAGGATTACTCCCTTTTAAAATACTCATTAACACCTTTCATTTGATACCCATATCGTACAAACGCATTCTAGAGTCACACCTGGTCCATCTTTATGGCGATATCTCGAAAAGGCGTCCACCTATAGAACTAAGGCCCACTCCCTCTTAAAATACTCATTAACTCCTTTCGTTTGATACCCATATCATACAAACAAATTCGAAAGTCACCCCTGGTCCACCTTTATGGCGATATCTCGAAAAGGCGAACACCTATAAAACGAAGGCCCACTCCCTTTTAAAAATACTCATTAACACCTTTCATTTCATACCCATATCGTACAAACAAAGTCTAGAGTCACCCCTGGTCCACCTTTATTGCGATACCTCGAAAATGCGTCCACCTATAGAACTAAGGCCCACTCCCTCTTAAAATACTCATTAACTCCTTTCGTTTGATACCCATATTGCACAAACGAATTCTAGAGTCACCCCTGGCCCACCTTTATGGCGATATTTCGAAACGGCGTCCACCTGTAGAACTAAGGCTCACTCCCTTTTAAAATACTCATTAACACCTTTCGTTTGATGCCCATATTGTGCAAACAAATTCTAGGGTCACCCCTGGTCCACCTTTATGGCGATATCTCGAAACGGCGTCCACCTATGGAACTAAGGATTACTCCCTTTTAAAATGCTCATTAACACCTTTCATTTGATACCCATATCGTACAAACGCATTCTAGAGTCACCCCTGGTCCATCTTTACGGCGATATCTCGAAAAGGCGTCCATCTATAGAACTTAGGTCCACACCCTTTTAAAATACTCATTAATACCTTTCATTTGATACCCATATCGTACAAACGCATTCTAGAGTCAACCCTGATCCACCTTTATGGCTATATCCCTAAATGGCGTCCACCTATAGAACTATGGCCCACTCCCTCATAAAATACTCTTTAATGCCTTTCATTTGATACACATGTCATACAAACACATTCCAGGGTTTCCCTCGGTTCATTTTCCTACATGGTTATTTTCCCTTATGTTGTCACCATAGCTCTCAACTGAGTATGTAATGTTCGGTTACACCCGAACTTAACCTTCCTTACTTGTTCTAAATAAGTTTACCGCCCTAAAGGTTAAGCATGGTTAAAATACGTAAGTCGCTTTGTTCAACAAATTTGAATAGATCACTCAGCAGTTGTTGGCTTCATAGCGACAATTTTTGAGATATTTATTAAAACTTTTTAAAGGTTGTGAAACGTTGTCTCTCGTTTTATATCCTTTAATTCTAGAGTTAAATATGATAAAAACCGCGTACGAATTTGTTAACCCATTCGTTTTTGTTACTCGACCGCTCCGTTCTCGTGTAGCCTACATATTGCGATTTTCTAAATAAGTTTCCGGCGTAAGGATAAAGCATGGTTAAAATACGTGATTTGTGAATTGTGAAACGTTGTTTCTCGTTTTATATCCATTAATTCTAGAGTTAAATATGTTAAAAAACGCCTACGAATTTTGTTAACCAATATGTTTTGGTTACCCGGCGGCGCCGTTCTCGTATAGCTTACATAATGCGTTTTTTTTTTTATATTTTTACCGGCCTAAAGGTTGAGCATGGTCAAAAACGTAAGTCATTTTGTTCAACAAATTTGACTAGATCACAGAGCAGTTGTTTGCTTCAGAGCGACAATTTTTGAGATATTTATTAAAACTTTTTAAAGGTTGTGAAACTTTGTTTCTCGTTTTATATCCTTTAATTCTAGAGTTAAATATGATTTACGTACGAATTTTTTTAACCTATTAGTTTTGGTTACTCGCCCGCTCCATCCTGGTGTAGCCTACATATTTCGTTTTTCTAAATAAGTTTACCGGCCTAAAAATTAAGCATGGTTAAAATACGTAAGTCGTTTTGTTCAACAAATTTGACTAGATCACAGAGCAGTTGTTTGCTTCACAGCGACAATTTTTGAGATATTTATTAAAACTTTTTAAAGGTTGTGAAACGTTGTTTCTCGTTTTATATCCTTTAATTCTAGAGTTAAATATGATAAAAACTGCGTACGAATTGTCATATATACATCTAAGGGCCACTCGCTTTTAAAACCCTCATTAATACCTTTAATTTGATATCCATATCGTACAAACATTCTAGAGTCACCCCCGGCCCACCCTAATGGCGATATCTAGAAAAGGCGTCCACCTATAGACCTAATGTCCACTCCCTCGTAAAATGCTCAGTAACACCTTTCGTTTGATACCCATATCGTACAAACATTCTAGAGTCACCCCTGGCCCACCCTAATGGCGATATCTCGAAAAGGCGTCCACCTATAGACCTAATGTCCACTCCCTCTTAAAATGCTCAGTAACACCTTTCGTTTGATACCCATATCGTACAAACATTCTAGAGTCACCCCTGGCCCACCCTAATGGCGATATCTCGAAAAGTCGTCCACCTATAGACCTAATGCCCACTCCCTCTTAAAATGCTCAGTAACACCTTTCGTTTGATACCCATATCGTACAAACATTGTAGAGTCAGCCTTGGTCCACCTTTATGGCGATATCACGAGAAGGCGTCCACCTATAGAACTAAGGATTACTCCCTTTTAAAATACTCATTACCACCTTTCATTTGATACCCATATCTTACAAACACATTCTAGAGTCACCCTGGCCCACCCTAATGGCGATATCTCGAAAAGGCGTCCTCCTATAGACCTAATGCCCACTCCCTCTTAAAATGCTCAGTAACACCTTTCGTTTGATACCCATATCGTACAAACATTCTAGAGTCACCCTTGGTCCACCTTTATGGCGATATCTCGAAAAGGCGTCCACCTATAGAACTAAGGATTACTCCCTTTTAAAATACTCATTACCACCTTTCATTTGATACCCATATCGTACAAACACATTCTAGAGTCACCCCTGGCCCACCCTAATGGCGATATTTCGAAAAGGCGTCCACCTATAGACCTAATGGCCACTCCCTCTTAAAATGCTCAGTAACACCTTTCGTTTGATACCCATATCGTACAAACATTCTAGAGTCACCCCTGGCCCACCCTAATGGCGATATCTCGAAAAGGCGTCCACCTATAGACCTAATGCCCACTCCCTCTTAAAATGCTCAGTAACACCTTTCGTTTGATACCCATATCGTACAAACACATTCTAGAGTCACCCCTGGCTCACCCTAATGGCGATATCTCGAAAAGGCGTCCACCTATAGACCTCATGCCCACTCCGACTTAAAATTCTCAGTAACACCTTTCGTTTGATACCCATATCGTACAAACATTCTAGAGTCACCCTTGGTCCACCTTTATGGCGATATCTCGAAAAGGCGTCCACCTATAGAACTAAGGTTTACTCCTTTTTAAAATACTCATTACCATCTTTCATTTGATACCCATATCGTACAAACACATTCTAGAGTCACCCCTGGTCCACCTTAATGGCGATATCTCGAAAAGGCGTCCACCGATAGACCTAAGGCCCACTCCCTCTTAAAATGCTCAGTAACACCTTTCATTTGATACCCATATCGTACAAACAAATTCTAGAGTCATCCCTGGTCCACCTTTATGGCGATATCCCTAAATGGCGTCCATCCATAGAACTATGGCCTACTCTCTCTTAAAATACTCTTTAATACCTTCCATTTGATACACATGTCATACAACCACATTCCAGGGTTACCCTAGGTTCATTTTCCTACGAGGTGATTTTCCTTATTTTGTCTCCATAGCTCTCAACTGAGTATGTAATGTTCGGTTACACCCGAACTTAGCCTTCCTTACTTGTTCTGAATAAACTTGCCGGCCTAAAGGTTAAGCATGGTTAAAATATGTAAGTCGTTTTGTTCAACAAATTTGAGTAGATCACTCAGAAGTTGTTTGCTTCAGAGCGACAATTTTTGAGATATTTACTAAAACTTTTTAAAGGTTGTCAAACGTTGTTTCTCGTTTTATATCCTTTAATTCTAGAGTTAAATATGATAAAAACCGCGTACGCATTTTTTTAAGCCATTTGTTTTGGTTACTCGACGGCTCCGTCCTCATTAGCTTACATATTGCGTTTTTTTTTTAATTTGCTTAACGGTCTAAAGGTTAAGCATGCTTAAAATGCGTAAGTCGTTTTGTTCAGCAGTTGTTTGCTTCAAAGCGACAATTTTTGAGAAATTTATTAAAACTTTTTAAATGTTGTGAAACGTTGTTTCTCGTTTTATATACTTTAATTTTAGAGTTAAATATGATAAAAACCGCGTACGAATTTTTTTAACCCATTTGTTTTTGTTACTCGACGGCTCCGTTCACGTTAGCTTTCATATTGCGTTTTTTTTTTTTTAATTTGCCTACCGGTCTAAAGGTTAAGCATGCTTATAATACGTAAGTCGTTGTGTTCAACAAATTTGAGTACATCACTTAGCAGTTTTTTGCTTCAGAGCAACAATTTTTAGTTATTAAAACTTTTTCAAGGTTGTGAAACGTTGTTTCTCGTTTTATATCCTTTAATTCTAGAGTTAGATATGATCAAACCGCGTATGAATTTGTTTAACCCATTCGCTTTGGTTACTCGACCGCTCTGTCCTAGGGTAACCTACATATTGCGTTTTTCTGTACCGATTTGAAGGATATCTCGGTAAAAAGCTCCTTTCACACACACCCTTTCACACGGTATGATTTACGTGTCAAACGGATAGTAAATGTGTCTGTAAAATTCTGTTACATCACTGATAATAAACAAACATTAGCAGATTTTCAAGTGTCAATACAACCGCAGATATCTTCTGAACCGAGCACAGTACCGATTTGAGAGATAACTCGTTAAACAAATTCTTTCACTTCACTCCATGAACGAAAAGGACAGTAAATGTGTCTCTAAAGTTCTGTTTTTTCACTGATAATACACAAATATTAGAAGATTTTCAAGTGTCCCTACAACCGCAGATATCTTCTAAACATGGCACAGTACCGATTTGAGGGATATCTCGTTAAAAAGTTCCTTTCATGCCCTTTCATATGGTATTCTCCTTGTGTGAAAAGGACAGTTAATGTGTCCGTAAAGTCCTGTTGTTTCACTGATATTACACAAACATTAACAGATTTTAAAATGTCCATACAACCGCAGAAATCTTCTAAACCGAGCACAGCACCGATTTTGAAGATAGCTCTTTAAAAGCTCCTTCCATGCCCTTTCAGATAGTTTGCTCCACTCCATGTATGAAAGGGACATTAAATGTGTTTGTAAAGTCCTGTTGTTTCACTGATAATACAAAAACATTAGCAGATATTCAAGTGACCATACAACGGCAGATACCTTCCAAACCGAGCACAGTACCGATTTGAAGGATAGCTCATTAAAAAGCTCCTTTCACGTCCTTTCTGGCGCTATGATCCACTTATGAAAAGGGCATAAATGCGTCTGTAAAATTCTGTTATTTAGCTGTTAATAGACAAACATAAGCAGATTTTCAAGTGTTCATCCAACCGCAGATATCTTCTAAGCCGAGAACAATACTGATTTGAGGGATAGCTCTTTAAAGACTTCTTTCACGCCCTTTCAGATGGTACGCTCCATGTATGAAAAGGGCAGTAAATGTGTCTGTAAATTCCTGTTGTTTTCTGATATTTTCTAATATTTTACAACGGTTTTATCTTGCAAAGCCCGCTTAACCGACATGAGGGGCGCATCCGTATGACGCACGCTATTTTTATTAGTTTTTGTTTGTCGCATCAATTATAAGCAGGGATTTGTTAAGCGTCCAGACCTAAAGCTGCTTAGCTTCAGAGAATTGTTAAACTCATATGCTAAGTAAAACACTAACAATGTAGGGAATCAGGTTTATCGTCGTTATTCAGTCACAGTTTAAATTTTCCAGCAAATAGACTGCCCCGAGTTGTAGCAGAGGAGGCCGTGATACAAGGGTCGTACTGGGCCAAAAAGTGGAGAAACGTTTATGAAAGTCCACATGGTGCCTCTGTCTGACTTTTCTTCCGTATCGCTTTATATGAGCATACCAATTTTCCTAGAGAAATTGATTCAAAACGAGTTTGAAGAATATGCCGTTAGTTCTTTTCATTCGTCATATGATCGTTACTCCGACTTGCTCCCTATGTACACTACTTTTTTTAACGATGAGTATTTTGCATACGCCATAAGTCTGACTTTCCGAGCAAGGGGTGGCTTGCTAAATCTTAATGCTCGATGTTTTAAAAAATGTTTTCCAAAAACTGTTCTATGTGCAATTTATGTGTAGCTGAAGACACTTATCACTTCATTGGGATATGTCCTATATATAAAGACATATGGTTTAATAGTTTTGGTGAGAAAGTTTTAGATCTGCAGAAGGTGGTACATATCCTTAAGGGTTATGACTATATTTCACTCTTTGTTTATATAAGAAATTGAACTTATTGTCAACGAATTCTCATAAGTGAGTTGTTTAGTTATAAGTGATATAGACACACGAGATTTATTGTTATTGTCTGGAATCTTTATTTATATATTTTTATATATTTATAGTTTAATTCATTTTGCTTTACTTTCGTTATTACTAGTTGAGCGCAAATATATAAATCACTACTACTACTACTACTGACAATGTAGGTTGAATACTACTGACATACAAATATGTAGTTAGAAAAGAATAACAATTAGGCAAGTAGGATGAGTGAATTTCTAATTATTTAGAGAGGAAAGAATTAATTGTTTAATGCCAAAAACTGATTCCGAACTATCAATTTTGCTTGATTGAGATTTATAATCCTGACACAAGCTGCGGATGGGCTCATTTAATTCAAAATTCAGAAAAAGGGATATAAAATGTCTACAACATTCCCGGTTGTAAATCAGAAAGCGTCATATGGAAATGAGAATAGCCAGGTGAAAATGAGGAAGCATAAACTAAAACATAAATAACATAAAACATATTATTTTATTTTATTATTGAGCTGATCCAGTTATTCTTCTTAGATGACTTTTTGTACGTAGGCTATTATGGATCCATGTAGTGAAATTAAAAAACCAGGTTTATGAAAATTTTTCACTTAATGCCCGACGTTTCGCTAACGATTCTTAGCTTCTTCTGGGGCTTATCTTTTTTATTTATGTAAGGAAACAGAAATTTTTTTTTTTTTTTTTTTTGTTTAAAATTAACAACCCTGTACACAGGCAAATTCAAAAATGTAAAAAACACTCACATAATTGACGTAACAAGTTTCCATAAAAATTAAATATACATATTTATATATATATATGTGTCTGTATCAGTACCAGCAGGTTTCGGTACACTTGTCATATTAATTTGTGATTTGTGTTTTGTAAACACAAGAGGTAGATTGCAGCAATATCTTTGGTGGCTTCTTTATGTTGACAGTTTGTTCTCTTTTTTCCAATATACGAAGGCTTTCCATGGTGTATCTTATTCTTCCTCTCTTCTCAATATCTAATATTTTGGTGTTTTTTATATCTGCTTCGTGTCCACTGTTTAATATATGTTGTGATAGCGCGGTATTATCTTTCTTCTTCCTTATATCTGCTTCATGTTCTGACAATCGCACTCCAAGGGCTCGTTTTGTTGTTCCAATATAAACTTTGTTGCATTGTTCGTTCTCTTTACCATTACATCTTATTTCATATACTACATTGTTTTGTTCTTGCAGCTCTACCGGGCTTTTTGTTTTTGTGAAAACCGAAGACAAAGTGCAATTTGGTTTATATGCGAGAGTTATTTTGTGTTTTTGTTGTCTAAGTCGCGATTGAATTTCTCTGTTAATTTTGGTATATATGTAACACTGAAGAATTTATTGTTATCTGTGTCTGTGTTTGTTGTGGTTTACTTTATATGTTTATTGTTTATTGACATTAGGGTGTCCTCTATTAAGTTATTTATAAGTTGACTCGGAAAATTATTGCTTTTTAGTATTTTATGTATTTTCTGTATGTTAGCTTCTTTGAACTTATGATAGCTAATGGTGAGTATCTTTTGTACTAAATTTCTCGCGGTATTTATTCTGTACTTAAGGGGGTGAGCAGATAGAAATTCTCTGTTAATTTTGGTATATATGTAACACTGAAGAATTTATTGTTATCTGTGTCTGTGTTTGTTGTGGTTTGCTTTATATGTTTATTGTTTATTGACATTAAGGTGTCCTCTATTAAGTTATTTATAAGTTGACTCGGAAAATTATTGCTTTTTAGTATTTTATGTATTTTCTGTATGTTAGCTTCTTTGAACTTATGATGGCTAATGGTGAGTATCTTTTGTACTAAATTTCTCGCGGTATTTATTCTGTACTTAAGGGGGTGAGCAGATAGAAAATTAATTATACAACCCGAGGAGATTGGTTTGGAGTACCAGTTTAGAATTATTTTGTTGGCCTCCCTGTGTAATTTTACATCCAGGAAATGGATGCTAAGATTTTCTTCCTTTTCTACCGTGAATTTTAATTTATTGTGATATTCGTTTAGTGTTTTAAGAATGATATCAACATCTGTTCGTCGTACGATTGCGAAAATGTCGTCTACATATTTCACAATAAATTTGATATCTTTATTGTGTACATTTTTCAGCTCTAACGTTGTATATTCTAGAAGATCGTCCATGACAATGTCCGTGATTGTTGGCGAAAGGGGATTTCCCATTGGCATACCGTATGTTTGTGTAAATATTTTTCCCTCATACATGAAATAATTATTTTCTTTTAAACAGAAATCTAAGATCTTATGAAATGTGTTCCGCGAAATATTAAGTTTTTCTTGTATTGAACCAAATTTATTCATTATTATTTTTGTAGCAAGGTATGTCGATATATTTGTGAATAACGAGAGAACGTCAAATGTAGCTAGTATTTCATCATCATTTATATTTATATTATTGAGCCTACCTTTTAGATCGTACGAGTTTTTTATATTGTACTTTTCTGAGGTTAAGTCGTTTAAGGCATTTACTATAAATTTGGATAGATTATAGCATGGTACGTTGAATGATGATGCTATTGGTCTTAAAGGTAGGTCTGGCTTATGGATTTTCGGTAAGCCGTACAGGCGGGGTGCTATGGCGGCGCTACTGTTCATTTTAAATTTTTGTGTAGTGCTTATTATTTTGCTTCTGTGTAATTCATTTATCAGTTGGGTGTTTTTCTTCTGGAGCGTGTTTGTTGGGTCGTTTCTTAGTACTTTGTATGTATTTTTGTCTCCCAGTAGATCGTTCATTTTCCTTTTGTAGTCAGCTTTGTAGAAAACTACCATTTTGTTCCCCTTATCCGAATCTGTAACAACTATGTCTTCTTTGTGCTTCTTTAGTATGATTTTTGTTTTGTTTAATGCTTCCAATATAAACTTCTGAGTGGTATTGCTTCTGATGCTTTGTTTGAATTCTAAGATTCTATTGTTCAATTTGCTTCTTGCTACTTCTTTTTTATCGGTATCTCCCGTGGTCTCTTGAATTACTTGTTCTAATTCTGCAATTATTTTAATAGGTTTAAGGTTGTTTGTTGTTGTGGGTAACGCGAATTTTTTCCCTAGAGAGAGTAACCATTTTACTTCTTTTGGAAATTGTATATTCGTTTTATTTATAAATCAATCGTCATTTGTATGTATACCCAACCATATCTTACAAACACATTCTAGAGTCACCCTGGCCCACCCTAATGGCGATATCTCGAAAAGGCGTCCACCTATAGACCTAATGTCCACTCCCTCTTAAAATGCTCAGTAACACCTTTCGTTTGATACCCATATCGTACAAACATTCTAGAGTCACCCCTGGCCCACCCTAATGGCGATATCTCGAAAAGTCGTCCACCTATAGACCTAATGCCCACTCCCTCTTAAAATGCTCAGTAACACCTTTCGTTTGATACCCATATCGTACAAACATTCTAGAGTCACCCTTGGCCCACCTTTATGGCGATATCTCGAGAAGGCGTCCACCTATAGAACTAAGGATTACTCCCTTTTAAAATACTCATTACCACCTTTCATTTGATACCCATATCTTACAAACACATTCTAGAGTCACCCTGGCCCACCCTAATGGCGATATCTCTAAAAGGCGTCCTCCTATAAACCTAATGCCCACTCCCTCATAAAATGCTCAGTAACACCTTTCGTTTGATACCCATATCGTACAAACATTCTAGAGTCACCCTTGATCCACCTTTATGGCGATATCTCGAAAAGGCGTCCACCTATAGAACTAAGGATTACTCCCTTTTAAAATACCCATTACCGCCTTTCATTTGATACCCATATCGTACAAACACATTCTAGAGTCACCCCTGGCCCACCCTAATGGCGATATTTCGAAAAGGCGTCCACCTATAGACCTAATGCCCACTCCCTCTTAAAATGCTCAGTAACACCTTTCGTTTGATACCCATATCGTACAAACATTCTAGAGTCACCCCTGGCCCACCCTAATGGCGATATCTCGAAAAGGCGTCCACCTATAGACCTAATGCCCACTCCCTCTTAAAATGCTCAGTAACACCTTTCGTTTGATACCCATATCGTACAAACACATTCTAGAGTCACCCCTGGCTCACCCTAATGACGATATCTCGAAAAGGCGTCCACCTGTAGACCTCATGCCCACTCCGACTTAAAATTCTCAGTAACACCTTTCGTTTGATACCCATATCGTACAAACATTCTAGAGTCACCCTTGATCCACCTTTATGGCGATATCTCGAGAAGGCGTCCACCTATAGAACTAAGGATTACTCCCTTTTAAAATACTCATTACCACCTTTCATTTGATACCCATATCTTACAAACACATTCTAGAGTCACCCTGGCCCACCCTAATGGCGATATCTCTAAAAGGCGTCCTCCTATAGACCTAATGCCCACTCCCTCATAAAATGCTCAGTAACACCTTTCGTTTGATACCCATATCGTACAAACATTCTAGAGTCACCCTTGGCCCACCTTTATGGCGATATCTCGAAAAGGCGTCCACCTATAGAACTAAGGTTTACTCCCTTTTAAAATACTCATTACCATCTTTCATTTGATACCCATATCGTACAAACACATTCTAGAGTCACCCCTGGTCCACCTTAATGGCGATATCTCGAAAAGGCGTCCACCGATAGACCTAAGGCCCACTCCCTCTTAAAATGCTCAGTAACACCTTTCATTTGATACCCATATCGTACAAACAAATTCTAGAGTCATCCCTGGTCCACCTTTATGGCGATATCCCTAAATGGCGTCCATCCATAGAACTATGGCCTACTCTCTCTTAAAGTACTCTTTAATACCTTCCATTTGATACACATGTCATACAACCACATTCCAGGGTTACCCTAGGTTCATTTTCCTACGAGGTGATTTTCCTTATTTTGTCTCCATAGCTCTCAACTGAGTATGTAATGTTCGGTTACACCCGAACTTAGCCTTCCTTACTTGTTCTGAATAAACTTGCCGGCCTAAAGGTTAAGCATGGTTAAAATATGTAAGTCGTTTTGTTCAACAAATTTGAGTAGATCACTCAGAAGTTGTTTGCTTCAGAGCGACAATTTTTGAGATATTTACTAAAACTTTTTAAAGGTTGTCAAACGTTGTTTCTCGTTTTATATCCTTTAATTCTAGAGTTAAATATGATAAAAACCGCGTACGCATTTTTTTAAGCCATTTGTTTTGGTTACTCGACGGCTCCGTCCTCATTAGCTTACATATTGCGTTTTTTTTTTAATTTGCTTAACGGTCTAAAGGTTAAGCATGCTTAAAATGCGTAAGTCGTTTTGTTCAGCAGTTGTTTGCTTCAAAGCGACAATTTTTGAGAAATTTATTAAAACTTTTTAAATGTTGTGAAACGTTGTTTCTCGTTTTATATACTTTAATTTTAGAGTTAAATATGATAAAAACCGCGTACGAATTTTTTTAACCCATTTGTTTTTGTTACTCGACGGCTCCGTTCACGTTAGCTTTCATATTGCGTTTTTTTTTTTTTAATTTGCCTACCGGTCTAAAGGTTAAGCATGCTTATAATACGTAAGTCGTTGTGTTCAACAAATTTGAGTACATCACTTAGCAGTTTTTTGCTTCAGAGCAACAATTTTTAGTTATTAAAACTTTTTCAAGGTTGTGAAACGTTGTTTCTCGTTTTATATCCTTTAATTCTAGAGTTAGATATGATCAAACCGCGTATGAATTTGTTTAACCCATTCGCTTTGGTTACTCGACCGCTCTGTCCTAGGGTAACCTACATATTGCGTTTTTCTGTACCGATTTGAAGGATATCTCGGTAAAAAGCTCCTTTCACACACACCCTTTCACACGGTATGATTTACGTGTCAAACGGATAGTAAATGTGTCTGTAAAATTCTGTTACATCACTGATAATAAACAAACATTAGCAGATTTTCAAGTGTCAATACAACCGCAGATATCTTCTGAACCGAGCACAGTACCGATTTGAGAGATAACTCGTTAAACAAATTCTTTCACTTCACTCCATGAACGAAAAGGACAGTAAATGTGTCTCTAAAGTTCTGTTTTTTCACTGATAATACACAAATATTAGAAGATTTTCAAGTGTCCCTACAACCGCAGATATCTTCTAAACATGGCACAGTACCGATTTGAGGGATATCTCGTTAAAAAGTTCCTTTCATGCCCTTTCATATGGTATTCTCCTTGTGTGAAAAGGACAGTTAATGTGTCCGTAAAGTCCTGTTGTTTCACTGATATTACACAAACATTAACAGATTTTAAAATGTCCATACAACCGCAGAAATCTTCTAAACCGAGCACAGCACCGATTTTGAAGATAGCTCTTTAAAAGCTCCTTTCATACCCTTTCAGATAGTTTGCTCCACTCCATGTATGAAAGGGACATTAAATGTGTTTGTAAAGTCCTGTTGTTTCACTGATAATACAAAAACATTAGCAGATATTCAAGTGACCATACAACGGCAGATATCTTCCAAACCGAGCACAGTACCGATTTGGAGGATAGCTCATTAAAAAGCTCCTTTCACGTCCTTTCTGGCGCTATGATCCACTTATGAAAAGGGCATAAATGCGTCTGTAAAATTCTGTTATTTAGCTGTTAATAGACGAACATAAGCAGATTTTCAAGTGTCCATCCAACCGCAGATATCTTCTAAGCCGATAACAATACTGATTTGAGGGATAGCTCTTTAAAGACTTCTTTCACGCCCTTTCAGATGGTACGCTCCATGTATGAAAAGGGCAGTAAATGTGTCTGTAAATTCCTGTTGTTTTCTGATATTTTCTAATATTTTACAACGGTTTTATCTTGCAAAGCCCGCTTAACCGACATGAGGGGCGCATCCGTATGACGCACGCTATTTTTATTAGTTTTTGTTTGTCGCATCAATTATAAGCAGGGATTTGTTAAGCGTCCAGACCTAAAGCTGCTTAGCTTCAGAGAATTGTTAAACTCATATGCTAAGTAAAACACTAACAATGTAGGGAATCAGGTTTATCGTCGTTATTCAGTCACAGTTTAAATTTTCCAGCAAATAGACTGCCCCGAGTTGTAGCAGAGGAGGCCGTGATACAAGGGTCGTACTGGGCCAAAAAGTGGAGAAACGTTTATGAAAGTCCACATGGTGCCTCTGTCTGACTTTTCTTCCGTATCGCTTTATATGAGCATACCAATTTTCCTAGAGAAATTGATTCAAAACGAGTTTGAAGACTATGCCGTTAGTTCTTTTCATTCGTCATATGATCGTTACTCCGACTTGCTCCCTATGTACACTACTTTTTTTAACGATGAGTATTTTGCATACGCCATAAGTCTGACTTTCCGAGCAAAGGGTGGCTTGCTAAATCTTAACGCTCGATGTTTTAAAAAATTTTTTCCAAAAACTGTTCTATGTGCAATTTATGTGTAGCTGAAGACACTTATCACTTCATTGGGATATGTCCTATATATAAAGACATATGGTTTAATAGTTTTGGTGAGAAAGTTTTAGATCTGCAGAAGGTGGTACATATCCTTAAGGGTTATGACTATATTTCACTCTTTGTTTATATAAGAAATTGAACTTATTGTCAACGAATTCTCATAAGTGAGTTGTTTAGTTATAAGTGATATAGACACACGAGATTTATTGTTATTGTCTGGAATCTTTATTTATATATTTTTATATATTTATAGTTTAATTCATTTTGCTTTACTTTCGTTATTACTAGTTGAGCGAAAATATATAAATCACTACTACTACTACTACTGACAATGTAGGTTGAATACTACTGACATACAAATATGTAGTTAGAAAAGAATAACAATTAGGCAAGTAGGATGAGTGAATTTCTAATTATTTAGAGAGGAAAGAATAGATTGTTTAATGCCAAAAACTGATTCCGAACTATCAATTTTGCTTGATTGAGATTTATAATCCTGACACAAGCTGCGGATGGGCTCATTTAATTCAAAATTCAGAAAAAGGGATATAAAATGTTTACAACATTTCCGGTTGTAAATCAGAAAGCGTCATATGGAAATGAGAATAGCCAGGTGAAAATGAGGAAGCATAAACTAAAACATAAATAACATAAAACATATTATTTTATTTTATTATTGAGCTGATCCAGTTATTCTTCTTAGATGACTTTTTGTACGTAGGCTATTATGGATCCATGTAGTGAAATTAAAAAACCAGGTTTATGAAAATTTTTCACTTAATGCCCGACGTTTCGCTAACGATTCTTAGCTTCTTCTGGGGCTTATCTTTTTTATTTATGTAAGGAAACAGAAAATTTTTTTTTTTTTTTTTTTTGTTTAAAATTAACAACCCTGTACACACGCAAATTCAAAAATGTAAAAAACACTCACATAATTGACGTAACAAGTTTCCATAAAAATTAAATATACATATTTATATATATATATGTGACTGTATCAGTACCAGCAGGTTTCGGTACACTTGTCATATTAATTTGTGTTTTGTAAACACAAGAGGTAGATTGCAGCAATATCTTTGGTGTCTTCTTTATGTTGACAGTTTGTTCTCTTTTTTCCAATATACGAAGGCTTTCCATGGTGTATCTTATTCTTCCTCTCTTCTCAATATCTAATATTTTGGTGTTTTTTATATCTGCTTCGTGTCCACTGTTTAATATATGTTGTGATAGCGCGGTATTATCTTTCTTCTTCCTTATATCTGCTTCATGTTCTGACAATCGCACTCCAAGAGCTCGTTTTGTTGTTCCAATATAAACTTTGTTGCATTGTTCGTTCTCTTTACCATTACATCTTATTTCATATACTACATTGTTTTGTTCTTGCAGCTCTACCGGGCTTTTTGTTTTTGTGAAAACCGAAGACAAAGTGCAATTTGGTTTATATGCGAGAGTTATTTTGTGTTTTTTGTTGTCTAAGTCGCGATTGAATTTCTCTGTTAAATTTGGTATATATGTAACACTGAAGAATTTATTGTTATCTGTGTCTGTGTTTGTTGTGGTTTGCTTTATATGTTTATTGTTTATTGACATTAGGGTGTCCTCTATTAAGTTATTTATAAGTTGACTCGGAAAATTATTGCTTTTTAGTATTTTATGTATTTTCTGTATGTTAGCTTCTTTGAACTTATGATGGCTAATGGTGAGTATCTTTTGTACTAAATTTCTCGCGGTATTTATTCTGTACTTAAGGGGGTGAGCAGATAGAAAATTAATTATACAACCCGAGGAGATTGGTTTGGAGTACCAGTTTAGAATTATTTTGTTGGCCTCCCTGTGTAATTTTACATCCAGGAAATGGATGCTAAGATTTTCTTCCTTTTCTACCGTGAATTTTAATTTATTGTGATATTCGTTTAGTGTTTTAAGAATGATATCAACATCTGTTCGTCGTACGATTGCGAAAATGTCGTCTACATATTTCACAATAAATTTGATATCTTTATTGTGTACATTTTTCAGCTCTAACGTTGTATATTCTAGAAGATCGTCCATGACAATGTCTGTGATTGTTGGCGAAAGGGGATTTCCCATTGGCATACCGTATGTTTGTGTAAATATTTTTCCCTCATACATGAAATAATTATTTTCTTTTAAACAGAAATCTAAGATCTTATGAAATGTGTTCCGCGAAATATTAAGTTTTTCTTGTATTGAACCAAATTTATTCATTATTATTTTTGTAGCAAGGTATGTCGATATATTTGTGAATAACGAGAGAACGTCAAATGAAGCTAGTATTTCATCATCATTTATATTTATATTATTGAGCCTATCTTTTAGATCGTACGAGTTTTTTATATTGTACTTTTCTGAGGTTAAGTCGTTTAAGGCATTTACTATAAATTTGGATAGATTATAGCATGGTACGTTGAATGATGATGCTATTGGTCTTAAAGGTAGGTCTGGCTTATGGATTTTCGGTAAGCCGTACAAGCGGGGTGCTATGGCGGCGCTACTGTTCATTTTAAATTTTTGTGTAGTGCTTATTATTTTGCTTCTGTGTAATTCATTTATCAGTTGGTTGTTTTTCTTCTGGAGCGTGTTTGTTGGGTCGTTTCTTAGTACTTTGTATTTATTTTTGTCTCCCAGTAGATCGTTCATTTTCCTTTTGTAGTCAGCTTTGTAGAAAACTACCATTTTGTTCCCCTTATCCGAATCTGTAACAACTATGTCTTCTTTGTGCTTCTTTAGTATGATTTTTGTTTTGTTTAATGCTTCCAATATAAACTTCTGAGTGGTATTGCTTCTGATGCTTCGTTTGAATTCTAAGATTCTATTGTTCAATTTGCTTCTTGCTACTTCTTTTTTATCGGTATCTCCCGTGGTCTCTTGAATTACTTGTTCTAATTCTGCAATTATTTTAATAGGTTTAAGGTTGTTTGTTGTTGTGGGTAACGCGAATTTTCTCCCTAGAGAGAGTAACCATTTTACTTCTTTTGGAAATTGTATATTCGTTTTATTTATAAATCAATCGTCATTTGTATGTATACCCAACTTTTGTAGTTGTTGGCTTTTAAGTCTCTCTAATTTTGACGTTTGAACTGTCTCTCTTTTTATCGCAGTATTTTTACTGGCGATATTTTGATGGGATATGAACGAGCTAAAATCGAATTCGTTTATATAATTTCGTAGATTCCTCTCATAGCGGTTTAGATTAGTTTTTGTTGATTTGATTTCTATATTTGTTTGTGTTATTTCTATGTTAAGTACTTTTCTCATGAAGTTGCACTTTGTTGTTTCTATTTGTTGTTTTACTCTTTGAGACGTTGTATTTATAGTGATCTTTTTCACTGTGTCAGACAGATGGTTCGGTATAAGGTCATATCTTCTACATTCTAACAAAAATTTTAGTTGTGCTTTTAGTTTGGATAGTTTTTGTTTTTGTTTGCAGTATAGTTTGAGTATTTTGTATGTGTCTTCGCCATATTTGAACTTCATGTGCACAAAGTAGTGTTTCATGTTTGCTGTTTTTTTCCGTTTGTTGTATAATTTTAAAAAATTCTTGAAAAATATCGGCAGGCCTTCCGAAATACTTATTTTATTTTATTATTGAGCTGATCCAGTTATTCTTCTTAGATGACTTTTTTGTACGTAGGCTATTATGGATCCATGTAGTGAAATTAAAAAACCAGGTTTATGAAAATTTTTCTCTTAGTGCCCGACGTTTCGCTAACGATTCTTAGCTTCTTCTGGGGCTTATCTTTTTTATACTCAGTTGAGCAGAGCTCACAGAGTATATTAACTTTGATTGGATAACGGTTGGTTGTACAGGTATAAAGGAGTCGAGATAGATATAGACTTCCATATATCAAAATCATCAGTATCGAAAAAAAATTTAATTAAGCCATGTCCGTCCGTCCGTCCGTCCGTCTGCCCCTTAACACGATAACTTGAGTAAATTTTGAGATATCTTGACGAAATTTTGTATGTAGATTCCTGGGCACTCATCTCAGATCGCTATTTAAAATGAACTATATCGGACTATAACCACGCCCACTTTTTCGATATCGAAAATTTCGAAAAATCGAAAAATTGCGATATGTCATTACCAAAGAGGGATAAAGCGATGAAACTTGGTAGGTGCATTGAACTTATGACGCAGAATAGAAAATAAGTAAAATTTTGGACAATGGGCGTGGCACCGCCCACTTTTAAAAGAAGGCAATTTAGAAGTTTTGCAAGCTGTAATTTGGCAGTCGTTGAAGATATCATGATGACATTTGGCAGGAACATTACTCCTATTACTATATGTATGCTTAACAAAAACTTGCAAAATCGGAGAACGACCACGCCCACTTTTAAAAAAATTTGTTTTTAAAGTGAAATTTTTACAAAAAATTCAATATCTTTACAGTATATAAGTAAATTATGTCAACATTCAACTCCAGTAATGATATGGTGCAACAAAATACAAAAATAAAAGAAAATTTCAAAATGGGCGTGGCTCCGCTCTTTTTCATTTGATTTGTCTAGGATACATTTAATGCCATAAGTCGAACAAAAATTTACCAATCCTTGTGAAATTTGGTAGCGGCTTAGATTCTAGGACGATAACTGTTTTCTGTGAATAAGGGCGAAATCGGTTGAAGCCACGCCCAGTTTTTATACACAGTAGGCCGCCTGTCCTTCCGCTCGGCCATTAACACGATAACTTAAGCAAAAATCGATATATCTTTACTAAACTCAGCTCACATAATTACCTGAAGTCACTTTCTATTGGCATAAAAAATGGCCGAAATCTGACTATGACCACGCCCACTTTATCGATATCGAATATTACGAAAAATGGAAACAGTGCCATAATTCTATACCAAATACAAAAAAAGGGTTGAAACATGGTAATTGGATTGGTTTATTGACGCAAAATATAACTTTAGAAAAAAAATTTGTAAAATAGGTGTGACACCTACCATATTAAGTAAAAGAGAATGAAAAAGTTCTGCAGGGCGAAATCAAAAGCCCTTGGAATCATGGCAGGAATACTGTTCGTGGTATTACATATATAAATAAATTAGCGGTACCCGACAGATGATGTTCTGGGTCACCCTGGTCCACATTTTGGTCGATATCTCGAAAACGCCTTCACATATACAACTACAACCACTCCCTTTTAAAATTCTTATTAATACCTTTAATTTGACACCCATATTGTACAAACACATTATAGAGCCACCCCTGGTCCACCTTTATGGCGATATATCGAAAAGGCGTCCACCTATAGAACTAAGGCCCACTCCCTTTTAAAATACTCGTTAACACCTTTCATTTGATACCCATAATGTACAAACGTATTCTAGAGTCAACCCTGGTCCACCTTTATAACGATATCTCGAAAAGGCATCCACCTATAGAACTAAGGCCCACTCCCTTTTAATATACTCATTAACACCTTTCATTTGATACCCATATCGTACAAACAAATTCTAGAGTCATCCCTGGTCCACCTTTATGGCGATATCTCGAAAAGGCGTCCACCCATAGAACTAAGGCCCACCCAGTTTTAAAATACTCATTAACACCTTTCATTTAATACCCATATCGTACAAATTAATTCTAGAGTCACCCCTGGTCCACCTTTATGGCGATATCTCGAAAAGGCGTCCACCTATAGAACCAAGGCCCACTCCCTTTTAAAATACTCATTAACCTCTTTCGTTTGATACCCATATTGTACAAACGCATTCTAGAGTCATCCCTGGTCCACCTTTATGGCGATATCTCGAAAAGGCGTCCACCCATAGAACTAAGGCGCAACCACTTTTAAAATACTCATTAACACCTTTCATTTGATACCCATATCGTACAAATTAATTCTAGAGTTACCCCTGGTCCACCTTTATGGCAATATCTCGAAAAGGCGTCCACCCATAGAACTAAGGCCCACTCCCTTTTAAAATACTCATTAACACCTTTTA
The DNA here is from genome assembly GCF_040869045.1 of Eurosta solidaginis. NCBI lineage: Eukaryota > Metazoa > Arthropoda > Insecta > Diptera > Tephritidae > Eurosta > Eurosta solidaginis. Next base: position 125,848,463 of record NC_090321.1, read on the forward strand.
TTTGGTACCCATATCGTACAAACTAATTCTAGAGTCACCCCTGGTCCACCTTTATAATGATATCCCGAAAAGACGTTCACCTATAGAACTAAGGCCCACTCCCTTTTAAAATACTCATTAACACCTTTCATTTGATACCCATATCGTACAAACAAATTCTAGAGTCACCCCTGGTCCACCTTTATGGCAATATCTCGAAAAGGCCTCAACCCATAGAACTAAGGCCCACTCCCTTTTAAAACATTCATTAACACCTTTCGTTTGATACCCTTATTGTACAAACGCATGGTCCACCTTTATAACGATATCCCGAAAATGCGTCCACCTATAGAACTAAAGCTTTTTAACACCTTTCATTTGATACCCATATTGTACAAATAAATTCAAGAGTCACCCCTGGTCCACCTTATGGCGATATCTCTAAAGGTGTCCACCTATAAAACTATGGCCCAACCCCCTTTTAAAATACTCTTTAATACATTTCATTTGATACGCATGTCATACAAACACATTCCAGGGTTACCAGAGGTTCATTTTCCAATATGGTGATTTTCCCTTATTTTGTCTCCATAGCTCTCAACTGAGTATGTAATGTTCGGTTACACCCGAACTTAGCCTTCCTTACTTGTTATTTATGTAAAGAAACAGAAAAATTTTTTTTTTATAAAATTAACAACCCTGTACACAGGCAAATTCAAAAATGTAAAAAACACTCACATAAATTGACGTAACAAATTTCTATAAAAATTAAATATATATATTTATATATATATATATACATATGTCTGTATCATTACCAGAAGGTTTCGGTACACTTGCCATACTAATTTGTGTTTTGTGTTTTGTAAACACAATAGGTAGATTGCAGCAATATCTTTGGTGTCTTCCTTTATGTTGACAGTTTGTTCTCTTTTTTCCAATATAGGAAGGCTTTCCATGGTGTATCTTATTCTTCCTCTCTTCTCAATATCTAATATTTTGGTGTTTTTTATATCTGCTTCGTGTCCACTGTTTAATATATGTTGTGATAGCGCGATATTATCTTTCTTCTTCCTTATATCTGCTTCATGTTCTGACAGTCGCACTCCAAGGGCTCGTTTTGTTGTTCCAATATAAACTTTGTTGCATTGTTCGTAAAACATATTATCCTAAGAAGGTAGGCCCGTTGCCACGTATTCTTATTACCATTTTTTATCCTCATTTACACACTACGTTTTCCGATTTTCATTTGATGCTTTCTCATTTACAAAAGACTATTCTCATTTCCATATGACGCTTTCCATTTACAATTGACTATTCTCAATTACAACTGATGCTTTCGAAGCTTTAATTGACAGTTTCTCATTTACAAGTGACTATTCTCCATAAATCGCTTTCGCATTAACAATTGCCTAATCCTATTTCCATATGACGCTTTCGCATTAATAATTGACTAATCTAATTAGGGTATAAGTCTAGTTGAGGGACCGACTGTTAATGCGCGTCAAAAGACGCGTATTGACCTCGACAACAATATTCCGAAGGCGGAAAGGAAAGATTTAATCTCTGTGCGGAGATATTTGCAGTTGAAGTTGCTGATTTTCATGTGGTTTTTTTAATGTTGTTGTACCAACAAAAAAAAAATTGTGAACATAAGTGTTTTTCGCGGATATAGTTTTAGTCTCCAAACCGGTGTCGCACCCACCTAAGGTAATTTTTTATAAGCGCGGCCGAAGGCCGCCAATGCTGAAAGGTGTTCTGCGGAAAGATACTATGGATCCCACCCCGGTTTCGGAGGGACCCGCGGGTCATTTAGCGGTTTTTCGTATTCTTCGCCTTCGAATTATTAATAATGACCCACGGGTAATTTTTCGGTTTTTCGTATTTTTCGCCTTCGAATTAGTAATACTGAAATTTTCATTTTCAAAGGAAAGATTTTATCCCTGTCCGGAGATATTTGCAGTTGAAGTTGCCGATTTTCATGTGGTTCTACCAACAAAAAAAAAAAAAAACATTGTGAACATAAATGTTTTGCGCGGATATAGTTTTAGTCTCCAAACCGGTGTTGCACCCACCCAGGTTAATTTTTTATAAGCGCGGCCTAAGGCCGCCAATGCAGAAGGGTGTTCTGCGGAAAAATGCTATGGATCCCACCCCCGGTTCGGAGGGACCCGCGGGTCATTTTACGGTTTTTCGTATTTTCCGCCTTCGGATTATTAATACTGATATCAAGACACGTCGTTTGACAACCCTCTTGATATTTTTGATAGCGTATTAGCAGTCGACCTCTCAACTAGACTTTTACCCTAATTATGATCCCGCCCCCAGTTTCGAAGGACCCGCGGGTAATTTTTCGGCTTTTCATTAATATCTTTTGAAAAGGCAAATACTGTAGAAATCCAAAAAATTTTACTTAGCTTTCGAAGTGCGCCTAAAACAATCCACACAATAATGATAAATTACATATAGAATTAGGGTGTACCTAAAATGGTGTATAAAAAGGAATAGTAACAAAAAGGCATGCTTATAGCGTTTCCTTTTCTGGCTATAATGTTACGCCTTTTGTACGCCGCGCAAGGGTTGTTGTTCCATTCTAAAAAACAGGCAACGCCTTTACGGGGCATTTCGTTCTTTTGTGAAAATTGTTGCCTGCTCGGAACGCAAAAGCGTTACACTTTTACCCTGTATAAAATGGCGGTGTGGCAGTGCAACTCTGTGAAACTCTCAATTCGCCCTTCAGTTCCACATATACTCTGTTAATATGATTGCACAGATCACCTACCAGATTGCGCATTCACGAATTCAGCTTCGTTCTTCGCAACTACGTCACACTTGACTTTTTGAGGGAATAAAAGAAAAAAAGAAAAAAACAAGAGCTAAACGAAAATGATGTAAGAATTGCCTATAAAATAGAGATGATCTAATGTTTACATGCGCAATGCGCAATCTTCTTGTGTGATTTGTGATATGATTGAATATGGTGAGATGAAATTTTCTTTGTATGCACTATAAATGTTGACAATTTTCTGGGTTAGGTGTAACACTATTAAAGCTTTACCATTTACTTAGGCAACAATTTATTTCAGAAAAGAAAACGCTATTAGAGACCAAGCGCAAAGCGATCAGCGGGGCATTCATATGGCTGAGTGTTTAAGGGCATCTGCCTTTACAGTGATATGAATGTTGGAGATTCGAGTTCAATATTCAGCTCCCGAGAAGCTAGCTGATGAAGAAGTGAAATTCATAAACATGTCCTAGTAACCATCGCCGTTTGTAACCTTTGCAATTATTCTCTAATATCAATAACAAAAACAAAATTGTATAGACCAATATGAGCTTGTCTCGCTAATTAAATACAGTTCTAGTAAAAGTGTGTTTGAATTCTTTCCGTTAAAAAAACTTATATCAAATAATTGGAATCGAAGTGAATAAATACAAGATTACCATTATAACGTTTTGAAAAAGAAAAACCTAAAATCCTTTTATTCATTTTCGAGTAAATGACTGAAATATTCAGGCATAACACTCACTATTGTATTTTTTTGTAATCCACATGTAAAATATTCCTCCAGCTAAGGCCAAAAGTAAACTGCTGCATATACTTGAAATGATTAGTGCCAACGAAAAATGCGAGTCAGTTGTAAACTCTAGTAGCGCCACATCGCTATAACCTGACCTTGAAAAAAATCGTACAACCACATAATAATCTGTTGCCGATTTCAATGGCCCGTTGCAGTATGTTTTGTTTGTCTTACAATCCATGAAATCAGAGCTCATCGTTTTTGTATTTTCTTTGCAATTTTCACTACCGATTGTATAAATTACATAGCTACCGTTTATAACTCGCCGTTGTAATGGGTTCCAACGGATTTCAGTGGTTTGATATTCAAAAATACAATTATTTCTGTTATTACTGTGTGAATGTACTTCATTCCATGACATGGTAGGAGGCCACGTGTTTATTGTGTTTAATGAATCGAACCGCAGCTCCGGTACAGGATTGCATACCTTAAAATAAACAAGTAATAAAAACAATTAGTGTTTGAAAACGCTGTAAAGTCTCTGTATACCATAAAAAAAAATAATAAATATATAAAAATAAAAAATATTGTACTAGTAGGAACAGATCAAAATCCATCTCTTAGAACATTCCTTTTCAGATGAAAATTTCCGACGAATAGGAATAGTAAAGGGTACCTTTTTTGTAGTGAAATTACAATGTTAGGTAGAAGGGAAATGGAATATTTCTAAGTATGTCATACGACAAAAAGGATTAGATTTCCACCCACGTATGGTTGGCCTCCATCAGGTGAGGCACCGATGGTATGCTAGGTCCTAAACATGTTGCTGAATTTTTTGAGGGCTTGCACCAACGACGCTCCACCTTATAGGAAGGCGGCGGGATGTCGGTACACAAACAGGCCAACCGTCCTAATCCAGGATGCTGTGCAGACCGTGCCTATTGGCTGATTTCCAGCCAGGGGATACATTCGGCTTTATTCCAACGAAACCCTACCGATACCGGGTCGCTGCGGCTCTTTCGTCGCGGTTGTTACAAATTTGCAAAGATTGTAGCGTGTGGCAATACGGCGAGCTTGCTTGGGCTATAGGAAGTTGTTTCATACCTCCAATGCGCTGATTGATGTGGTGGATAGAGCGCAGATCCGCACTATACTATAAATCAAAGTATGGATATCATGCATGATGAATGATACCGAATATACCAACACAGAATAAGAAATTACTTAGTGTATCATGGACTAAAGTGAAGGGTCAACACTTCATCTTCCAGGTAAACAGGCAGGACATCCACGTCGACGGTATTACGCTACCTACTGTCTTACATCAAAAAATACTGGGTATTACGATCGAGCAGGATATATATTTTGGCGAGCACGCATACGCAATACTACCTAAAATACAGAGCCATAATAAAATCCTCAAAGCTCTTGCCAGCAGCATTTCAGGTAAAGATAAAGAAATGCTCATTATCACTTACGAAGGAATTGGCCGGCCAGTTGCATACTACCGTCCCCGATTTTTACGCGAGCATTATTAGGAAATACGGCCCCTGAGAACTTAGCCGTATGTAGAAGAAAAGCACTAAAAGGTCCTCAACGATATCCACAAAAGGCGTTGGACTTCTTTGCCAAGAGATACCCAGCGATCTCTCTAGGGAGAGAAAGGGGAAAGAACCTCCATGAATTGAGAAGTTTCCTTGAGCTGTGCACATATTACCGCCGACTTGTACCAAACTTTTCCAGCGTAGTCCATAGCCTCCACGAGCTTACAAGAAAAAATAAAGCTTTTGAATGGAAGACGGAGCAAGGAGTGGCTTTCCAAACATTGATAGAGCGTTTTTGCACTGCCCCAATGTTGGCATATCCGATTCAAGGAGCAACGTTTATTTTAGATACAGATGCGAGCTGTTATAGGAGGCGTTTTGTCACAACTGGTCGATGGACAGGAGAAGGTAGTTGCATATTACAACCGATCAATTGGAAAACCAGAGAGGAATTATTGCGTTACACGGAGAGAGCTGTTGGCATTGGTAAAGTGCATTAAACATTTTCACAAGTACCTCTACGGCCTGCGATTCCGCGTCAGGGCAGATCATGCAGCGTTGAAATGGCTCCTGCAGTTCCGTAATCTAGAAGGGCAATTGGCATGGTGGTTCGAGCCACTACGAAGCTATGACTTTTCCATTGACATGTTATGCACGGGCTCGAACGAAACGAAAGACAAAATAAAGAGGATATGTCAACAGAGAGTCCTAATGGAAAGTCATATTTTGCACAGTGGAACAATTTACAATTCTGTGGACATTTGACAAAACAACTTCTCTCGAAATAAGACAATTTTCTAAGATTTGTATCATATATATGAATATTTCCTTATAGCCATTTTCCTGGGACCGTTAGTTCAAAAGTTATAACGGTCTTCAAAATAACTTCTTTTGTAGTTTTTTACTGTTACATGTGACAAAAGAGCTTGTCTCGATTAAGCTGGAATTTCCAACGTGAAATCATAACGGAAACATATCAGAAAAACTTGTTTCTGTTTATAGTTTGAGTAACTTCAACAATTTGAATTTGACAAAACAACTTCTTTTAATTGAAGTTCTTTTGTCAAATGCATGCTTAAAAAAACTGCTTTCTCATTTGAACAAGCTGATTTGTCAATCATTTAGTTGCCAAATAAAATTGTGACAGAACATCTTGCATCAATACAGGTTATTTATTGCGAAAAAAGTGTAAAAAGTGAAATCTTATTTGCAGAGAAGTGCTATAGCTAAACTTATAAAAGTAAAATAAGCAAATTAAGTTGCTTTTCGAAAATAAAACAAGTTTTATTGAAAAAATGGGAAGAGGTATAAAATTAGTGGCTGTAGCCCAAAAAATGAATGTCACCTACAATATATGCCCTAGTGGAAGTGTGCAAAAGAAAAAAATAGTTCATCCGTATGGCTTCGTGCATGGTGAAGTGTTGAGAGAACTCCCAAATGAAACAGCTTCATCTTATAACATGCTCTTCATCCTATAATATGCATTTCTTTGTTGCGACAACATCTAAATACTTCTCAATTTAGGAGCTTTGAAAGCGATAACTCAGAAGAAGATTTATTTCACGAAACTGATTACAACGATTCAGATTATGTTCCTTCGGGCATTTGTGGTAATAATACTACATCGGAAAGTATCATAATGATGGAAGGTGTAATTGAATCAAAGCTTAGCGATACAGTTTCACCACAATTTAATGAGGAACTACTTCTGAATAATCCAAAGCCAACAAATTTTAAGAAAACTAATAAACTAAACAACAATTTGGGAAAAGAATATTGTGACAAATATTAGCAACACTAAGGGATACTATCATCTATAAGCCAATACTAAGCAGCGACTTGTATGCACATCAACAAATCAATCATTATGTATATGGGGTATTCCATCCCATTTCGACCAAATTTGAACTCGACCCCTTTTTAATTTGCTGAAAGTTTTTCTTCTTTTTCTAGCTTACGAAAGACGTTTTTCAGAATTTTTTCAAATTTTTTCATCCAACTCAAAAAAAGTTATGAATTTTTAAAAAAAAAACCGTTTTTGTTTTCAAAATGCTATAACTTTTTCAAAAATTTACCGTTTGGGATCTTTTTTTTTTTTAATTTGTTTTTAAATGTACTTTTCGGAAAAAATACCAAAAAATTTTTAAAGTTTTTTTTTAATTTTTCAGTTTTTCGAGATTTTTCGAATTTCGCCATTTTTTATTTTTATTTTTTTTCTCATAAAAAACTTCAATTAATTCTGCAATCATCCCCACTAATCCCGGAGTGGGCCGATTTTTTTTATATTTTTTTTATTTAATTGAAAAAAAAATTTTCAAAAATAAAAAATTTTTTTTATCAATTTTATTTATATAACAGAAAATGTAAGAAAATGATTTCTAAGTATTCTTTTATTTATATATCTGAGATACTCCCAAAAGTAGGAAATCTGTGGAAGTATCACTCACATATACTGTGAGAAGCTATAATAATCGTGCAGCTGTAGTTACAGCTGAGAAATTTATAGCTGGTAAACGAGTAGTAAATTCTAGAAATAGAAACGGGTAGAAGTATGCGAACGATACATTACAGAGTATAAAAGGTGTTAAAGCTGAGTAAGCAGTAATCAGTTTGTTTTAAGCAGTTTGATTTAAGCACGCTATCTGTTGAGAAGTAGAAGTGTTATTGTGAAAGTAGTCTAATAATTTTGCATTATTGAATATTGGAGTTAGTTATTCAACAGTTTAGTGATTCGAACGGTGCGCCATTTGGAAGCATCGCCATGGATTTCGCTGGTCCAATTCCTGCTAGCAATTGCGGAAACAAATATGTATTGGTGGTTATGGATTATTTCAGCAAATGTCCAGAGGAATACCCAATCCCAAATCAAGAAGCGGAAACAGTAGCAGAAGTGTTTATAAACGATTGGGTTGCAAGGTATGGTGTACCAATAGAGTTACATTCTGACCAAGGCAGGAGTTTCGAATCAGCTGTGTTCCAGGAAATGTGTAAATCATTGGTCATTCGAAAAACACGGACAACTGCATTGCATCCTCAGTCTGATGGTATGGTGGAACGTTTCAATAGAAACTTGGAGGAGCATTTAAGTAGTATGACGAATATTAGCAACACTAAGGGATACTATTATCTCTAAGCCAATACTAAGCAGTGACTTGTATGCACATCAACAAATCAATCATTACTAGAATCGCCTGTGGTCGAAATTCGACCAACGTGTATTTTTCAACTCAGTCTATGCATCAAGTGTTGGAAATATAGCAAACTGGTCTAGCTTACTTAACTTTTTCTTTAAAATTTTGAATTTGATCTAAGATTTTGTACTTTTTGATTGTATTTTCTTAAATTTTCTACAAACTTTTCATAATTATAATTATAATTATAACGTTTTGGAGCTCCTTAAACAAAAATATAAAAATTATGTAAAATCATATTAAATTGACATAGAATTATGGTGAAATTACTTGAAATTGATTGAAAAATAGGTTTTTCCACACCACCCGGAAGGTCCCCGTTGGCGCGCTACCGAAGTTAGTTTTGGGAGCTCGGTTCCCCAGTAGGCCTATATCACCCATATACACATATCGCCCATTTACGTCAATAGTGTCATAATTCAAAAAACACGAACTTTTAGTTAAAAATTTAGAAATTTGCTAAAGGAATTTAGCCTATTTCACGCCACCCGTTTAAGTTGGTATAAATACATATCTAATATGTAAGAGTGACACAAAACAAAAATTTCGAGTAAAATAGAGGATACCTTCATAAAAAATAAAATAAAAATATAAAAAAATTATGTGATGAGAAAGAAGGCAGAGTTTACTAAACAAATGTTTAATTAAAGAAAAAATAAATAAAGTTCTTAAATTGAGAAAAATTAAGTGAAGTGAACAAACAGTTCCATATAAAAACGCAATAAGTGCACTTATACTTTTTTCCGGGTTTTAATGTGATCATTGTGGAAATATGAAGATTCTAATATTCGGATATTTAATGTTGGGATCCCATTGAGATCTATGTACGTAATTAATTTGTATTAAATTTGTAAACACTCCATTTCATGAATATATATGACCATATCTACCATAAAATATCGTGTGTGAACAATATAATACTAAGATATAACAGAGCAGAATAAATTAGGAAGAAAGGAAAAACAAACAAAAACATTGAAATTATTCACGCAATCATATTTACTAAATAAAATTGATTTCATAACTTTAAGCGGCATAAACCAATTAGGGTTTTGGGATATAAGCATCAGATTAATGGATATATAATCCAACAAAGTTAGCCTAATAATAAATACAGTGGGTAACATACTGCCTATGCAAGAAGGCCGCTATGATGCCGGTTGCCGCTCTGACCTAAAATCAAAAAAGTTTTTGGGACGTTTTTTTGTTTCGTAATTAGCATAAAAGGCAATATAAAAAATGTAATGTTATATTTTTGTAACTTTTTTTTTTTTGTTCAGTATAAGACGTACTTTATCTAAAATGAGGATTAAATCTGCAAATGCAACAACATTTTCGAGCAAATTTGCCATTAATTGTTATAAATAAATTAGTTAGTTTCAACAAAAGTTAACTCATTATTTGTGATTTCATGTTTTTTTGAAAACAACTAAAATAAAAAACAAAGAACCTGTTAAATAAAGACTTATGTATTTACGTGTAGGTAAAATTTGCCACAAAAAATGGGCCGGTGAAAAATTAATTCTATTTAGATTTTTGGTACGCTATAAATTATTTTGGAACAATTTTTTAGGATTTTGGTAGAGGCTATTGTAGTTAAGCGGCAACAATGGGAAACCATATTTGTATGCAGGTGAAACATTTGTGCCTTCACATTAAACACTTAGATAATTGTTCCCAAAGATGGCGCGCGTGTGCATAAATGTTTAGGTCTTTGAAATTCGCATTAGAAAACTTAGATAATTACAATATTTGTATGAATTGTTCGAATTTACAAAAAAATTTTCTATTAATTATAAAGAAATAGATTAATATTTGTTAACAAAAATAGGCCTATGCACTGCGGCTGATCAATACAAATCGATTCATATAACCTTTATATGATTTTACGTATGCTAAGTATGCGAAACAGCCTGTCAATTGATTGTATGTAAATTTTGTTAGTGCATTAATATATAGATGTCTATACATATGTCCATACAAGCAGCGGGGAGTAACGCACAAACACATACATATATCTCAGATAGTTCCAAAAGTAGGCAATCATCTGTGGAAGTATCACTCACATATACACGCGCATGGGCTATGCGAGAAGCTATAATAATCTTGCATCTGTAGTTATAGCTGCAAAATTCATAGCTGGTAAACGAGTAGTAAATTCTAGAAGGAAAAACGCCTAACAGTATGTGAACGAGACGTTACATAGTATAAAAGGTGTTAAAGCTGAGTAAGCAGTAATCAGTTTGACTTAAGCACGCTTTCTGTTGAGAAGTAGAAGTGTTGTTATGCAAGCAGTCTAATAAAGGCCATTTTGCAGTATTGAATACTGGACTTATTTATTCAACAGTTAGGTGATTCGAACGTTAGCAGAAGGATGTAAATAAGCGGAATTTCCCAAAATTAGTTACAACATGTTACATGGAAGGATAAGACAATGCCAGCAAAGAAAAATTAAAAATTTATCGATTGCTTTAAAATGAGTAATACAAAAATCACCGTGGACCAACAGGAAAAAATATTCAAATCCTTCTGGAAACTGGGGGATTATAACAAGCGACGCTATTATCTTGCTCGTACATACACATAGAGCCCAAAAAAAGTGAAACGCTTAAAAAAGCCTCAAATCCAAGAAATCGACAGTTTGTTTATTTTTATCACTTTGAAATTAATGGACAGGTAACTCGAGTATTCAAAAAGTGTTTTTTTTTTAAATATTTGCGGAAACGGATCAAAGTATTAAAACTGTATGTCGTCAAAAGTTCAAAGGCCATTTTGGTGGAGATGTCGCAAATGACAAACGAGGTAAGCATTCTCCTCATCATATGTTGTCAATCGAAAAATATAATGAAGTACTTGCACATATACACAATATACCTAAGTACCAAAGCCATTACAGTCGTCGTCACACTAGTCAGCTATGCTTCCGGCGTGGTCTAAGCCTTGCTCACTTATATAGATTGTATAAAGAAAATTACTCTGAGCCGGTTTCAGAAACCAAATATCAAAAAATATTTCGACAAATAAATATAAAATTTAAGAAGCCTCATGTTGATCTTTGTAATAAATGTGAAATCCTAAAATCCCGTGTAGAATACACGACGGAGGAAAAGAAAAGAAACAACTGTTAATGGAACAAAAAGGACATCCAGATGAGGCAGATTTTGCATATAACTGCAAAAAAGAAAACGACAAACAGATGGCCATTTACCATGGGAATGTAAAAATGTTTTCGTTTGACTTAAGCAACGTTTGCAAACTCCGTACCTACATGCTTCAATGTTTTTTTATAAACGTCCATTATGGACTTTCAATTTAACAGTACACGACGGAGAAACGAAAAAAACAAACTGTTACATATGGCAGGAAGTAATGGCACAACGTGGAGAAAACGATATTGGCCCCAGCATTTTTAAATGTTTGATGAGCCTGCCAGAATCTATTACTCATGTTATTATGTACAAAGACTCATGTCCGGGACAGAATCGTAACCCTTATATTTCGGCCATGTCTGAACATGTTATCGAAAAACATCCTAGTATAGCGGTTATAGACCATAAACTTCTAATTGTGGGACACACGTATTTTGAATGCGATTCCATTCATGCACAGATTGAAAGGAAAAAAGAGAAATATGTCAGGATCCATTCAGCATCCGCACGACTGGGCCAACCTTATAGCTGCCTCGAGTATTAAGAGTTTTTTGACTTCAGTGCCCTCCTTAAAATGAACTACGCTTAGAGGACGACAACCTCAAGAGGTAATTTTCAAATCATAACTTATAAATTTCAAACTTTTTCGTTATTAAACATATAATGATACTTATTTAGATGTATGCATATATTTAGTCTATTTATTTAATCTCGTCAATTTCAGGTGACAAGTTTGAGTGGAAAAACGTTCGCTGAATGCGCTATGAAAAACAAAAGCTTGCAGTTTTACAATATAAGACGTCTTTGAAACCAGAAGTGGAATTTAATGAGTTAAACATAAACCCTCGTCGTCCAGGAAAGTCGGTTCCTCCATTTCCGACGAGCTATACATCTTTGTTGACTATAACAAAAAACAAAATGCAAGATTTATTGGATATGCTGCGCCTGATCAACACCGATTTTCATACCATTTATAGACATTTACCAGCAGAAGGTGAATGAGAAGTCGAAGCTGATTCGGAACTAGATGATATAGAAATAATAATAATAATTATCATTCTTTTCTATACTTACATATATGCAAATAGTAATTTAATATTATACACGATCGCGGGTTCGAATCGAGCTCAAGGCCTAACAATAATTTTTTATCATTATTATTGTTATGATAAATTTTTTCTTAATTGAAAAAATTTTTAAATTAGAATAGAAGAAAGAAAAAATTTTAGACAACTGCCAAAGCTCGTTGTATAGATCCATTTCGGGAACTGCTAAATTCCTTCATCGGCAACGAGCTTTGGCAGTTGTCTAAAATTTTTTCTTTCTTCTATTCTAATTTAAAAATTTTTTCAATTAAGAAAAAATTTATCATAACAATAATAATGATAAAAAATTATTGTTAGGCCTTGAGCTCGATTCGAACCCGCGATCTTAAAATCAGTAGGCCGATATAACAACAAAAATTGTTATTATACACGATGTTATTGAATTTTTTAATTAAAAATAAATGGAATATTTTCTATATTTTAAAACCAATTCATTAATAAAATTAACTCAAAAATAAATGTCGCTTGAAAAAAAGCTTGTTTAGGCGTTTTCTTTAAATTGGCTTTCAACGCCAACAGCCAACAAATTTTAAGAAAACTAATAAACTAAACAAAAATTTGGGAAAAGAATATTGTGACAAATATTAGCAACGCTAAGGGATACTATCATCTATAAGCCAATACTAAGCAGCGACTTGTATGCACATCAACAAATCAATCATTATGTATATGGGGTATTCCATCCCATTTCGACCAAATTTGAACTCGACCCCTTTTTAATTTGCTGAAAGTTTTTCTTCTTTTTCTAGCTTACGAAAGACGTTTTTCAGAATTTTTTCAAATTTTTTCATCCAACTCAAAAAAAGTTATGAATTTTTAAAAAAACACCGTTTTTGTTTTCAAAATGCTATAACTTTTTCAAAAATTTACCGTTTGGGATCTTTTTTTTTTTAATTTGTTTTTAAATGTACTTTTCGGAAAAAATACCAAAAAATTTTTAAAGTTTTTTTTTAATTTTTCAGTTTTTCGAGATTTTTCGAATTTCGCCATTTTTTATTTTTATTTTTTTCTCATAAAAAACTTCAATTAATTCTGCAATCATCCCCACTAATCCCGGAGTGGGCCGATTTTTTTTATATTTTTTTTATTTAATTGAAAAAAAAATTTTCAAAAATAAAAAATTTTTTTTATCAATTTTATTTATATAACAGAAAATGTAAGAAAATGATTTCTAAGTATTCTTTTATTTATATATCTGAGATACTCCCAAAAGTAGGAAATATGTGGAAGTATCACTCACATATACTGTGAGAAGCTATAATAATCGTGCAGCTGTAGTTACAGCTGAGAAATTTATAGCTGGTAAACGAGTAGTAAATTCTAGAAATAGAAACGGGTAGAAGTATGCGAACGAGACATTACAGAGTATAAAAGGTGTTAAAGCTGAGTAAGCAGTAATCAGTTTGTTTTAAGCAGTTTGATTTAAGCACGCTATCTGTTGAGAAGTAGAAGTGTTATTGTGAAAGTAGTCTAATAAAGACCATTTTGCATTATTGAATATTGGAGTTATTTATTCAACAGTTTAGTGATTCGAACGGTGCGCCATTTGGAAGGATCGCCATAGATTTCGCTGGTCCAATTCCTGCTAGCAATTGCGGAAACAAATATGTACTGGTGGTTATGGATTATTTCAGCAAATGTCCAGAGGTATACCCAATCCCAAATCAAGAAGCGGAAACAGTAGCAGAAGTGTTTATAAACGATTGGGTTGCAAGGTATGGTGTACCAATAGAGTTACATTCTGACCAAGGCAGGAGTTTCGAATCAGCTGTGTTCCAGGAAATGTGTAAATCATTGGTCATTCGAAAAACACGGACAACTGCATTGCATCCTCAGTCTGGTGGTATGGTGGAAGGTTTCAATAGTAACTTGGAGGAGCATTTAAGTAGTATGAAGAATATTAGCAACACTAAGGGATACTATTATTTCTAAGCCAATACTAACCAGTGACTTGTATGCACATCAACAAATCAATCATTACTAGAATCGCCTGTGGTCGAAATTCGACCAACGTGTATTTTTTCAACTCAGTCTATGCATCAAGTGTTGGAAATATAGCAAACTGGTCTAACTTACTTAACTTTTTCTTTAAAATTTTGAATTTGATCTAAGACTTTGTACTTTTTGATTGTATTTTCTTAAATTTTCTACAAACTTTTCATAATTATAATTATAACGTTTTGGTATGGAGCTCCTTAAACAAAAATATAAAAATTATGTAAAATCATATTAAATTGACATAGAATTATGGTGAAATTACTTAAAATTGGATTGAAAAATAGGTTTTTCCACACCACCCGGAAGGTCCCCGTTGGCGCGCTACCGAAGTTAGTTTTGGGAGCTCGGTTCCCCAGTAGGCCTATATCACCCATATACACATATCGCCCATTTACGTTAGTGTCATAATTCAAAAAACACGAACTTTTAGTTAAAAATTTAGAAATTTGCTAAAGGAATTTAGCCCATTTCACGTCACCCGTTTAAGTTGGTATAAATACATATCTAATATGTAAGAGTGACACAAAACAAAAATTTCGAGTAAAATAGAGGATACCTTCAAAAAAATTAAATAAAAATATAAAAAATTATGTGATGAGAAAGAAAGCAGAGTTTACTAAACAAATGTTTAATTAAAAAAAAAAAAAAATAAAGTTCTTAAATTGAGAAAAATTAAGTGAAGTGAACAAACAGTTCCATATAAAAACGCAATAAGTGCACTTATACTTTTTTCCGGGTTTTAATGTGATCATTGTGGAAATATGAAGATTCTAATATTCGGATATTTAATGTTGGGATCCCATTGAGATCTATGTACGTAATTAATTTGTATTAAATTTGTAAACACTCCATTTCATGAATATATATGACCATATCTAACATAAAATATCGTGTGTGAACAATATAATACTAAGATATAACATAGCAGAATAAATTAGGAAGAAAGGAAAAACAAACAAAAACATTGAAATTATTCACGCAATCATATTTACTAAATAAAATTGATTTCATTACTTTAAGCGACATAAACCAATTAGGGTTTTGGGATATAAACATCAGATTAATGGATATATAATCCAACAAAGTTAGCCTAATAATAAATATAGTGGGTAACATACTGCCTATGCAAGAAGGTCGCTATGATGCCGGTTGCCGCTCTGACCTAAAATCAAAAAAGTTTTTGGGACGTTTTTTTGTTTCGTAATTAGCATAAAAGGCAATATAAAAAATGTAATGTTATATTTTTGTAACTTTTTTTTTTTTTGTTCAGTATAAGACGTACTTTATCTAAAATGAGGATTAAATCTGCAAATGCAACAACATTTTCGAGCAAATTTGCCATTAATTTTTATAAATAAATTAGTTAGTTTCAACAAAAGTTAACTCATTATTTGTGATTTCATGTTTTTTGAAAACAACTAAAATAAAAAACAAAGAATCTGTTAAATAAAGACTTATGTATTTACGTGTAGGTAAAATTTGCCACAAAAAATGGGCCGGTGAAAAATTAATTCTATTTAGATTTTTGGTACGCTATAAATTATTTTGGAACAATTTTTTAGGATTTTGGTAGAGGCTATTATAGTTAAGCGGCAACAATGGGAAACCATATTTGTATGCAGGTGAAACATTTGTGCCTTCACATTAAACACTAGATAATTGTTCCCAAAGATGGCGCGCGTGTGCATAAATGTTTAGGTCTTTGAAATTCGCATTAGAAAACTTAGATAATTACAATATTTGTATGAATTGTTCGAATTTACAAAAAACTTTTTCTATTAATTATAAAGAAATAGATTAATATTTGTTAACAAAAATAGGCCTATGCACTGCGGCTGATCAATACGAATCGATTCATATAACTTTTATATGATTTTACGTATGCTAAGTATGCGAAACAGCCTGTCAATTGATTGTAAGGAAATTTTGTTAGCGTATTAATATATAGATAGTGGGTAATATACTGCCTATGCAAGACGGCCGCTATGATGCCGGTTGCCGCTCTGACCTAAAATAAAAAAGTTTTTGGGACGTTTTTTTGTTTCGTAATTAGCATAAAAGGCAATATAAAAAATGTAATGTTATATTTTTGTAACTTTTTTTTTTTGTTCGGTATAAGATGTACTTTATCAAAAATGAGGACTAAATCTGCAAATGCAACAACATTTTCGAGCAAATTTGCCATTAACTGTTATAAATAAATTAGTTAGTTTCAACAAAAGTTAACTCATTATTTGTGATTTCATGTTTTTTTGAAAACAACTAAAATAAAAAAACAAAGAATCTGTTAAATAAAGACTTGTGTATTTACGTGTAGGTAAAATTTGCCACAAAAAATGGGCCGGTCAAAAATTAATTCTATTTAAGACTTTTGGTACGCTATAAATTATTTTGGAACAGTTTTTTAGGATTTTGGTAAAGGCTATTATAGGTAAGCGGCAACAATGGGAAACCATATTTGTATGCAGGTGAAACATTTGTGCCTTCGAATTTAGCGGGGATACATAAAATTTGAAATTCACATTAAACACTTAGATAATTGTTCTCAAAGACGGCGCACTTGTGCATAAAGGTTTAGGTCTTTGAAATTCGCATTAGAAAACTTAAATAATTGTTCCCAAAGATGGCGCGCTTGTGCTCGATAATGAATTACGATATTTGTATGAATTGTTCGAATTTCCAAAACACTTTTTCTATTAATTATAAACAAATAGAGTAATATTTGTTAACAAAAATAGGCCTATGAACTGCGGCTGATCAATACGAATCGATTCATATAACTTTTATATGATTTTACGTATGCTAAGTATGCGAAACAGCCTGTCAGTTGATTGTATGTAAATTTTGTTAGTGCATTAATATATAGATGTCTATACATATGTCCATACAAGCAGCGGAGAGTAAGGCACAAACACATACATATATCTCAGATGCTTCCAAAAGTAGGCAATCATCTGTGGAAGTATCACTCACATATACACGCGCATGGGCTATGCGAGAAGCTATAATAATCTTGCATCTGTAGTTATAGCTGCAAAATTCATAGCTGGTAAACGAGTAGTAAATTCTAGAAGGAAAAACGCCTAACAGTATGTGAACGAGACGTTACATAGTATAAAAGGTGTTAAAGCTGAGTAAGCAGTAATCAGTTTGACTTAAGCACGCTTTCTGTTGAGAAGTAGAAGTGTTGTTATGCAAGCAGTCTAATAAAGGCCATTTTGCAGTATTGAATACTGGACTTATTTATTCAACAGTTAGGTGATTCGAACGTTAGCAGAAGGATGTAAATAAGCGGAATTTCCCAAAATTAGTTACAACATGTTACATGGAAGGATAAGACAATGCCAGCAAAGAAAAATTAAAAATTTATCGATTGCTTTAAAATGAGTAATACAAAAATCACCGTGGACCAACAGGAAAAAATATTCAAATCCTTCTGGAAACTGGGGGATTATAACAAGCGACGCTATTATCTTGCTCGTACATACACATAGAGCCCAAAAAAAGTGAAACGCTTAAAAAAGCCTCAAATCCAAGAAATCGACAGTTTGTTTATTTTTATCACTTTGAAATTAATGGACAGGTAACTCGAGTATTCAAAAAGTGTTTTTTTTTTAAATATTTGCGGAAACGGATCAAAGTATTAAAACTGTATGTCGTCAAAAGTTCAAAGGCCATTTTGGTGGAGATGTCGCAAATGACAAACGAGGTAAGCATTCTCCTCATCATATGTTGTCAATCGAAAAATATAATGAAGTACTTGCACATATACACAATATACCTAAGTACCAAAGCCATTACAGTCGTCGTCACACTAGTCAGCTATGCTTCCGGCGTGGTCTAAGCCTTGCTCACTTATATAGATTGTATAAAGAAAATTACTCTGAGCCGGTTTCAGAAACCAAATATCAAGAAATATTTCGACAAATAAATATAAAATTTAAGAAGCCTCATGTTGATCTTTGTAATAAATGTGAAATCCTAAAATCCCGTGTAGAATACACGACGGAGGAAAAGAAAAGAAACAACTGTTAATGGAACAAAAAGGACATCCAGATGAGGCAGATTTTGCATATAACTGCAAAAAAAAACGACAAACAGATGGCCATTTACCATGGGAATGTAAAAATGTTTTCGTTTGACTTAAGCAACGTTTGCAAACTCCGTACCTACATGCTTCAATGTTTTTTTATAAACGTCCATTATGGACTTTCACTTTAACAGTACACGACGGAGAAACGAAAAAAACAAACTGTTACATATGGCAGGAAGTAATGGCACAACGTGGAGAAAACGATATTGGCCCCTGCATTTTTAAATGTTTGATGAGCCTGCCAGAATCTATTACTCATGTTATTATGTACAAAGACTCATGTCCGGGACAGAATCGTAACCCTTATATTTAGGCCATGTTTGAACATGTTATCGAAAAACATCCTAGTATAGCGGTTATAGACCATAAACTCCTAATTGTGGGACACACGTATTTTGAATGCGATTCCATTCATGCACAGATTGAAAGGAAAAAAGAGAAATATGTCAGGATCCATTCAGCATCCGCACGACTGGGCCAACCTTATAGCTGCCTCGAGTATTAAGAGTTTTTTGACTTCAGTGCCCTCCTTAAAATGAACTACGCTTAGAGGACGACAACCTCAAGAGGTAATTTTCAAATCATAACTTATAAATTTCAAACTTTTTCGTTATTAAACATATAACGATACTTATTTAGTCTATTTATTTAATCTCGTCAATTTCAGGTGACAAGTTTGAGTGGAAAAACGTTCGCTGAATGCGCTATGAAAAACAAAAGCTTGCAGTTTTACAATATAAGACGTCTTTGAAACCAGAAGTGGAATTTAATGAGTTAAACATAAACCCTCGTCGTCCAGGAAAGTCGGTTCCTCCATTTCCGACGAGCTATACATCTTTGTTGACTATAACAAAAAACAAAATGCAAGATTTATTGGATATGCTGCGCCTGATCAACACCGATTTTCATACCATTTATAGACATTTACCAGCAGAAGGTGAATGCGAAGTCGAAGCTGATTCGGAACTAGATGATATAGAAATAATAATAATAGTTATCATTCTTTTCTATACTTACATATATGCAAATAGTAATTTAATATTAAACACGATGTTATTGAATTTTTTAATTAAAAATAAATGGAATATTTTCTATATTTTAAAACCAATTCATTAATAAAATTAACTCAAAAATAAATGTCGCTTGAAAAAAAGCTTGTTTAGGCGTTTTCTTTAAATTGGCTTTCGTCAAAAAAAACTTGTGTCGATATAATACAAAAAACCATGTCTTATTTTACAAAAGGAAATTTGAAAAAACAGCTTGTATGAGGTAGGATGATTTTCTGTAAGGAAGGCATTTGAGAAAACAACTTAATTATTTGTTTTGTATTTATTTAAATAAGTAAAAGTTTTATATAAATCAACTGATTGAAGAACACTTCGTTAATTACCAGTATACAGGTTTAAGTGATTTTGTCCTTTATATGTAAGGAATAATTATAGCGGAAGGCCCTTAACACGTTTTTTTGCTCTCCTGAAAAGTTTGCATTTTTGAAACAGGTTATTTTGTCAAATGTCCACAGAAGTGATATCCGGGCGCCTGCAGTGAATATGGGAGAGTGAGGATGGCCAGTGCAAGAAGAAACTGATAGTTGTTCCTGGGAAAAGTATTCCTGACGTTCTCAGCGAGCCACATAATGGTCTAAGTGGAGGTCATCTGGGAATCAGGAAGACGCTCGAGAAAATTAAGCAGAGATTCTATTGGGTTGGTTGCCGTTAGTTGGTCCCTGAGTGCATTGCCAACTGCGAGGTTTGCAGCAGAGCGAAAGGGCACGAAACCCGAAGTAATGGCCAGATGAAGCAATATAGTTTAGGTGCGCCATTTGAAAGGGTCGCTATTGATGACGCAGGTCCATTTCCTACTAGAAACCGCGGAAACAAATATGTACTGGTGGTTAGGGATTATTTCAGTAAATGGCCAGAGGTATACCCAGTCCCAAATCAAGAAACGGATACCGTAGCAGAAGTGTTTACAAACAATTGTTGTGCAAGGTATGATGTACCAATGGCGTTACATTCTGACCATGGCAGGAATTTTGAATCAGCTGTGTTCCAAGAAATTTGCAAAATATTGGGCATTTGAAAAACACGGACAACTGCATTGCATCCCCAGTCCGATCGTATGGTGGAACCTTTCAATAGAACCTTGGAGGAGCACTTAAGGGAAGTAGTGTAAAAGTTCCTTTAAGAGTGGGATACACACATATCATTTTTCTTGATGGCTTACCGATCGTTTGCCTGAGACAACAGGCCAAACCCCCGCAAAAGCAATTTTTGGCAATGACCGACTGCCATCAGATTTGAAATTTGGGATAAATTCCGATGGGGACAAAAATGCCAAGAAATCCACTGGAGCCTTGGAGGAAGATCCACACTTGTGCACATGAACACACAAATCATCATGTACACACATACATGGAAGGAGCCGAGGGGGGGAGGATAGATCCCCCTTTCGTCGCTCATCTTCTTATTTTACTTTGTAATTTATATTAAAATTACCAATTTTCCTTCTGATTTAGCAAAAAATACAAGAGAAAATCAAAATCTCTATATAAGTACGTACGTGGGAATGTAATATTAATGTTTAATTTTATCATGGAGTATACAGTACTCATGAAATTCCATATCGTCGGTCACAACGAAGACTATCTCAGTTCGTTAATTGGGTCGAAGGCTAGCTCAGTTCGCTTATTTGCGTCGAAGACTCTCTCAGTTCGTTTTGATTTATGAAAAACTGACACCTTTCGCTTGTTTGCTAATTTTGTATTTTTTTGTTCCATTTTACTTATTTTTGTATTATCTTACTTTATTTTACTTTTGTCTAGACGGCTACCCAACATACCGTAGAAGGTGTCCTGAGAACGGAAATAATACTGCCGACCTTGATGTGCGTGGAACTATGACCAGGATAGACAATAGATGGGTTGTTCCTTATTGCCCTGTACTTCTGCGATGTTTTTCCGCACATATTAACGTTAAATTCTGTCATTCCGTTAAAGCTATTAAATAATTTTGCAAATATGTTAATAAGGGCACAGATCAAGCTTCTTTCCAAAATACTTCGGATGAGTTTCAAAAATAACTCAACGGTCGGTATATACGCACTTCAGAGCTTTTTGCGATTTTTTTTTTCTTTTTGATT
The DNA here is from genome assembly GCF_040869045.1 of Eurosta solidaginis. Taxonomy (NCBI): domain Eukaryota; kingdom Metazoa; phylum Arthropoda; class Insecta; order Diptera; family Tephritidae; genus Eurosta; species Eurosta solidaginis. The sequence goes on from NC_090321.1 coordinate 125,870,185, forward strand.
TCCCATCCATGAGCGATATCCAATTGTTGTACACTTAGCAGTACATTTAGAGAACGAGCAACGAGTGTAGTTCTCGGAAGATAATGTACACCAAATTCTGGAAAACTCCTGTAAAACTACGTTGACGGCATTTTTTGAACTATGTGCTACCGACTATTTTGGGAAAACACTTCTTTATCATGAAGTGCCGTCTCATTATACGCGGAGCAACACAAAATTTTCCAGAAGAAAGCGCGGAATATCTGTTGAAGGTAACCCAGGGATTAAAAAGGATTCGGTGCTTGATAGAGTTTGTAATGTACACCCCAATCAAATGGAATGTTTTTATATAAGTTTATTATTGTTTAAATATTCGAGATCCTACCTGTTTTGAAAGCTTGACGACTGTAAATAGTGTAGTTTTCCCAACTTTCCAAGCCGCTTGCAGAGAACTACAACCTTGGAAAACGACGACCATTGGAAAAATGCCATAGCTGAGGAAGCTCTTTTGCATTCGCCGCAAAGGCTAAGAGAGTTATTTTCCATTTTAATAGTTTTTTGTCAGCCGTTAAGTGCTGAGTTATTATGGAACACGTTAAAGGATGACTTCTGTGAAGACTTCCTTTTCAATGAACTCCCAAGGCAGTGGGTTCTATGTACCGGAACGACTTGGAATTTTTTCGGAACCACGACTGTCAGTTCACAGCAACCCCATTTAATTTGTTGTGTCCCTCCCACAAATTGTCATCCTCCCAGCAGCTCCTCACAGCAGGACTGCACCATACCCTCATGCTCCGGGAAGGTATCGAATCCAATCCGGGTCCGTCTCCTGACCACGGTCCTAAGAATTTTGTTTTGCTGCGTTTGCCGGAAAAGAATTTTTTAGGATGGTCATACTCTTGTCAGTGTGTCACGTGGGCTAGATCCCAAAACCAGATGTTCTCGCAACTTTTATAAATCTTGTGTGGCTCCTAACTGTTCACGCCCAAGGGCGTCCCGTAGTCTACGACTTACCGCCCCCACTACCTGCCAGAAGCTCTGCTGCTCAGCAAGCCAAAACTAGTACCCGCTGCTGCTCGCGCCCTACCGCGCCACCAGCTAATACGGACGCTCCCACTCATAACTACAATCTCCATAGTAGAGTGGCAGCAATGCCAAGCATCAGCCCCCGCCCCGTCTTTTTTCCACATCTTTTCTGGCAGCAATCGTGTGGGTCAGGGAAACAGACTCTTAGTCCCTACCACCTTTTGGACCTTTTGCCAGCACAGAATATATATCTTTGCGACATCCGCCCAATGCAGTTCTTGGATGGTGCCACTTTCCTAGATGTTCTGGTCTCCGCGACGGAAACCCCCCACGGGCTTCATTTCACCATGTAGTCAGGACGCAAACCCAAATACACCGGGTACCCCAATGCTTACCCAGGGACGTCCAGTCCCAGGGCAATAACAGCAAGTGCGTCCTGGCCTTTCACAATCCAGGCATAGTCACCCGTCACTTGCTCTTAAAGTGACGACGTTTCCCCCGCTGCACTTCAGAATTCTGCAGTTAAACTGTAATGGATTAACTGGCAAGATCATGGAGATAGTTAATTTCATGAAGCGGCACAACATCCGCATTGCTGCGATTCAAGAGACCAAACTCACAGCAAAATCTGCTCTGCAGACCTGTTCTGGGTATAGTGTCCACAGAAAAGATCACGAGAGAGAAAATGGAGACGGTCTCGCGTTTATCATACACCACTCAGTGCAATATCGTATATTTGATCCCGACATCGGCCGCAGGGAAAATGTCCTAGAACGTCAGGGCTTATCTGTCCGGTCAGCGATTTACACCTAGATAATCAACATATAGATCCCTCTTGCAACCTGCTGCCCCAGTGGATAAAGCCCTCAAGTTAGCGCCTTACTCACTGGCGATAATCGCACTAACTTAGGCGATTTCAATGCACGTCACGACCTATGACTTTAAAACTTGCAGGCGGGCAGCAGGGGTGAGATGTTGGCGGATCACAATAAACGAAGACGCCCCCACTCGTATGATAGGAAGCTGTCACAGTTGGCCAGATATATCAATCGTGAGCGCAGGACTCGTAAACTGCGTCAACTGGCAGCCGATGGTAACATTGGCATCCGACCACATGCCAATATTTATGTCGCTCGAGCGTACCGCCGAATTCATCATCACCAAAACCCCACTTTCATACATTTCAAAAAGGAAAGTGGGATGAATACAAATCCTTTGCAGACAGCTGTTTTGCTGCCCTACCTATCCCGACTGATGCTCGCCAAGGGGAGCGTGCTTTCCGCAAGGTCATTGAACCCGCCTCGGATCGCTTTATTCACGCCGGAAGAATTCCCTAAATTCGGCCTCAATTTCCGGTGGAGGCCGCAAATTTAACGAGACAACGTCACTTTATAAGACAGCTCGATCCCGGCGTCCCACAAATGAGGGATATAAACCAACGCATCAGAAGCGGGTAAATTGGGAGGGGCATCTAAGTAGTTGTAACCTCTCTGCCGGTGTGGGTAAGCTTTGGTCCACCGTAAAGTCCCTATCGAATCCGTCTAACATCCACATCATCAACATATATAGCAATAAATATATATTTGTCTTCATTTCACCTTTATCCAATAGATAAATGCAGTGATCTACTTCTGAACTAACAAATCCAATTACTAGTAATGTCTTTTCAAATATTTCATACCAGCATCTAGCTTCTTGTTTAAGACAATAAATATATTTATTCAATTTACATATCTTACCATTTTCGCAAGGTAGCCCTTAAGGAATTTTTATATAGATTTCCTCTCATAGTTTGCCATTCAAAATAGCAGCTTTCAAATCTGTATGATGAGCTCCTAGATCAAGATAAGTAACTATTAAACATAATTTGATATAGACAAAATAAACCGAAAACTAGAAATTCTTGCTGCAAGCGCAAAAGATTCATCATAGTAAATTAAATATTTTTGTGTGAAACCACGCGCCACAAGCCTAGATTTGTATTGAACAGCATCACCAAGTTCATCATTCTTGATTGTGAAGACCCATCTACAATCAATGATATTTTTATATTTTGGATTCTTAACAGGGGTCCATGTTTCATTTAATATATGAGAATCTAAAAAAAAAAACAATTTAATAACTGTAAGGCGCGATAGCCTCAGAAGAGATTTAAGGCCAATTTGCGTTGTTGTTGTTGTTGTTGTAGCGATAAGGTTGCTCCCCGAAGGCTTTGGGGAGTGTTATCGATGTGATGGTCCTTTGCCGGATACAGATACGGTACGCTCCGGTACCACGTCACCATTAAGGTGCTGGTTCGACCATCTCGGGAACGATTTATGTGGCCACATTAAACCTTCAGGCCATCCCCTCCCTCCCCAACCCAAAGTTCAATAAGGAGCTTAGGGCCGCCAGAGACTCGTCTGTTAGTGAAACAGGATTTGCCGCGGATAGGTGAGGTTGACAATTGGGTTTGGAGAAGCTATATATTGCGCTGGCAACCTGCAGGGTTGCGCTACACAGCCCCTTGAATTTGGTATTTTAGTCGCCTCTTACGACAGGCATATCTACCGCGGGTATATTCTGACCCCCTAACCTGCGTCTTGCTCCTTGTTGTGGTGTAGAAATGCTTCGCCCTTCCTAATAGCCGCGACCGATCACAAATTTTCATCAATATCCTCTAACGGGAGTCCAAGGAAACTTGCTGTTTCAACAGGGGTGGACCATAATGAAAGGGGTGTTAGAGGCGTTGGTTCCACATTACAGTTAAAGAGATGGTTGGTGTTATGTGGGGACACATTGCAAGCGGAGCATACATTTTGTTTGTCGGGGTTGATTCTGGATAGGTAAGAGTTTAGCCTGTTACAGTATCCAGAACGAAGTCGAGCTAGAGTGACTCGCGTTTCCCTGGAGAGTATGCGTTCCTCTTCTTCAAGTTTTACTGTTCTTTGAGTACTGGATTCATCGCGCAATTCCTTGCATAAAGGTCTGACGCCTGTTTGTGGAGTTCACTGAGGATGTGCTTGTGTTTTTTTGCTTCATATCGCTGAGTTCTCAGGTGCCGTATTTCCTCATAATGCGGAAATACGGCACCTGAACCCTTAAGCCCCTAGGCGGTGTTGGCTCATCAATCAGATGTTTGTTGGGATGCCTAGGTTTCTGGGTATTCACCTGATGGGGAGTATTCTCGCCTCATTCTGTAGATGGTGTTCTGGGGACATAAGAAGACAGCCCGTGGCGATTCTGAGAGCAGTATTTTGGCAGGCCTGCAGCTTCTTCCAGTGAGTAATTTTTAGGCTTTGCGTAGCATGCAATCGGCTGGCCAATTGCTTTATATTTCTTATTGCTTTATATGTATACGCTTCCCAAGGGGGCAGTTCTAGGTAACGGAGCGACTCGGGGTTTTTCCCGACCAAGGACTGTCATTTCAATGTAACTCCATTTAATTTGTTGCGTCCCTCCCACAAATTGTCGTGCTCATCTTGAATTTCCCTACAAATTTGCCGGACGGGAGCTACATGTTTTATGCCGACTCCGAACGGCATCTGCAAGGCAGATGAGTGTTCACTGAGTGCTTCTCATGGCAGAAATACATCCGGAGCGCTTGCCAAACACTGCCGAGGGGCGACCCCGCTTAGAAAAATTTTCTTCTAATTTAAAAACCTTCTTTCTAAAATGTTGATGTTATTTGCACGGGGTGTGAACCCAGGGCATACGGCATGGTAGGCGGAGCACGCTACCATCACACCACGGTGGCCGCCGTGAGAATCTAGTTCTTCATTAATTGCTTGCTCCCATTGTAATCTGTCCTCCCTTTCTTTTATTTCATCGTAATTTTTAGGTATATCAGAAAAGGAGCTTTGTGAGTATAACAAGCAACTTTCCAAGAATCTATAAGATCTCGGTGGCTTATCTCTTAGACTCCCACTTCGCCTTAAACTGCCATTTTCTTCAATTTTCTCATTCTGGAAATAAGGCTAATCACCTTCCTTGCACTCATTCAGGAAGTTTGAAGGGATATAATTTTGAAAATCACCCTGTTTCTCTTCCTTAATTCCATTCTGGAACTCTACACCTTCCTTACTCTCACTCGGGACATTCATTTCAATATTTTCAATCAGTGATTCATATCGCTGGACCATACTGTCATTCTGGAGATTCCAATCACTTTCAGGGTGTTAAATTTCCAAAATCTCAGTGTTAATCATGTTAACTTCATCTACAAGTACATATCTGGCAACAAAAAGTTTATTTTCATAGCCAAAAAGTACACATTTAATGGATTTTTCATCAAACTTTCTCTTTCTAGTTTTGTTATGCATGTATACTGTTGAACCAAAAAAATTCAAATATTTCAAATTGGGTTTTCGACTATGCCATATTTCAAACGGAGTTTTCTTCTTGTCACACAGAGCATTATTTGGCATTATGTTTATTAGATAAGTAACTATTAACACAGCTTTTCCCCAAAAACATTTGTCTAATTTGGTTCCATTAACCATGGCCCTAGCCTTTTTATTTATGGTCCTAGTCATACGCTCAGACACTCCATTCAGTTGTGGAGTATGCGTAACTGTTAAATGATAACTTATACACTTTTCAACACAATATTCTCTCATTTCATTTAATATATACTCCCTACCGTTATCTATATACAAATTTCCTACTTTAAACTTCACTTTTTGCAACAAAATCTTTAAAACCCCGGCTTATGAGAAATCAAATACGTTACACAGTAATAGGACCACAAACATCCGAACGTATTATAAACAATGGTCTTATAATATACTCCTTAATTTTGAATCTTGAAAATGCTAGTCTAGTTTGTTGCCCTTTTATGCAATATTCACATACGTCAGTATCAATTTTAATATTATCTAATAATTGTGTATCTTCACACATATTATTTCGATTTAGTTATAATAACTTCCCTTTACTAATGTGACCTAACCGTTTGAAGAGTGATCTTTGGCTGTCAGTCATTTTTCATTTGCACGGTGCCTGTCGCTGTCGCATAAATATCCTCATCGCTTTTAACAATAGATATTTTGCTTGACTATGCCACATTTCAAAAGGAGTTTTCTTCTTGTCATATAGAGCATTACTTGGCGTTCTGTTTATAAGTAGCTGTTAACACAGCTCTTCACCAAAAATATTTGTCTAATTTTGTTCCATTAATCATAGCCCTTTTTAGTTATCGTTCTAATCATACGCTCAGGCACCCCATTCATTTTTGGCGTATGTGGAACAGTTAAATGGTAACTTATACCCTTTTTAACACAATATTCTCTCATTTCATTTGATAAATACTCCCTAGAGTTATCTACATACAAATTTACTACTTTTTAATTAAAGTGATTTTCAATTTTTGCAACAAAATATTTGAAATGAGAAAATACATTCGACTTATGAGAAATCAAATACGTTAGACAGTAAAAGGACCACAAACATCCGAATGTATTATAAACAAGAGTCTTCTAATATATTCCTTATCTTTGAGTTTTGAAAGTGGTTATCTAGCTTGTTTCCCTTTTATGCAAGATTCACATACGTCAGTACCAATTTTAACATTATCTAATTATTGTGTATCTTCACACATATTATTTCGATTTAGTTCTAATAACTTCCCTTTACTAATGTGACTTAACCGTTCATGCCACATTTGGTATGTAGTCTTACTACCTTTATTGGTTATATGTACCCTATAACAAACATCAAAGTCAATAACAGGAATATTAACAGAACACATACCTTTAAACCATACTTCACCACCTTTTTAGGATTTCCACACCTACTGCCAAAAATACAATCAATGATAATAAGTTTTGTGGAATATGTAGTATTGCGTGGAATTCACCTCACTTCGATCACGCTTAACGTTACAAATATACATACAAACAAACTTTCATATTTAATTGACCCAGATAACCACCATGACTTCATTCGCATTTGCCAAATCGCCCAATATATTGATGCGTCATACCAACCAGCCTACGCTCGGATCATATTGAAAATATGTAGGTCAATATAATAATTTGCTGACAAATCATTTCTCATTATTAAGTCATGCACTTCTAGTATGTAAACATTAATCTAAGTATGTATATGTAGCTTAAGAACTTTTGTATAAATAGAAATGAATACGGGCAATCCCCGATTAAATCATACAAACAGACAAAATTGATTAATTCGTTGTAATTCTATAAATAGAACAAAACCAGCAACAATAACAAAGTTTCTTTGAAAATCGCCGTACGAAGCATATCTTTAACACATAATTGCATACGAAGTATGCAATGTGTAAAAGATTAAAATATGCAAAAAGAAGGCAACTGGGAAAAACTTTACAACAACTAAGGCATGACGTAGCTGAATGCGTTTGTAACCATTTCAACTATCGTAGGAGTGCGGGTTCGACTCCCACTCCCGGGAGAAAAGGCTTTGAAGAGATTTACAAGGTATAATCGAAACAGCTGTCGCCTTGTCCATCCTGATGTCACGTTGTTCATATTTTTCCCAAATTATTAAATAAATTATAGAAATGAATTTCGTCAATAAAGCATAATCGCTTTCTAACGCTACTCATCATTGTTTTTATTCAAGCGCATATAACATATTACATGGCGATCCTGCCAAACTAGATTAAAATTGGCAAAACTGCTAAAAAATGTAGTTGGAGGAAGATCCTGCCAGCCTGATCTTCAATTAGCTGAAAATTTTCTCATAAGCAAAATACGCTAGATCTTGCTGAACAGAGATCTTCCCATCTCAACAAACAGTTGGCTAACTTCCAAGAATTTTAAAGACAGGACTAAAAGTCCTGCCAACCTAAAAATAAAAATTAAGTAGTCCTGAACCAAACAGGATACAAAGGAAGGCGATATTTTGCGCCACAAAGAGGGTTTCCAGAAAATTGCGGCCATCACCAGTTTGAGGATTTGAGCACATTAAAATCGACGTTTACGGCAAAGATAATTAAACAACATTCTGATCGGCAACAAGGATGACTGACCAAATAAAAGCATAAAGCGAGGTGGAATAAGGATGGCTGACCAAATAATAGCAAGCGAGGTGGAATAAAGAAATCTTCATGAACAGCAAAAATCAGCAGCAAACAACATCCAGACTGGCAACAAGGAGTTTTAAATGTTTAAGTATAATTAACATTTTTTTAGCCTCTGGGAGGCTAATCTATGAACAAAAACTTTGGTTTTGCTTAAAATTTTTTTTTTTTAATTAGGACTAGGAGAATTCAGAAAATAATTTAAGTAATATGAAAAGACTGAATGTAAAAATTTAAAGAAAAATATTGAAAAAAGTAAGGAAACACAAAGAAAATTAAAATACCTTATTTATAAAATATTAAATATAAAAATCAAAAGAAATATTTTTTAGAAAAGAAAAAAAGGATATTAACGCTATCGATGAAAATGGCATAAAAATTAAAATATTTTGTAGATCAAAGAAGAAATAAATTATACTAAATTGCTAGAAATTTTTAAATTAAAAAAATTTTGCCATTAAGAACAAAATTGTTTATACTTTAATAATGTTAACTAAATAAACAAGTAAAATGGAATGCACAATATAAAGAATAAAATCAAAAATTTTATTAAAAATTAAATTTAACCCCTTTCTCATAAAAACAGATAAATAATATTAGAGAATTTCAACAAGGCTTGGTGGACAAAGATAGCACACGGCATAATGATAGCATTAGCCGGTTATGAATTAGGGAATGGAAATTCAGGAAACTCAGAAACAGAAAACGTATGAACCACCAACTGAACCAGAAACAAAAGCTGCTCCAAACATTCCAGATGTTTGGCTAGCAGTTTTAATCTGCGTTATCGTGCTTTTAGTCATTGCAATAGCTACAATACTCAAACATTAGCAAATCGTATCTAAATTCTTTTATCCAATTTGAGGAAGAGGAGTAGACAATTAAAAATAAACCTTCATCACATAGTAAACCCCAAAATTAACCTTCAAATGTCTCAATTGCCAAGAAAGTCAGCTTCAGTAGCCCCGCCAAAATTTAATAGCAAATCAAGAATTTGCATAATTCCTCTTAATGCTCCCGACAAAGGGGATCATGAAGGTCTAGGACAGTGGAAATAGGCAAAAAATAAGCAAAAAAAAAAAACAATAATACTAAAAAACCAGCCAATAAGAACAACAACAAAAATGAAGAAAAGTCACAAAGAAAACATATAAAAATATACGAAGCGCTATATAAATTTGCAGCAAAAAAGACATGCCGCGCTCGTTTTCATCTTAGGATAGAAAATGTTAGCGTAGAAAATGTTAAGCGAACCAGCTATTGTTGAGGAAGTTATTGACTTAAAAAATATTCGACCAGGCATTCAAGAAATGCCGGCAATCCAGGACTTCAAATTTATAAGGAAAAACACAGTTGCCCTGATTAACAAATTGGTGAAAAATAATTGAATGTTTACTCGTATAGGCAAATTTAAAATAACTAGGGATTGCCCAGCGGTTGAAATTCAACCACAGGAAGGAAAGGAAGGAAAATCAATGGAAGGGAAATGAAAATAAAAGAAATATAATTTGTCATCTTAATTTAATAATAGGAACATTCGATGGGTAATATAATGAATAAGTAAGCTCAAAAAAGGGAAATTTTATATTGCTCTGGCAGGAAGGGTATGATTTAATCAATCTGCTTCTCGTAAACAAAAGGTAGGACAAGAAAATGTAAGGAAAGGAAAAGAAAGGAAAGGAAAGGAAAGGAAAGGAAAGGAAGGAAAATCAATGGAAGGGAAATGAAAATAAAAGAAATGAAAGAAAAGAAAAGTAGAGGAATGAAATGGAAAGGAAAGGAAAGGAAAGGAAAAGAAAGGAAGGAAAAGAGGGAATATGAATGGAAGAGAAATGAAAGTAAAAGAAAGGAAATAAAAAGAAAATTGAAAGAAGGGAAGGACAAGAAAAGGTAAGGAGGAACGGAAAGTAAAGGAAAGGAAAGGAAACGAAAGTAAATGAAAGGAAAAGAAATGAAATGAAAGTAAAGGAAAGGAAAGCAAAGAAAAGAAAACAAAGGAAAGGAAAATAAAAGAATAGAATTGAAAAGAAAGGAAAGCAAAGGAAAGAAAAGAAATAGACTTGATGTATGATCAGCTATGTATTTTTGTTTAATTTTTATTGTGTACAAAGCAACTCCTCAGCCATGCTCACGATTCAGCATAGTACACAAAAAGCAAGTACGCACACAAAGCGTGTCTATATTATGAATAAGTGCATGTGTAGTGGTGAGACTTTTATGTAAAATTTTTTATACTAAAATTATTTTTCTAATTTTTTTTATTTATGGATAACAGTGCACCTCAAAATTTCCTATCAATACATATATAATTTGTATATCTTAGAATTAAAGTTTAGCAGAAAACGGTTCCACGTTTTTTCATCTTGTCTATTTATATATAAGATAATAGGAACATTCGATGGGTAATATAGTGGATAAATAAGCTCAAAATAGGGAAATTTTATATTGCTCTGGCTGGAAGGGTATGATTAAATCAATCTGTAAAGAAAGGAAAAGAAAGGAAAAGAAAGGAATGGAAGGAAAATCAATGGAAGGGAATTGAAAATAACAGAAATGAAAGAAAAGAAAAGAAAAGTAGAGGAATGGAAAGGAAAGGAATGAAAAGGAAAGGAAAGGAGAATATATGAATGGAAGAGTAATGAAAGTAAAAGAAAGGAAATAAAAAGAAAATTAAAAGAAAGGAAAGGAAAATAAAAAAGCTAAGGAAAGGAAAAGAAAGGAAATGAAAGGAAATGGAAGGAAAGGAAAGGAAAATAAAATATACTCGAAAAGAAAGGAAAGCAAAGGAAAGAAAAGAAATAGACTTGATGCATGATCAGATATGTATTTTTGTTTAATTTTTATTGTGTACAAAGCAACTTATACCAAAGCCATGTTCACGATTCAGCATAGTACACAAAAAGCAAGTACACACACACAGCGGATCTATAGTATGAATAAGTGCATGTGTAGTGGTGTGACTTTTATGTCAAATTTTGATTTTTCAATTTTTTTTATTTAAGGATAACAGTGCAGCTCAAAATTTCCTATCAATACTTATATAATTTGTATACCTTAGAATTATAATTTAGCAGAAAGCTTTACCACATTTTTCATCTTGTCTATTTATATATAAGATTAGCAGACCCGGCAGACATTGTTCTGCCCTAAATTTGTTCTATCTGCATACATTTTAATAAGCTTTTTCCGTCTAAATCTGCCCTTCCCCTCTTTACTTTTCTTAATCCTTTTATTCACTCCTCCCTATGTCTTTTTCGCTTCATCTAACCTTATCTTCGTCTCACACTACCTCTTTCTCAGTCTCCTTCTCCTTCCCTCTTTTCTCTTATTTCAAATTCTTCTCATTCTTCTTCGTCATTTATTGCCAGTCCAAGAGGGTGGTATTTATTTTGTTCCAGTCGCATTCCGAGTCCCAGTCCCACTCCGAGTGTCAGTCCCAGTCCGTCTCTGACCTAAAAAAAAAAAAATTTAAGGCGCGATAACCTCCGTAGAGATCTAAGGCCGAGCTTCTTTTCCAATTTGCGTCGCTACCATCACACCACGGTGGCCGCCATCTCTGATCTACTTCCCGGAAGAAAGGATCGTAAATACTAATATAGGCAAATTTTGTATACCAAATTTCAGGCAAATCGAATAGTACGTATGTAAATAGTATCGGTATTGCCAGGTTGATGCGGCTAAATCGAATATCACAATGAAAATTACTTTAAAGCTCTCAGCAACAGCTTTCGTTTGACATTCATATTACACACATATTCTAGGGGTATCCGGGTCCACGTTTTGGCCTATATATCGAGACAATAGTCACCAGTAGGTATGAAAACTACCCTGTACTAAAGCACACAACAACAGCTTCAATTTGATACCCATAATGTAAGAACACATCCTAGTGTTACCCTGATCCACGTTTTGGCATATATCTCGACACGCTAGTCACAAATAGGTATGAAATTTACCCTGTACTAAAGCACTCATCAACAGGTTTCATTTGTTAGCCATATTGTATAGACTCTGTCTAGAGGTACACGGGCCCACGTTTTGGCCTATATATCGAGACCCTAGTAACAAATAGTTATGAAACTTACCCTGTACTAAAGCACTCATCAACAACTTTCATTTGTTATCCATATTGTATAAACACTTTCTAGGGGTACCCGGGTCCACCTTTTGGCCTATATCTCGGGACCCTAGTCACCAATATGTATGAAAACTACCCTTTACTAATGCACTCATCAACAGCTTTCATTTGGTATCCATATTGTATAAACTCTGTCTAGGGGTACACGGGCCCACGTTTTGGCCTATATCTCGAGACCTTAGTCACCCAGGGGTATGCAAATTACCTTATACTAAAGCACTCATCAACAGCTTTCCTTTGTTATCAATTTTCTATAAACACATTCTAGGGGTACCGGCGTCCACGTTTATGCTTATATCTGGAGACTAGTTACCCGCGGGTACGAAAAATACCCCGTATCAAAGTACTCATAAACAGCTTCCATTTGATAGCCATATTGTACAAACATATGCCAGGTTTACGCAGGTCCACGTTTTGATCTCAAGACCCTAGCCAGAACGGGATAAAAATTATCCTATGTCTGTCTCCTGGTTCTAAGCTACCTCTCCACCAATTTTCAGCCAAATATGTTCATCCGTTCCTTCTTCTTCAATCACTCTTTATCTATTAAAAAAAAAAAAGCGCATAAAAATCCGTTGCGTATTTTTAAAGGTTTAAGCATTCAAAGGGACATAGGGACAGAAAAAGCGACTTTATTTTATACTATGCAGTGATGTACATCCATACATACCTATAAACCTACCCCCGAAGTTAAATAACGCAGCGAATTCTATATATGTTCGTATGTATGTGTCGCATCATCCTCACTCCAAAGCAATTAGCGCGCACAGTTCACAGCGAACAGCCACACAAACACACTTTTTGGTAAAAATGTTACTTTTGTTTAAACAATTTGGCTGATATAAGAAAGGAATCAAGTATTTCTTTTTTTTTATGCAGATAGAAGGTAAATATTTCAAAGTTGTAAAGAAAAGTAGAATTTTTTAAATCCATCCATCCTTTTATGAGTTATCGCTGTGTAAACAAAAATTTTATGATTTTTTACTACATTTTGGCAATTTGCCATGCCCCTATAAAATATATCTTCAAATTATAGTAACTGTACCATCTCACGTAGTAAAGCTTTCAAATGCAAAATACCGTTTTAAAATGGGAGAATTCTGTGTGAAGTTATGTGCATACATTGCATTTAGCGACTTTATTTTATAAGATTTATATAGATAAGATAAGTAAGCTCAAAATAGGGAAATTTTATATTGCTCTGGCAGGGAGGGTATGATTTAAACAATCTGCTTCTCGTAAACAAAAGGTAGGAAAAGGAAAGGTAAGGAAAGGAAAAGAAAGGAATGGAAGGAAAATCAATGGAAGAGAATTGAAAATAAAAGAAAGGAAAGGAAAAGAAAGGAAAGGAAAGGAAATGAAAGAAAAGCTAAGAAAAAAAAGGAAAGGAAAATAAAAGAATATAAGGGAAAAGAAAGGCAAGCAAATGAAAGAAAAGAAACAGGCTTGATTCATGATCAGCTATGTATTTTTGTTTAATTTTTATTGTGTACAAAGCAACTCCTCGGCCATGCTCACGATTTAGCATGGTACACAAAAAGCAAGTACACACAAGCAGAGTATCTATAGTATTGTAACGAATGTTAGCAGCACTGAGCGATGCTATCGTCTCTAAGCCGATGCCAAGCAGTGACGTGAATGCACATCAATAATTCAATCATTATGTATCTACATATACGAAACAATAACTGCGTCTACATATATGTACCATGTACGTATACGAGCAGCGGAGAGTCAATGCACAAACATATGCATATATCTGAGATACTCCTATAAGTGTGCAATGAGAAAAACTATAAAATTGTGTAATTGTAGTTACAGCTGAGAAGTTTGAGAGCTGCTGGACTATTAGATTCTGGAAGCGCCTAGAATATGTATAAAATTGTGCAATTTTAGTTACAGCTGAGAAGTTTGAGAGCTGCTGGACTAGTAGATTCTGGAAGCGCCTAGAAGATGCGAAGGTTGAAATCAAAGAGTATAAAAGGCGACAATTGTAGAGGCGCTGGAATTCAGTTTGATTTGAGCTACCAATCAGTTTGGTTATTAAGCAAGCTATTCGTTGCACAGTTTGAGTGTTATTGTGAAGTACTTTAATAAAGGCCATTTTGCATTATTACAAATTGGAGTTATTTATTCAACAGTTAGGGATTCGAACTTAGCAGAAGGGCAAATAAGAGGATTTGCAGTTAATTCGTTACAATTGGTGTCAGAAGAGGAATTGTTGAATAAATTCCAGAGGACGACAAGGACATGGCAAAGTTCAGTGAATTGAAGATTCAGCAACTAAAGAAGGAGTTGGAGAGCCGTGGATTGAATACAAGCAGCGTTAAACTCGAACTTCAGGCACGCCTACGAGGGGCAATGAAAGCAGAAGGAATTGATGTGGAAGAGTATGTCTTTCATCTTGATGGCGAAGAGACAACAAAAATTGAAGAGAAAAACGAAACATCGCAGACGGTTACCAGCACAGATTTGAACATGATATTGGCTGCAATATCTGCACAAACATCGACAGTAGCATTAATGTCGTCGCAATTGGCATCCCAACTGGAAGCGCAAGAGGCACGTATAACAGAAATGTCATCGCAAATATCCACCAACATGTCATCTCAACTAGAAGAACAGAAAACGTATATGTCAAGAGACACGAATAACAGCGAAGATTGAAGCGCAAGAGGCACGGATATCCGAAATGTCGGCGTAAATTTCAGCACAGATATCATCGCAGATCTCTGCTCAACTGGAAGAGCAAGAAGGACGTATTTCCTCGAAGTTGGAGACGCAAGATACAAAAATTTTACAGTTTGAAGAAAAAATCGAGGCCGAGGTGGATGCTTTGAGAGGACGTATCGAGTAGTTGCAACTTAATCGCCCAGCAGTTTCAAGGAGTAATCCAAAGGTAAAAACATCATCCTTTGACGGTTCTGTTCCTTTCCAGGTTTTTAAGCTACAATTTGAGAAGACCGCAACAGTGAACAACTGGAATGCTGAAGATAAAGTTGCTGCATTGTTCGTAGCTTTAAAAGGACCAGATGCGGAAATCTTACAGACCATCCCAGAGTACGAGCGGAACAAATACGAAACATTGATGAGCGCTTTAGAGAGACGTTACGGAAGCGAGCATATGAAATAGATATTCCAAATTGAGTTGCAAAACCGCTACCAAAAAGCAAATGAGACATTGCAGGAGTTTGCTTCAGATGGCATACGGGATATGGAAACGAAGCGAGCTTCATACGCAAACCAAAAACCAACATTCGCAGAAACGGTGTCACAAGCTCTGATTCAGGAAACAGCGTCGCTTCTGTGTAAGCCAGTTTTCAAAGGTAGGTAGAAAGGCCAGAGTGGGTAGACGCAATATTGGAGGCGCTGAAAGGATCGCAAAAGCGGAGTGAAAAGGTTATCAAATGTTTCAAATGATCCTAGTAGTTCCAACAATGGGGGTGGCCGTAAACGCAAATCTGGAGGAAATGAGCAAGAGCGCGTCGGATGTAAAGAACGAAAACTTTCCCCGACTATTGAATGTCCTGTGATATCTGTGTCGCAAATTGGAAGGAAATCAAGCAGTCTTACCGTCAGAGGGAATGTGGATGGCAAGGAGCGTGTACTGACTGTAGATACGGGCGCATCTCATTCCTTGATCCGATCTGACTTGGTCAACAGGAGAGTAAAACCGTTACCTGGAGCGAGGTTGCGTACGGTCACTGGCGAGTATAACCAAGTCCGGGGACCCCAGCGGGTAAGGGGGTCAGAATATACCCGCGGTAGGTATGCCTGTCGTAAGAGGCGGCTAAAATATCAGATTCAAGGGGTGTGTAGCGCAACCCTTCAGGTTGCCAGCGCAATATATAGCTTCTCCAAATCCAATTGTCAACCTCACCTATCCGCGGCGAATCCTGTTTCACTAACAGACGAGGCTCTGGCGACCCCAAGCTCCTCATGGATCTTGGGGGTGGGGAGGGAGGGGATGGCCTGAAGGTTTAATGTGGCCACATAAATCATTCCCGAGATGGTCGGGCTAGCACCTTATTGGTGCTGTGGTACCGGAGCGTACCGGATCTGCATCCGGCAAAGGACCATCACTTCGATAATACTCCCCAAAGCCTTCGGGGAGCAACCTTATCGCTACAACAACAACAACAACAACAACCAAGTCCGGGGAGAAGTGATCTGTGAAGTCTTAATTGGGAAGGTCATGGTTTTACACAATTTCGTTGTGGCGGATATTGCTGATGAAGTTATATTGGGAGTGGATTTCTTGGTCGATCATGACATCAAGATCGATATGCAGAGAAGGGTGATGCATTATTAGAACCAAGATGTGCCACTTAACTTCAGTTTGGAAAAAGGGTTCAGCAGTAAGCGAGTGCTGGTGGAGAAGACTCGACAAAGGCCACGAAAGTCAAAAGGAAAGGTTGATGGATCGAATGTGCCAAATAAAGCGAAATTAAAAGTACTTGCGAGAAAAAGACCGGCATCGACAACCCCTAATGGATGCACTAAAATGACTGAAAGAAATTTCCAGAAAGAATGCAAGGATGGTTTCAAGCCAGTGCGCACTTCTGTTGGGAAACGTCGGAACGATACTGAGTGTGTGAAGCCAATCCGTCAAGAACAAGCTCTACAAAGTAGTTCTTCATTGGCCAAGCAACAGAGTGCGAGAGAACGATCCAGAATAATGAGTAGTAAGATGGAACACAGGTACGACAAGGAAAATAGTTTGGAAGGTTTCCGGGAGGGAGATTTGGGACTGCTATACAACCCTCACCGGCGGAAAGGTGTTCCATCCAAATATCGGTGCAGTTGGGAAGGCCCGTGGAGAGTTGTGAAGACGATCAGTGATGTCATCTACCGCATACAAGCAATTGGGAAATCACGAAATAGAACAGTGGTACATTTGTCGATGCTAGCAGCGTTTAGATCGAGAGATTTGTCTGATCGGGACGATCAGACTTAGGTGGAGGGCAGTGTAACGAATGTTAGCAGCACTGAGCGATGCTATCGTCTCTAAGCCGATGCCAAGCAGTGACGTGAATGCACATCAATAATTTAATCATTATGTATCTACATAAACGAAACAATAACTGCGTCTACATGCATTTACCATGTACGTATACGAGCAGCGGAGAGTCAATGCACAATGTAATGAGAAAAACTATAAAATTGTGCAATTGTAGTTACAGCTGAGAAGTTTGAGAGCTGCTGGACTAGTAGATTCTGGAAGCGCCTAGAAAATGTACAAAATTGTGCAATTGTAGTTACAGCTGAGAAGTTTGAGGGCTGCTGGACTAGTAGATTCTGGAAGCGCCTAGAAGGTGCGAAGGTTGAAATCAAAGAGTATAAAAGGCAATAATTGTAGAGGCGCTGGAACTCAGTTTGATTTGAGCTATCAATCAGTTTGGTTACTAAGCAAGCTATTCGTTGCACAGTTTGAGTGTTATTGTGAAGTACTTTAATAAAGGCCATTTTGCATTATTACAAATTGGAGTTATTTATTCAACAGTTTAGTGATTCGAACTTAGCAGAAGGGAAAATAAGAGGATTTGTAAGTAAATTCGTTACAGTATGAATAAGTGCATGTGTAGCGGTGTGCTTTTATGTTAAATTTTTTATATTAAAATGATTTTTAAATTTTTTTTTATTTATGCATAACAGTGCAGCTCAAAATTTCCTATCAATATATATATAATTTGTATACCTTAGAATTAAAGTTTAGTAGAAAATGGTTCCACAATTTTTCATCTTGTCTTTTTATATATAAGATAATTGTAGGTACCCAAGTTCACAAAGATCAAATAATTGTACTAATCCATGAGGTTTTGCATGTGACAATCCGAATAAAAAATCGCATGACGTAAAAGATCAAAAATATATTGCTGGAAAATATGAAAAAAAAAGTATAAATATATGAAAATTGTTGCATCCACTTTACCTCCCGTTTACCTATTAATTAAAATTACTTTGCTCTTCCACCAATCACAACCCCTACATTTTTCGCATAATTAATGACAGATTTCGTACTTTATATGTTCTTAATTTAATAGAACGCGATAAACGATTGAAAAGAGTTGTTAAATAAAAATGCTTAAAACAAGATCCATTAATTTTTAGTTAGCAGAAATATCACATTCTAGAAATAATTAAAGTTAGAAATATAATAATAAAGAAACAGATATAAGTATACCCTGTTTCAATTAGGAAAACCTAGTTTTTAGAAATTTCGTAATTTTAATGAAAATATCTTCAACTTAAACCTCGGGAGAATAAGAAATACTAATAGAGAAATATATTTTATTCTAAATCAAAAATAGAATAGAAAATAGTAATAGAAAATATTTTTATGTTTGTTTGTTTAAATGGTGTGTTCAATTTATACTTATTATTAAGAATTCATGACCTTAACACCGGCTTATAATAGTTGAATATTCAATTATTATGTTTTTCTAAGAGAGACTGAAAAGAAAGAAAGAAACATTTACTGGCATATTGCGATAGTACTATTTCCAAAACCGCCACGAAATATTACTATCGCAATATGCCAGTAAATGTTTCTTCCTTTCTTTTCAGTTTCTCTAGGAAAAACATAACAATTGATTATTCAATTATCATGAGCCGGTGGTAAGCTCATGAATTCTTAATAATGAAAATATTTTTACTTTGACCTACCTACAAAATAAGGAAATAATAGCCCATAAGGATAGGCTTGCCCAGTATAAAAATCCGCTATTAACTCACATAAGTTAGCAAAAAAAAGTTTCAACAAAAGCATTCCACTATACAAATCAAACAAAAATCAGCACCATAGATACATAAGTATAGAAAGTGTAAACAAACGAAGACAAAAAAAAAAATTTTAAAAATTCATATTGGTATCCAGTTACCATTAATTCACAAACGTTAATTTGTAAACACAAGTCGATTTTTAGGTGAGTCGACGCTCTTAAAGGTCGGCTGTGCAAAACATTACTGATCATAGTAAATATACGAAAAACAAGTAAGGAAAGCTAAGTTCGGGTGTAACCGAACATAACATACTCAGTTGAGAGCTATGGAGACAAAATAAGGAAAATCAATCTGGGGTAACCCTAGAATGTGGTTGTATAACATGTGTATCAAATGAAAGGTATTAAAGAGTATTTTAAGAGAGAGTAGGCCATAGTTCTATGGATGAACGCCATTTAGGGATATCGCCATAAAGGTAGACCAGGGCTGACTCTAGAATTTATTTGTACGATATGGGTATCAAATGAAAGGTGTTACTGAGCATTTTAAGAGGGAGTGGGCCTTAGGTCTATCGGTGGACGCCTTTCCGAGATGTCCCCATTAAGGTGGACCAGGGGTGATTCTATAATGTGTTTGTACGATATGGGTATCAAATGAAAGCTGTTAATGAGTATTTTGAAAAGGAGTGATCCTTAGTTCCATAGGTGGACGCCGTTTCGAGATATCGCCATAAAGGTGGACCAGGGGTGTCTCTAGAATGTGTTTGTACGATATGGGAATCAAATGAAAGGTGTTACTGAGCATTTTAAGAGGGAGTGGGCATTAGGTCTATAGGTGGACGCCTTTTCGAGATATCCCCATTAGGGTGGGCCAGGGGTGACTCTAGAATGTTTGTACGGTATGGGTATCAAACGAAAGGTGTTACTGAGCATTTTAAGAGGGAGTGGGCATGAGGTCTATAGGTGGACGCCTTTTCGAGATATCGTCATTAGGGTGGGCCAGGGGTGACTCTAGAATGTGTTTGTACTGTCACGGATATTAGCATCCCTAAGCTATACCATCACTAAGGCGATGCTAAGCGATGTTCACGTCAATAATCAAATCATGTATACACATATATAAGGCAGCCGAGAGATGTCACACACAGATGCATTTACTTATACGCCTATGTGTGTGCGAGAGACTGTAAACTACAAACTCACATACATTTGAGAGACGCTGAAAAGTAGGAAATTGTAAACAAGTAGAAACTATATGAGAACTATAAACACTCGAAATAGTTGGTAAGTTCTGGAAATAGAAGAGCCTAGATGTATGCAGCGTAAACTATAAAAGCGGCACAAGCGAGTAAAATGTAATTCAGTTTGATTTGAGTTGTCAAGCAGTTGCGATTAAGACGATATCTAGCGAGCAATAGCACTATTATTTTGAAAGTCAGTTTCCTTTAAGATATCAGTTTGGTTATTAAGCTATTCGTTGCACAGTTTGAGTGTTATTGTGAAGTATTTTAATAAAGGCCATTTTTTTTTTTTTTCCATTATTGGAGTTATTTATTCAACAGTTTAGCGATACGAACCTAGCAAAAGGCAAATAAGAAGATTTGCAGCAAATTCGTTACAATTGGTGTCAGAAGTCGGATTGTTGAATAAATTCCGAAGATTGGGAATACAACTTGGACATGGCAATTAAAGATCCAGCAACTAAAGAAGGAGTTGGAGAGCCGTGGATTGAGTACAAGCGGCGTTAAACTTGAACTTCAGGCACGGCTACGAGAGGCAATGGAAGCAGAAGGAATTGATGTGGAAGAGTATGTCTTTCATCTTGATGGCGAGGAGACAACAAAAATTGAAGAGAAAAACGAAACATCGCAAACGGTTACCAGCACAGACTTGAACGTGATATTGGCTGCAATATCTGCACAAACGTCGACAGTAACATCGAAAATTGAAGCACAAGATACACGTATTTCAGAAATGTCGACACAAATTTCTCCACAATTGGAATCACAGGAGGCACGCATTTCAGAAATGTCGACACAGATAACATCCAAGATGAAAACTCAACTGGAAGAACAGAAGACATATATGGCATCACAATTGGAAGAACAGAAAACACACATGGCGTCACAAATTGCAGAACAATTAAAAGAACAAGAGGCACGCATAACATTACAGCTCGAAGCACAAGAAGAACGTATCTCAACAA
This sequence comes from Eurosta solidaginis, assembly GCF_040869045.1. Classification (NCBI taxonomy): domain Eukaryota; kingdom Metazoa; phylum Arthropoda; class Insecta; order Diptera; family Tephritidae; genus Eurosta; species Eurosta solidaginis. Next base: position 125,891,298 of record NC_090321.1, read on the forward strand.
AGCTGGAGGCACAGGAAACAAAATTCTCATCGCAGCTGGAGGCTGTTAGTGAACGACAAAATAAAGTGGAGGCCGAGATGGATGCTTTGAAAGATCGGATTCAGGAGTTACAATTGAACCGTCCAATCACTTCAACGTCTACTCTGAAGGTAAAATCCCCAACGTTTGATGGTTCTGTTCCATTCCAGGTATTTAAGCTCCAATTTGAGAAGACGTCGACAGCGAACAACTGGAATGATGAAGATAAAGTTGCAGCTCTGTTCGTGGCATTGAAAAGGCCAGCAGCCGAAATCCTACAGACGATTTCCGAAGGAGAGCGGAACAACTATGAAGCATTGATGAGCGCTTTAGAGAGACGTTACGGAAGCGAGCATAGGAAACAGATATTCCAAATTGAGTTGCAAAACTGTCACCAAAGAGCGAATGAGACTTTGCAGGAGTTTGCCTCGGATGTTGAAAGGTTGGCTCATCTCGCAAATGCGGACGCACCCGTGGAATACACTGAAAGGGTAAAGATTCAGAGCTTTATAAATGGCATACGAGATGTGGAAACGAAGCGGGCTACATATGCGAATCCAAAACTAACATTTGCTGAAACGGTATCGCATGCTCTGATTCAGGAAACAGCGTCGCTTCTGTGTAAGCCAGTTTTCAAAGCACGCCGTGTGGAAGTAGAAAGGCCAGATTGGGTAGACACAATTTTGGAAGCACTGAAGGGATCTCAACAGAAGAATGCCGGAGTTATTAAATGTTTCAAGTGCGACAACCCAGGTCACATTGCACGTCATTGCGATCTTGGTCCTAATAGTTCCAACAATGTGGGTGGCCGTAAACGCAAAGCTGGCGGAAATGAGCAAGAGCGTGTCGAATGTAAAGAACGAAAACTTGCCCCATCTGTTGAATGTCCTGTGATATCTGTGTCGCAAATTGGAAGGAAATCAAGCAGTCTTACCGTCAGAGGGAATGTGGATGGTAAAGAGCGTGTACTGACTGTAGATACGGGGGCATCTCATTCCTTGATTCGATCTGATTTGGTCTAAAGGAGAGTAAAGTCATTACCTGGAGCAAGGTTGCGTACGGTAACAGGCGAATATAATCAAGTCCAAGGCGAAGTGGTATGTGAGGTATTAATTGGAAAAGTCATGGTTCTACACAAATTCGTTGTGGCGGAGATCGTTGATGAAGTCATATTGGGAGTGGACTTCTTGGTTGACCATGACGTCAGGATCGATATGCGGAGAAGAATTATGCGCTATAAGAACCAGGACATACCACTTAACTTTAGTTTGGAAAAAGGGTTCAGCAGTAATCGGGTACTGGTGGAGAAGACTCGACGAAGGCCACGAAATTCAAAGGTAAAGGTTGATGGAACAAATGGGCCAAACAAATCAAAACCGAAGGTACCTGTGAGAGAAACACTGGCATTAAAAAGCCCTAACGGACGTACTGAAACGAAGAAAGAATGCAAGGGTGGTTTCAAGCCAACGCACACTACTGTTGTGAAGCGTCGGAACGATACTGATTATGCAAGGGAAATCCGTCCAGCGCAAGCTCTGCGAAGTATTTCTTTATTGGTCAAGCAACATAGTGCGAGGGAACGATTCAGGATAATGAGTAGTAAGATGAAACACAGGTACGACAAGGAAAATAATTCGAAAGGTTTCTTGGCGGGAGATTTGGTACTGTTATACAACCCTCACCGGCGGAAAGGTGTTCCATCCAAATTTCGGTGCAGTGGGGAAGGCCCGTACAAGGTTGTGAAGAAGATCAGTGATACTATCTACCGCATACAAAGCATTGAGAAACCACGGAGTAGAAGAGTGGTACATTTGGCGATGCTAGCAGCGCTTAGATCGAGAGATTTGTCTGATCGGGTCGATCAGACTTAGGTGGAGGGCAGTGTCACGGATATTAGCATCCCTAAGCTATACCATCACTAAGGCGATGCTAAGCGATGTTCACGTCAATAATCAAATCATGTATACACATATATAAGGCAGCCGAGAGATGTCACACACAGATGCATTTACTTATACGCCTATGTGTGTGCGAGAGACTGTAAACTACAAACTCACATACATTTGAGAGACGCTGAAAAGTAGGAAATTGTAAACAAGTAGAAACTATATGAGAACTATAAACACTCGAAATAGTTGGTAAGTTCTGGAAATAGAAGAGCCTAGATGTATGCAGCGTAAACTATAAAAGCGGCACAAGCGAGTAAAATGTAATTCAGTTTGATTTGAGTTGTCAAGCAGTTGCGATTAAGACGATATCTAGCGAGCAATAGCACTATTATTTTGAAAGTCAGTTTCCTTTAAGATATCAGTTTGGTTATTAAGCTATTCGTTGCACAGTTTGAGTGTTATTGTGAAGTATTTTAATAAAGGCCATTTTTTTTTTTTTCCATTATCCAATATTGGAGTTATTTATTCAACAGTTTAGCGATACGAACCTAGCAAAAGGCAAATAAGAAGATTTGCAGCAAATTCGTCACAGTACGATATGTGCATCAAACGAAGGGTGTTACTGAGCATTTTAAGAGGGAGTGGGCATTAGGTCTATAGGTGGACGCCCTTTCGAGATATCGCCATTAGGGTGGGCCAGGGGTGACTCTAGAATGTTTGTACGATATGGGTATCAAACGAAAGGTGTTACTGAGCATTTTAAGAGGGAGTGGGCATTAGGTCTATAGGTGGACGCCTTTTCGAGATATCGCCATTAGGGTGGGCCAGGGGTGACTCTAGAATGTGTTTGTACGATATGGGTATCAAATGAAAGGTGGTAAGGAGTATTTTAAAAGGGAGTAATCCTTAGTTCTATAGGTGGACGCCTTTTCGAGATATCGCCATAAAGGTGGACCAAGGGTGACTCTAGAATGTTTGTACGATATGGGTATCAAACGAAAGGTGTTACTGAGCTTTTTAAGAGGGAGTGGGCATTAGGTCTATAGGTGGACGCCTTTTCGAGATATCGCCATTAGAGAATGTTTGTACGATATGGGTATCAAACGGAAGGTGTTACTGAGCATTTTAAGAGGGAGTGGACACTAGGTCTATAGGTGGACGCCTTTTCGAGATATCGCCATTAGGGTGGGCCAGGGGTGACTCTAGAATGTTTGTACGATATGGGTATCAACCGAAAGGTGTTACTGAGCATTTTAAGAGGGAGGGGGCATTAGGTCTATAGGTGGACGCCTTTTCGAGATATCGCCATTAGGGTGGGACAGGGGTGACTCTGGTATGTTTTTGTACGATATGGATATCAAATTAAAGGTATTAATGAGGGTTTTAAAAGCGAGTGGCCCTTAGAATTATATGTGAAGGCGTTCTCGCGATATCGACCAAAATGTGGACCAGGTGATCCAGAAAATCATCTGTCGGGTACTGCTAATTTATTTATATATGCAATACCACTAACAGTATTCCTGCCAAAATTCCAAGGGCTGTTGATTTCGCCTTGTAGAACTTTTTCATTTTCTTCTACTTAATATGGTAGGTGTCACACCCATTTTACAAAGTTTTTTCCAAAGTTATATTTTGCGTCAATAAACCAATCCAGTTACCATGTTTCATCCCTTTTTCGTATTTGGTATAGAATTATGGCATTTTTCGTAATTTTCGATATCGATAAAGTGGGCGTGGTTATGGTCAGATCTCGCCCATTTTTTATACCAAGAAAAAGTGAGCTCAGGTAAGTACGTGGGCTAAGTTTAGTAAAGATATATCGGATTTTGCTCAAGTTATTGTGTTAATGGCCGAGCGGAAGGACAGACGGTGGACTTTGTATAAAAACTGGGCGTGGCTTCCACCGATTTCGCCCATTTTCACAGAGAACAGTTACCGTCATAGAATCTATGCTCCTACCAAATTTGAGAAGGATTGGTAAATTTTTGTTCGACTTATGGCAATAAAAGTATTCTAGACAAACTAAATGAAAATGGGCGGAGCCACGCCCATTTTGAAATTTTCTTTTATTTTTGTATTTTGTTGCATCATATCATTACTGGAGTTGAATTTTGACTTAATTTACTTATATACAGTAAAGATATTAAATTTTTTGTTAAAATTTGAATTTAAAAAAATTTTTTTTTAAAAAGTGGGCGTGTTCTTCATCCGATTTTGCTAATTTTTATTTAGCGCATATAGAGTAATAGTAGTAACGTTCCTGACAAATTTCATCATGATATCTTCAACGACTGCCAAATTACAGCTTGCAAAACTTTTAAATTACCTTCTTGTAAAAGTGGGCGGTGCCACGCCCATTGTCCAAAATCTTACTAATTTTCTATTCTGCGTCATCAGTTCAACCCATCTACCAAGTTTCGTCGCTTTATCTGTCTTTTGTAATGAGTTATCGCACTTTTTCGGTTTTTCGAAATTTTCGATATCGAAAAAGTGGGCGTGGTTATAGTCCGATATCGTTCATTTTAAATAGCGATCTGAGATGAGTGCTCAGGAACCTACATACCAAATTTCATCAAAATACCTCAAAATTTACTCAAGTTATCGTGTTAACGGACGGACGGACGGACGGACGGACATGGCTCAATCAAATTTTTTTTCGATCCTGATTATTTTGATATATGGAAGTCTATATCTATCTCGATTCCTTTATATATGTACAACCAACCGTTATCCAATAAACTTAATATACTCTGTGAGCTCTGCTCAACTGAGTATAAAAATAGCAAAAGTCAGCATATTATAAAAAAAAAAAAAACGAGAGTAAGCAAAACGGGCACTGTATGTACCTAAAGCAAATACAAGCGAATAAAAACAAAAAGAAAACACATAAACTTATAATATCATTCTCTAACAATTTCAAAATCATACTCTAACAATTTCAGCCACAATGGCGCTATCTTAGACTTAAGTTCTTTATTTCCTTTGACGTGTGCTACTGCTGAATAATCGGTTACAAGACGAAAATTTTTGCCTAATACGTATATACGGAAACGCTCTAGGGTCTCGACCACAGCAAGAACTTCAAGCTCGTAGCTGTGATATCGGCTTTCAGCATCCGTGCAATGGCGACTGTAAAAACAGACGGGACGCCATTCTTTTCCATTGGATGATTGAAGAAGTACCCCAGTCAACCCAACGCTGCTAGCGTCATTGTGTATTTCGTGCTGGGCGTTATAGTCATATAGGACAAGAATCGGTTCATTTATTAGTGAGTTAATTAAAGTTTCGAAAGCGTCTTGATGCTCATGACCCCAAGTAAATTTGTCCTGATTAGCTTTGGTTAGTAATATGGTGATTGGTTTCGATATTATTGAGTAGTCCTTCACGAATTCCCGGAAGAAACCCGTGAGGCCTAAAAATCATCTTACCTTAGTTACGGTGTTAGGTGGTTGAAAATTCTTAATAGCGTTTACCTTATGCGAGCCAGGTGTGACGCCGTTTTCACTTATGTTATGTCCAAGATAATCGATGTTCGTTGCCAGGAACTTACATTTATCAGGACGCAGTGTAAGCCCCGCATCGTTTAACAGATTTAGACGCAGCAGCCCTTCATTAACCGTTTTACTGACGTCATGAACGCAGTATATTGTATAGACGATTCGCCGATTTCGATCTGGTGGTATCCCATACGGAGCTCTAGTGCACTGAAAAATCGATTTCCCGAGAGTTGAGCGAATTTGTCTTTCATGTTCGGCATGGGATATGGCTGTTTTACCGTATTTTTATTTAGGCAACGATAATCTACACAGAGTCTATACTCGTTATTCTTTTTTTCCACTAAAACCACTGGGGAAGAAAACGATGGTTCACTTGGCCTTATTATATCATATGCTAGTAACTCTGTTATTATTTGTGTTATAATTGGTCTTTTGCGAAAGGAACTCGATATGGTTTTAATGAAATAGGCGTATCGTTTTTCAAACAATTTTCATCTTAGAAATACCGCACTTTCCAATATTTTCAATATTTGTTGCAAACCCTCCACCATTTTCATTTAGCACATCAGGGATGGCTATGCAACGAACTCTTTCGCGCGACACTCATAATTTTCTATAAATAGACGCGTACTTGAACCGCAAAGAACATCCTTCCCGAGTAAAACGTTTTCTGGAATTAAATCGTCTTTAACAACCACGACATTTGCATCTAATGTTTGGTCATCTATCATGATCATCACATTCATCACGCAATGCGAAACGTATTCGCCACCACCGAACCCTCGTAATTTTGTAATTACGATTTTGAGAGTGCCTATATTGCTAGTAAACGTTTTGCGAACGAGCGTACGTGTACTACCGGGGTCAACAAAAGCACGAGTTTGATGATCATTTACGCTTATTTACTTTATTGTGCCGTCCCTTGTAATTACTGACTTTTTGTTTACGACCAGATCTATTATATTGTTTATGTTATTTTTCTTTTTTTCTAGACATTCTTCACTCTTATGTGCATCGTTGCTTTTTCTGCGGCTAAGTGCAGTTTGGAGCTATATGCCCGAATTAAGCACAATTAAAATATTTTAAATCATTTGTTGGGCGTACTTGTTTACTCGTTGTTGAATTGTCGGATTCTTTTACATTTACCGGTTGTGATTTTATTGCGAAATAGTTCGTGTTTTGTTTATTTGCGTTTTGATGTATGTCATTATATCATTATGTCTTTCAATAGATCTTGACACCGCGAATCTTCATTGGAAATTTTACGCTTAAGGTCATTATCATTAACAACATTAATTATGTGTCGGGCGATACTCGATTCTGTTAAGCCACCCTTATTACCAAGTGCTAACGTTCTGTAAAATTACTCGATCGGCGACTTACTTTGTTGAATTTTCGTTCGCGAAAGTTTTATATGCGTATCTGCTTCATTAACCGTACACGGAAAATCAGTCAAAAATGTATTTACAAATTGCGGCCAATTTACGAACGAGCACTGTAATGAGCCGATCCACAATTTTTCGGCACCTCGCATCTTCTGTTGCACCGTAATAATTACAATAATTTCTTGCCAGATGTAGGCATTTTTCAGCATTTCAACACGTTTAATAAATTGTATTGAGTTTAAGGAAATTTCGCTTGTTGGGTTGAACTCAGGAAACAACTCAACAATATTTTTTATCTTATAAAAATTAGAATAATCACTACACACTGGAATTGCAATATTGCTTGGTTGAAATATATTAGTTCCAATTGGAATCTGTTGTACTGGTGCAGTTGGTACGTTTGGCCTCTGCCGTTGCGATGTGAAATTGCCATGCGCATACGAAGTTGCTGTTATGGGTTGCATATTTGCTGTACACGCAAACACTGTTGACACGGGCGTGGACGTTTGCGCGAGCTGAAAATTTTGCACACACGTATTCACTCGCGCATTCATATTTGTTGTTACTTGAGAATTAATAAACTTTTCGACGGTTCTTTCAAGTGCTGATATACGTTGCACTATAGTAACTTCTTCCTCTATTCACTTTCGTAATCATCAAGATTAGTTTGTAAACGCTGTATTAGTTGGTTTTTCGAACCTGATGTAGGCAAACCAGTATCTTTGCACTTTTTTCGCAATTCTTTTATAGTTACCTCTTTTCGCGACATTTTGTTTTGATTATTGTTTTCGTTGTCTAATAAGATTTAGTTTCGTGGGGAACATAATATATGTATGATTATCAATGTGAAATAATAACGCGAGTACGAGATGGGTATAGTATGCAAACACGAGAGCGATATATTTAATATTGAAGTTATGAGTGCGATATACGAAATTTTTTATGCACAAATGAGAAAAACGTATTTTATGTATTATAAGCTACAACATAACGAAGTGGGGAACGTGATAAACGATGAATCGCCGCACAACTACAAAACTGCAAGTTTAAGTTTTAGCCGTTGAGCTCAATAACAGAGAGTATGTCGCCGGAGCCCTAAAATTCGTGGAGTCTCACACAAAGTGTGGTTATGTACTATGGCAAAACGTTAGCCACTGAAAATTTAATTTTCAGGTTCACATAAACGATTCGTTTTTCTTTAAACGTTTTTAGCACTTCTTTTTGCTGAATACATTTTATGCACACACAAGTATTTTTAATAAATTTCGAAGACGTAGAAATTCAATCCTTCTTCTTAAACTGTCGCTTGTATATACCGGAGGTCGATATACATATGTATGTATATACACGCGACGGATTACTTACGTTTTCAGGATGTCCGTTTTTATTAAATCGTACTCATTAGTTAAAGTTTAATATAATAATGAGTTATAAGTTTAATATAATTTTAAAGAATTAATTTGATATATTAAGTACAGATTATGTATTTTAATTAAACTGATATCGCACCGCTCGTTCTACTTATATAGTCGTATGCCTTCGTTAAACTCTACTGGTAGACTTTTGTATTTCTGGTGTTGCCATGTGTTTGACTAAGTGGTGCATTTTAGGAGAGTGACAAAGTGGTGCATTTAGGAGTAGTAGGTATGAAACCAAAGTGGTGGATTTCAGGAATTGTTCAGTATGTACTTATAACGTGTGACACCACTATGGCATAAATCAAAACTGAATTGAAAAAAAAAAATAAAAAATTTATTTGGTAACACCAAGCAAGTTGAATGGGTTATGAACATAAAATGAAACAATATGGCACACTTATAACAGTGACCATCTATAATTAAGCATAAAATTATATACGCTCACTTAAAAGGCCGATGGTGAATTGTTGCGTGGAACTCACTTCACTTCAAACACGCTTAACGTTACAAATATGCATACAAACAAACGTTCATATTTAAATGACCCAGATAACCACCATGAGTTTATTCGCATTTGCCAAATCGCCCAATATATTAATGCGTCATACCAACCAGCCCACGCTCACATCATATTGACAATATATAGGGCAATATAATAATTGGCTGACAAACCGTTTCTCATTATTAAGTCATGCACTTCTAGTATGTAAACATGTATGTATGTATGTATGTACAGGTTAAGAACATTTGTGTAAATAGAAATGAATTTCGTCAATAAAGCAGAATAACTTTCTAACGCTACTCATCAGTGTTTTTATTCAAGCGCATATAACATATTACAAATAAGTTCGCATTATAAAACCTTTGGAAGAGTGATCTTCGGCTGCCAGTCATTTTTATTTGCAAGGTGTTTGTCGCTTTCGCATAGATATATGCATCGGTTTTAGCAATAGATACAATTAAGCATCAAATTCTTATCATTGACCATGTGGTCGGATCATCAGAGTCCAAAATAAAATATATACGTTTCAAAATTTTATTTTTGTAATTTGCTACACTATTTAGCATAAACGCAAAAGCGGTATTAGATTGGACTGAAGCTGTTTGCACTTACTTAGCTTTATCTTCATTTTGAATATTATGTTGTCTTTTAAAAATAAAACAGTACCCTTTTATATGCACGATTTTCTTGCAATGATGACATTTTATATAAACTTTTATATTTGATTTATATTTAAAATAATTTTTAAATTTATTACTGTTCATATTTGTCTTATATTCACATAGTTCGAAATTTCCAACAGTTTGCAGACATTTTAAACTAGTATCTTTATTAGCTAATTTTAATTTTATTTCGTGATCAAGTAACCGATTTTTAATAAATGCAAAAGTAAAATTTTTTTTGATAAAGTCTAAATTGCGGTTATAATACCATCATTTTAGCGCCAGAAACGAATAATTCCGTAACTAAATCAATCATACGTTAAAATGGTTCATTATTTTTGAGTTTTAATTAATTTTAATGATAATAGTTGTTTTCACATATTATGTCCAAATTGTAAAAAATTTCTCTTGCATTACATTCCGCACTAGCAAAACTTAAAAACTAGTCACTTCAAAAGTGAATTATTATGCTTTTTGCGATCCTTTAGGCTTTTGCCCACCGTACACTTTCTTTTTGCGGTTTTTCGTCTTCAATTACGCATTAAGCGCATAATTTTCTGCCAAAGAAGCTGTAATGTGAAATTTGCAAATAAAATAATTTTCCCCATCAAAGGTGTTTCTTTTTCTTAAATTTTTTTCATATTTTAAGGAATCACAGTTTCACAAAAAAAAAAAAAATCAAGAATTCACAGCACACAGTATGCACTTTTATCTTGTTTATTTCTTTTATTAAATTCACTTATTATTTTCTTAAAACAGACACCAGATATGGTAGCAGTTTGTGTCTGGGCCCATAATCTGTACAATTATCTTAAAAGTTTCCATATAAAAGTAAAAATACCGACACAGATATTTTTATTTGTACAAATTAAATTTTTATTTTGCTTGTTATTCACTGTCGACCCGTCACCGCTCAAAAATAAAACTAGATTAAAGGCATCATAACCGAAATATTATTTCGGCTGAAGTAAATTGATATATATAAAATTTAACACAGTCTAATGCTCTGTAAATTGTTTAGACTACATTTTTGCACTCATTTCCGCAATTTAGCTAAATATTAATGAAAAACGATACCCGACTTCCACCTGCGGAATCATTCATAATAAACAATTCGAACCATGGGAATCGCTGAGGCAACATACCCGCAGGCAAATACCAATACCACCGATATCAGCGTATTGCGGCGGTAGCACACAACAGCTTAAGCTGCAAGCGCAACAGCAGCGACGACGACGACGGTGGTGGTTATAGCCCAGGGTAGAAATAAGTTAGAGTACATTAACCAGTTCTAAATGAAACTCAATAAAGCTGCACGCAAGTGCATTAAAATAATTGGCGCCCAACCGCGATTTGAACCTACAACCGCCGAAACTCAATCACTTGGAGGAGGTTAAGTCAACTGAATCAATTCAATAATTTGGAGGAGTTATCAACTGGAGAGATCAATTGAATAATTTAGAGGGGTTATAATACGCAATTATGGATAGTATATTTATAATACTAATTGCGTAAGTAGAGTGCTCAAAGTTTCTTGTTTAAGGTGATTCGTGAAAAAGTAATAAATAGTGGCAGTATTGCACCCTGAAAAATAGATTAACCCATTGAGTTTTGCCAATAGTAATAGCGATAGTGAAGGTGTCCTAAAAGAGCTTCAATAAAAGATTAAAAACTGAAATATTTCAAGCTAATTTACAGTCTCGTGTTTTGCAAGGCTTTAATGAGCAATAGTGAGCGCAATCTGGAGGATTTATTAGAAAGGATTAGTAGCTTGCAGATTTCAAGGAATAGGAATACAATTGTAATGGACGCAAACCAAATAACTGCTTTAGCACAGGCTGTCGTAACTGGCGCAACAGCAACAGGAGTCCTTTGAACGCAAACTTACCCGACTGACAGAGCAAGTTACCACTTTAAGCACAGTGAAAAATCCACATACATACGAACCTGTGAAAAACATTTCAGGCATTAAATGCGAAGAACCTCTAGACCTGGTGAAGTCACTACCAGAGTTTGACGATCAAGTCAGCACCTATGTTTCCTGGCGTCAGGCCGCCCACACAGCTTATGAGGTATTTCGAAACCATCAGGCCAGTTCTAGGCACTATCAGCCCGTAGGGATAATTAGAAATAAGTTGAAGGGCTCCGCTGATGCCGCCTTAGCATCTTTTAATACTGTGTTGAATTTTGAGGCAATCATTGCTAGACTAGATTTTACCTATTCGGAAAAACGTCCAATATATCTCATAGAACAGGAACTGTCTACGCTCCGACAGCGCAACCTTTTAGTCCTGAAATATTTCAAGGAAGTGGAGAAGGAACTAACTCTTCTAACAAACAAAACCATAATGACCCATGCTGAATCAATCTGCAAAAAGTATAGAGCAAAAGCGCTTACGGTATTCATTTCGGGTCTGTAAAGACCATTGTGTGACATGCTGTGATGACTTACCGGGCGTTTTGGCACTGGCAAAAGAAGTCGAGTCAAATAGATAACGATATGCGTTCGCTACAAGCTTCGCTGCGTCTGCTGAAGATCCAGACAGATTTAAGAAGATCGGTGATAACAACTAAGACAAGAGATTGCGAACCCCCCAAAAAAATCCACATTTTTTCCATAGAAAACCGAAAAGGAACAGCAACGAAAATTGTGAACAATATTAACCAATACCAATGGAAATATATCCATCAAAATCACTTCTTCGCCAGAATTCAAATTGGCGTCAATCACAAAAAGTAAATTAGGGTCAACAAAAATATCGAAACAATTCTAAACAGAGCCCTAACTTTAAACAACAACAACAAATTAGGAAGCAACAGGGAGAATCAGGTAGGATTACTGGATCAAAAAACCAGAGAATAAATAATTTAAACCATGTTAACCAACAGAGTGCCTACAATCAGGAGGCGGAAGAGGAAATAGAAAATCTCGAAGAGGAGGAACTAAATTTTTTAGGGGGAAAGGGACTTCCGTGGATCGAACGAAGAGTAGGTCACCAAGGAAAAAAATAGCTATTAGTGGACACAGGGGCGTCGAAAAACTTTACTAACCCTGTAAAAATGTCATCCCAGCATCCATACCTTTTCTATTTAAGTCACTGCACGGAGATATTCATGTGAATAAGAAGTATAGAATCAAGTTATTTGGTGTATGGGCAGATTATTTCATATTGCCTAATATGGCAACGTTCGATGTTATTATTGGGCTGGATCTATTAAACCAGACAAATGTTCAAATAGATCTGAGTAATGGAGTAGTACGACACAATTTCGGAAAAAAAGCTGTTGTTCCACGAGTGCGTGGATGAAAATTTCATTGATATGAGAAGTGAGGAAATTCCTTCTTGTGTCCGAAATCATTTCCTTAAGATAATAGAAATTAGGAAGAGGGATTCCGCGTAGCCAAACTAGTCCCTTCCCGTCAATACAAATATAGTTGCTACCATAAGAATGAAAAGCGAAGAGCCGGTGTATTCTAGGCTCTACCCATACCCTATCAGTGTGGCCGAATTCGTCAACGGGGAAGTGCCCGATTTACTGGCTAACGGTATCATCCGCCCTTCCAGATCACCTTACCATAACCCGATTTGGGTTGTTGACAAAAAAGGGATAAATGATGCAGGAAATAAAAAAACGGTTAGGGATTTACTTTGGGAAAATAAATAAAGTCACAAATGAGGGCAAGTATCCGATGCCTAATGCAATGGTGATATTGTCAAACCTAAAGGGAGCACAATACTTTAACACACTTGATCTGAAATCTGGATCCCATCAGATTGAGTTGAAAGAGATGGACAGAAAAAACTACCTTCTCTGTAAACAACGGCAAATACGAATTCTGTCGCCTCTCCTTTGGACTTAAAAAATCCCCCAGTATATTTAAGAGAGCGATCGGTGATGTTCTGAGGGAGCAAATTGGAAATACCTGCCACGTTTACGTCGACGATGTAACTATCTACTCAAAAACTGCAGAAGACCATTTAAGGGACGTTGAATAGGTTCTGCGTAGGCTTTGCCAGGCCAATATGAGAGTCTCCGTAGAAAAATCCAAGTTTTTGAAAACTGAGGTGGATAACTTGGGCTTTGTTTTATCAAGCGTAAAAACAAACCCCAATAAGGTCCACGGCATAAAATGCTATGAGCAGCCAACCACTCTTCGAGGACTCCTCTCCGTTTTAGGATTAGTGGGCTACTATAGATGTTTTATTAAAAATTTTTCTAGCATAGCAAAACCACTGACAGATATGCTGAAGGGGGAAAATGGCAAAGGAAGAGCCACACAGTCTAAAAAATTAAAATTATCTTAGCACCAGAAGGTGTAGAAGCATTCAACAAACTTAGAGAAATTTTGGCATCAGAATACGTCACATTAACATATCCACATTTCACAAAACCCTTTTACTTGACGACTGATGCATTTTCGAGAGGTTTGGTAGCTGTACTTTCACAAGAAAAGAAACCCATTACCATGATCTCAAGAACTCTAAGAGATAGGGAAGAATATTTGGCAACAAATGAAAGAGTGTTCCTGGCAATCGTGTGGACCCTCAACATCTTGAGAAATTACTTGTACGGTGTAAAGCAGTTCAACATTTTCACTGACCACCAGCCTTTGACATTTGCAGTCTCAGATAAAAATCCAATAGCGAAGATCAAGCGACGGAAATCTCTAATAGAAAGCTTCAATGCAAACATTTTTTACAAGTCATGGAAGGAGAACCATGTTGCAGACGCATTTTCGAGAGAACACATGAATATGGGGGAAGTTGAAGTGGAAGCAAGCTCTGACTGCGCCGCCGTACATAGCGGGGAGTCCCTGACCTATACGATTGAAACAGTGGATAAGTCTGTTAATTGCTTTAGGAATTAAATTGTACTTCAGGAGTGCGAAAGTCCGTCAAAGCAGACCTTTATCCTATTCGGTTCGAAGACTAGACATATTGTTTCATTTCGTGATGCAGATTAGCTAATAGACACATTACAAGAAGTAATTAATGAATGTGTGGTTAACGCAATACACTGTAGCCTACCAATTCTGGCGAAGATTCAGCACCGACTGGTGGAGCTTCATCCCAACGTGAAGTTCCACCACACTGAAAAGATGGTTTCTGATGTGTTTGGTGAAAGAGACCAACATGATATTGTTGATGCTGAACACAACCGAGCACAAAGGGCTGCACAAGAAAACGTGAAACAGATCCTGGCCGACTATTTTTTTCCAAAGATGGATAAAAGAGCAAGAGAGGTGGTGGCAAACTGCCGAATCTGTTCAAAGTAAAAATACGACCGCCATCCAAAAAAGGATGTCGTTGGGGCAACGCCGATACCATCTCACATTGGACAAATGTTACACATAGATATCTTCTCTAGTGAACAAAAATATTTTTTAACTTGCATCGACAAGTTTTCAAAATTTTCAATAGTGCAGAAGATCGCATCGAGAACGATCATTAACATAAACCTTCCAATTTTACAGCTAATAAACATTTTTCCAAATGTCAGAACAATATATTGTGACAACGAAAAGTCCCTCAACTCGCATACCATAAAATCAATACTGTTGGATTAGAATAATGTAACAATCGCAAATGCACCCCCGCTTCGTAGTACCTCAAACGGGCAAGTGGAACGTTTCCACAGTACTTTAACCGAGATATCTAGGTGCCTTAAACTAGAAAAAAATTCTAGCGACACCGTTAACCTAATTTTTCCGGCTACTATAGAATATAATAAATCGATTCACTCAGTGATCAACAGGAAACCAATCGATGTCCTTTACTTAAGTTCATCCAATGCTGTGGAATCAATCCGAGACCGTTTAGAAAAAAAAATAAAGGCCGCTGAGCGCGTTTATCATAATAAGAACAGTCAGGATATGACATATAACGCCAGCGACAGGGTCCTGGTGAATCGAAGTCTAGGAAATAAGCTCTCAGCATTATATGTAGAGGAAGTAGTTGAACAGGACCTAGGCACCACCGTTCTTATAAAGGCCCTCTTGACAGACCAAGTCACTAATTGCCACATTTCTTTAATTGCAGGATAATAATATTGGCATTCCTGACAACAACCACTTTGACAGAAAAACTCACAGACTATACCAACGCTAACTACATCCCGACCGTGGACGGGGAGGCAATAGTATGGGAACATTACGGATACTTGACACACTTCACTAACATGACATTTTACGAAATAATGAACGATGAGACGAAAAACTTAATTACTTTATTCCCTCAACCAACCTGTTATGTGACTCTGGCTGAGTTCTCAGGATGGGCTTGCAAAGCCTGCCAGCAGCTGCAGTGTGTGCACTGGCGATTGTCGGAGCTTCAGCCTTGGGAGGGTTCTGGTACGCGCCTGCTAACCAAGCCAACATCCATCAACCTAAAGCCATAACAAAATATATTAATTTGCACACAACTTCTAACTTCCACCAAAGTAACTATATGCAACCAACCCTACTCGCACGTGAAACATCCCAACCATGCAGCGCTAATGTATATTGGTGCGACTGCTCTATACCCACCCTACCGTGGCTTATTAGATGGTAATAAAGCCCCTTTTCCACACACCAACCTGCAAGAATCAGACCACTTTAATCTTCGATTTACTCCATATTAACAATGTGTATTTATAAAAATTCAGCTCATATCTACATATATATATATGTATAAAAAATATATCCTTAGTATACTAATTAAAGATTAAAGATCCAATAATAAGTAAACATTGGTGTTACTGACTTTGCAAAAGAAAATATCTTACATGCTAATACAATGTAATTACGTATGTTAGCGAAATTCTTTTGGGGGTATGTTAACAGCTGATACTAACCTACTGACCTACTTTCTCATTATCGAGGTCATTGACCGATATTTACAATAAAATGCTTCAGTGCTTACATATATTAGTGAGAGTGAGCGCTTACTAAGTGGAGAGCATAGGACGTAACAAAAAAAAGACAAAGAAAAGGAATCGAGAACCTACGTTAATTTATATGTGCGTATGTTTGTACGCTTAGGTATGCCTTTTCTTTTTAAAGTCAAAATAAAGCACAATTGATTCATAAAAAAAAGATTCGATTCATTGAGAGGATATATGAAAAATATTGATATGTGATGTTATACATACATATAAGGTTCCTTTTGTACTCTCTTTTGCTTTTTTGTAACTAATAATATCGAAGGTGACGTAGTCTAGGTCGACATAGATGACTTCATTCAAACTTTGAATGGGGTCCATTCAAGCTTTGAATGAACGAAGAAACAAAAAGACACTTCAGGTAGCGTAAAGTAAATTTTTCTTTTGAGCTTACGGACAATGCACAATAGTACTTATATAAATATATACATAGGTGATAATACCTTTGGTTAGGACTTACTTCGAGGTTGGTGCTCCGTCGTTGTTTGCGCAAACAGTTGCCGGTTCCAACGTAGTACGGTTGTTGTGTTGCTAGGCTGCTCGAGTAAGTATATTTATAACTACAATCATACATCCTTCTGAAAATTGAAAGATTGACGTCGCTTAGACTGTTACGGGGTTACATGACATCAAACTGTGCAATTCGCGCTTCCTTTTCTTTTCTTGTTTTTATTTCGTTTTTTTTTGTGATCAATTCTACTTATACCAAAACAATGCGCGGTCGAGTGAGTATACCTAAGCGATCGTAACTAGAAAGTTATTATGGAGGTAGGTCAAATTCCCAAAATCATCAAAATTTAAAGAGATAAAGATTACAGGTATATATTCATTACAAATAATCGCTTTGTGGCCTACGGAGCAATTCCGCAACTTGAAACCACCTACTTCGTCCACTATTTCGGATTCAATTCCATGTGGCTGAACCTGTTTTCTTCGCTTCTCTCTGCTTTCTTATCCCTCACCTTAATGATCTCCATTCCTTAAAGAACTGTTTCTGTTCCCTCTTATTGGTTGCGCATTGGCTTAACTTTTATGAAGCTCGTAGTTGCTTGACTCCTGAAGGGTGAATGTAGTCCAGTTGAACGTTAAAGTTTCGGCGGCTAATTTACCCCCACAACAGCTTCAAGTAGCTCGTATTATTTGGGTGATATCGCAATCATATTGGGTTTGTTCACTCTAGAAGGTATTCCAATAGCTCTGGCTGATTGTAAATCTATTTACCACTCAAGAATTCACTCAGTCGAAAAGTAAAAATGTTATTTTGTAGCTTGTATATAGCTGTTTTTGCTTTGGTTTCTGCAAAATATATAAGTTGGCGGGCTCCGGTGTCTTTATTTAGTGTAAACGTTTAAGACTTTCCACGTAATTCTTAAGGATTGCTTACAAAAAAAAACCGATTTAAAATAATAAACTTTTATGATAAAGGAACTTAGTTTGTTCCTGCGGATGTAAGTCTCCCTCCGGTGGGCTGCCAAAAAATCAAATGGCCGAGCCAATCGAACTTCTTTTGCGCCATCCCCCAATTCTCTCATTCTCAGCTGTTAATTCATACAGTCAGTGTTGAGTAATAACAAAAAGAAAGGGTATGTTCAAATAGTTCTGATGCCTTATTATTTAGATCACTTTTGATGGTTAGATATGATATGTGATCAGGTGCAATAAACCGGTTCTATAAATTATGTTTTAAGTCCTAATGAATATTTCAGGACAAATACTTCTAGGTTGTTTGACACAAAAAGAAATATGTAGACGCTGGCTTAGTCGCGATGACCTATTTTGAGGCCGCAGTTTATAACTATTTATAAACCTGAACGATGCTGAAAAGTCTTAAACTGACGAATTTTAGATACTAGACCGTTGTGTTAATGTGATACCCGTTCACATTAATAAAAAATGAGGAGACTAAGGGTTTTATCAAAGGAATCAATGTACGTCAGTACACCCCCCCCCCCCCCCCCCCCCCCTTAGAGGGTTGGTGCGTGGTTTCATTGAGTTTTGCTTTTCTGAATATCTTTCCCATGATATACTCCCCGCTTTCCTGTGCTGTCATCCTGTAATTCGTATAAACAGTTGCCTTTGACTGTAATGACTTTTGCTTTTACGAATTTTGGGGCGAATTTCGAGCAAAATTTCTTTGTGGCATCACTTAAAACGAAATTCCTCCTGTATACGCTATCTCCTATCTTAAAGCTTTCCCCCGAACTTCGCAAGTTGTAACGTTTGGAAGAGGCTTCGAACGCTTTTCGAATATGTTCGCCGACCGACTTTCGCACCAACACCAGTCTCTCGGATCTGTCTAGGATATTTTCGTCTACGGTTCCTAATTTACGGAGAAGCTCATACTCGTCGGCATGCGACGTCATTTGCTGTCCGAAGGCAGCACAGTATGGCGAACAGCCGATAGCCTGATGATATGAGCTTCGCAATGCTTCCGATATGCTAGGCAGGTGCTTATCCCATAGGGTCTGGTCCTCCTTCAGATATGCTCGTATCCCTGCTATTATCGATCGGTTAACTCGCTCGCTCGCATTAGCTTGGGGACTATACAGGGCCGTATACACATGTTTGATTCCACGCTCAGCAAGGAGTTTGCTAAATGGAGCTGATTTAAACTGCTTGCCATTATCACTTAACATAATTTCGGGAGTGCCGAACACGCTAAAAACGTGTTCTTGCAGGAAGTTGCAGATGCCCTTCGCATTAAAGTTCCTTAAAGCTTTGAGTAAGGGAAATTTCGTAAAATGATCTAAAACTATCAGAATTCCGGTATTTCCATGTCGAGATCTATGATACGGACCTAATAACTCGATATAACGCTTTTGAAAGGGTCGTTGGACAGTGTATTGTGCTGACATAGGCGGACGCAATGTTACGTTTGGCGCTTTGGTACTTCGGCAGATACCACAAAGGCCGATGTATTCCTTAACATCGACAATCATTTTAGGCCAGTAAAAGTTCGTTCTTAAACGTTCTAATGTTTTCGCGACTCCGCCATGACTTTTTGTTGGCGGACAGTGAGCATTTTCGATTACTTTTCTAACCAAATTTTTAGGGATCCACAGCTTCCAATTATACACCTCCCGCTCTGCGTTACCGTCCGAATGCTCTGTTTTTTGTACACTCGATCATCCACTATTTGCAAGTCAGGCAGGCGAGCTTGATTGTTTCGGACATGATTAATTAGCTTTTTGTACTCGGCGGACTGAAATTCGACCGAGTCCAAATCTACAAGCGGGCAAGCTTCCGTCTCGTTGATCTCTTCAAAATTTTGGCGGGATAAGCTATCCGGTACTACATTTTGAGACCCTTTTCGGTGTTCTATATTAAAGCGATACCCTTGTAATTTTAAAGACCATCGAGCTAACCTGGTGGACAAGTCCGTCTGACGCATAAGCCATTGAAGACTGGCATGGTCGGTGACAATAGTAAAGTCTTGTCCTTCAACATAGGCCCGACATTTTTTTAAACTGAGAATAGCCGCAAGGCATTCCAGCTCCGTAACCCTGTAGTTGCTTTTGGCCTTGTTAAGTTTTTGCGAGATGTATGCGATTGGCACCTCGACGCCGTAATCGTTTTTCTGTGCCAATACAGCACCTACACCAAGCTTAGACGCGTCGCATTGGAGTATGAAGGGTTTCTCGTAATCGGGACTGGTTAAGACGGGAGCTGAACCAAGCATTTCTTTCAAAGTTTCAAATGCTTTCTGCGCATCGTCATTCCATGCAAACCCTTTGCCTTTCTTTAACAAGTTTGTTAGGGGGGTTGTAATGGAGGCAAAATTGGTCACGAACCGGCGGTACCAGCCGACCATTCCGAGGAAGCGCCGGAGTTGTTTTACACTCGTTGATACCGGATAGCTAGCCACGGCCGAAATCTTATCCGGATCAGTGCTTAAGGTTCCGTTACCTACAATATATCCAAGGTATTTAACTTCCTTCATGCAAAATTTGATCTTTTCTAGGTTAATCGTCAAACCAGCTTTCCTGAGGTGAAGTGCGACTTCGGAAAGAACGGACAAGTGATTGTTAAAATCTTCGGAGAGTATAAGAAGGTCGTCTAAATAGACGAAAACTTGATTCTTCAAGTGTGGAGGAATGACGCGATCCATCAGACGGCAAAGCGCTTGAGGGGCGTTGCATGCCAAAGGGCATTACGCAATAACGGTACAACGGACGATTGGGGACGGTGAAACAAGTGTAATCTCTAGAGCTTTCGGACAGGGGAATTTGCCAAAAGGCTCGACGCAGATCGAGTGAACTTATGTACTTAGCCTTTGGTATTTTACTTAATATACCATCAATGTGTGGCAGGGGGTAAGCGTCCTTAACGGTAACGCTGTTTATTTTTCTTGAATCTAAACACAGACGGACTTTATTTGGCTTCTTCACTAGTACGACCGGACTTGACCATGGACTGTTAGGGGACTCCTCGATTACACCTAAATTCAACATTTCGTCAATTTCTGCATGAACTAGTTTCTCTATAGCAGGGGAAATGGGAAAGTACCGTTGTTTTATCGGACGGACATCATGCTGGAGTTCTATAATATACTCCAAAAGAGAAGTTTTCCCTAAGCCCTCTTCTTCACAATTCGGAAATCTTTGTTTGACTATTGCCAACTGACGCTGTTGTTCGCTACTTAGAGGGAGGGAATTTTCATCAAGTTTTGCTTCCTTGTCGTCAAGGGTCACCTCGGATATAACGTGCGGAGCAATCCGGAATTTGCTCCAAAATTCATCTCCTAGTATAATCGATTGGGACACGCTCGGTATTACAAAAAAGGTTATCACTTCTGTTTTGCCTTCAAACTTAACACTTAGGTCAAAGACTCCAAAAACAATCTGGTATTTACCGTCGGCAGTACAGACAGCTGTTTTATGTTCGCGTAGATGTCTTTGTTTGCGAACAACTTCTGCTAGAGTGGCTCCTATACAGGAAACCTGTGCTCCACTATCTAGCAGACCAAGATACTCTTCTCCAAGGACTTCGATCTTTGCGTAGGGCCGCAGATCATACGATTTTCTTTCTATCTATGATATAAAATTTCTCAAGGACTTGCGTTTTAGTTTGGTGTTTCTCCAAAATGCTTTAATTCGGGTGGCTGAACGGCTAGGAGATGCGGAACCACCCGTGCCAAAAATTCTGTTCTTCACTTCGTTATAATTTCTTAGACGAACGTCATAAGGCACGATCTGGCGAACATACGGGAGATTTTTGAGCGTTTCTTCCGGGTGAATAGGTGACATTACCCCATTGCTAGTGTGAGTATTGACGGGATGTAAGAGTACCTTCGGTCTTTCTACAGTTTTGGGTCCTGGCGAGGATTCCGGTGCGAAGCCTCGCTCGGTTTGGAGTTTCCCGAACACGACTCGCACTTCGGGCGATACACATCAGGCGTGCCATATCCATAGCAAAATACGGTTCGGTCCTTCAAACAATCTACATATCTATGTCCTTCACTTCTACAGTTCTAGCACAATAGTTTTCGGTTAGTAGATCTCTCAGTGATTTCATCTACTTCAACCTCCGACTCATGGGGCGTATCATCTTCGAGTTGCAAATCATTGGCATAACGTCGTGGGTATTCACGGGAATTTACTGACGGAAGTGTATTGCTAACCTTACCAAATTCGTTGACAAGGCTTTCACCCTTCAGGCAGAGTCTGCGCAATTCGACGAGCGAGTTAATGAACATATACAACAATTGTTGTCGAACACGGAAGCGTAAATTATGTTGTAATATCTCTACTAATTCAGGCTCAGTCAAAGGGATTTGCAAAGGTTCAGCGAGCTTAAGTACCGCATTACGAAATTCGTCGAAAGTTTCACTTGCTCCTTGTTTCCGGCTTCGAATTTGCTCCTTAAGTTCGAAGTCACTTTTGTGCAGCTGGAAGTTGGTTCTTAAAGTTCGACATAAAACGGCCACGTAACTCGTTCTACCGAGCGGCGGTATCTCCAATACCAATCTTTGGCGTCTTTCGTAAATAGGCTCTGTACGTGCTCACAGAGAAGGTTGTAATTTCCCCCAAGAGTATCTATGACTTGGCACTCAATCCGTTGAATGAAACTATCTACTGACATACGGGTGGACCCATCAAAAGTAACACCCTAACTTGAAATAAGCTGTGCCACTCTACCTGAGATTGGAACGCTCGATGTATCGCTAAATCGCATCTGGTCCACAGTACGGTAAAAATTTTGATTAGAATGATTTGGCAGGTTTGGAATGTCCCTAGCGCAGGGGGGAGTCGAGTTGTTGGGTGGAGAATTTACACGGGCGATATTTTCAACTGGACTAACATTACCGACGGGAGGAGCTGACTGTATATTAGTCGCGTTAAGATTTAACCTTCCCAATACGTTGGCGAGGGTGGTCTCGAGTCTTTGTTCAATAATTTGTGTAACACGGTTCTCAAGGTCTTCAAAAATCGGTGCTTGCCGGGCTGTTATCACAGCGGAAACTATGTTTCGTATGCGAGTTTCCTCCTCTTTATGGCTACTTCCCGGTGGGTTTTCTAGAGGTAGGGCTGCAGCACCTGCAACAGCCTGACCATGCTCATGACTAAGACGGGGCAAATTCAGATCCGCATTGTCGTCCTGAGCTGTGGCACGCGTCCGGCGACGTGCACCTGTGTTTTCGAGGCAGTTGCGACTACTGCACTTCGCGCGACACTGCGGGCAAGTTGCTTTAGTTTTGAGCCAAGTTAAAAGGCAGGCTCGGTGGAAGCGGTGAGAGCACACAGTCGTCAAAACATCGTCATGTTCAGAAAAAACCTCCTTACAGATTGTGCAAACCATACCCGAGGGATGTCCGTATTCGTTGCTATTGCGCGTCGCCATTATTACCAAACCCGGTTAATAAAGCGAACAAAAATCGAAGGAAGTGAAAAAAAAAGAAGGATGTATGCGTTTAATGTATGTCCACTTTCTTAGACAAAACTAAAACTTTCGAGCTAGTTAGACACGGTTGGTGGAGATTGTGAAAATAAATTTTACAAAAGTCAGCGCCGTTATATTGTGTCTCTCTTTAGAGTTTAGAGTTATCATACAGAGTTAAATCTCAAAAGACAACGAATTTAAGTTAAATCCTTTTCAAAGCTATAATGGTATTACGCAATGAGCGCAAAGAGTAAGTGAAGCCAAAAAAAAATTTAAGCAAGATGAAAAATTCAGGAAAACTATTAAGGACAAAAAAATAGATATCCTATAATAAATTTGGCTATATACGTGCGTATATATTTGTCTTGGTATAGATGTCAAAACAAATGTAACTGTTTTATGTATAGTAAAAAAAAAATTATATTTCGTATCGTATTCAACAAAAAGCAATAGAAATCCGAAATATCGATTTGATTCTAGTACTTGATAGCAGCAAAAATGAACGCAAAAAAAAACTTTCATAAAGTAATGGTCTGACTCCCAGGCAGTGTGGTGGTTGGGTTGGAATAGTTTCATCGAGAATGGTGGTATAGTTGAACTCTCAAAACTTGGTCGTAATAAAAGAAAATAAATAAACATCACTTCAGTAATAAAATTTAAGCCCCGAAATGATTTGGGACTAACTGAGTTAATACCAATTTTCAAAACCTGTTAGGTAATTTAGTTATTGGTTAGCTAGAGGATATATAGTCGAAATGCTAGCCAAAATTCCATATAACTATTTCGCAATTAACTTCAAGAAAGCTTCAAAACTCGAAAGAAAGAAAAAAAAAGTTGTTAAACAGTTTATGTGCACTTGTCATTAGCGGTCAGATCCGTAGACATAAAGCCTTTAGGATACTGCAATTCCAGCATCAGAGTTGTCACACAGCTATATAACCACAGTTGGAAAAAAAAAACAAAAAGATATATTAGATTCTAATTAGGTTGGTCGAAACCCGAAGCATATAGCTTGAGGTTCGCAAATTCCTGAATCCAATCAATTGCTCTAATTTAAGGTGATTATTTAAAGAAGGATATCGACTATAAACGTTCTTGCTCAAATACAAATAAACTCAGACAGACAGTAATGTTCCAAGAGGGAACTATGTAAAGGGATCACATCAGGTTAGGGCTCCTCAAAAGTACACCCCAAGTCGTATGTGGGCCTAGTCTTGGAGTACCGTCTCGTTTTCGCACAAATTCAACTGGGCTACTAAACTTTGAATTAGACTGCTCAATAATACCGTCTTTGAGCCATTGTTCAACTTGATCATCTATTATCGACCTTTCACTTAATGGTAGTCTCCGAGGTGTACAAAAAATTGGGATTTCTCCTTTTAGCACAATATTTAACAGCACATTTGTGGATTTACACTGATTTATTTTGAAATTTTTTACAAGGTCTGTTACTTTTTGTTTCGCAAAGTTCCTAGCTGATTCTCCAACATTTACATCATCATTTGAGTCAACTTCAATATTCAACACAGAAAAAATTCCACTTTCATTTTCATGCTTTTTGCTCAGTTTCTTTATAATAAAACCGGAGGTGTTTTAAATTCGGATTGTGAGCAAATTTCGGTACCAATTATAATGTCTACAAGGTTCGATTCGAGCTCAAGGCCAGAACAATCATTTTTTCTAATGATAATTATTGTTATTTTTTTAATTTTTCTAAATTTGAAAAATTGTATTTTGTTTTTGGAATAGTAAGTAGAAAATTGTTCAGACAATCTGCCATAGCTGCGCAGATAGATCCATTTCGAAGGGTGCTAAGCCTTCATCATCAGTACGCTTTAGGCACGCTGCACTAACCATTTAGCTATACAGCGGTGCTATGGCAGGTTGTCTGAAAAATTTTCTACTTACTATTCCAAAAACAAAATACAATTTTTCAAATTTAGAAAAATTAAAAAAATAACAATAATTATCATTAGAAAAAAAATTATTTTTCAGGCCTTGAGCTCGAATCGAACCTTGAATCATTTATTAATAGGCCGATAAAAACAAAAATAATGTCTACACTTAAATACTCTGTCGGTACGACTCGAAATAGTAAATTATAAGACTCAACTTGTATTGTTTTCATGAGCTCGCCCAATGGTTTACAACTATTTTTATTACCAAAAGCTGTTAAAACCACATTTGTGTTGGTAAACCGAGGCTTATCCAAAACTTTATTGACATTATGTTAACTTTACTGCCTGTATCAAAAAACGCATTACAATTAACATGGTAGATCACTATATTTTTATACTCAGTTGAACAGAGCTCACAGAGTATATTAACTTTGATTGGATAACGGTTGGTGGTACAGGTATAAAGGAATCCAGATAGATATAGACTTCCATATATCAAACCCATCAGTATCGAAAAAAAATGTAATTGAACTTTGTCCGTCCGTCGGTCTGTCCGTTAACATGATAACTTGAGTAAATTTTGAGGTATCTTGATATAGGTTCGTGGGCGCTCATCTCAGATCGCTATTAAAAATTAACGATATCGGACTATAACTACGCCCACTTTTTCGATATCGAAAATTTCTAAAAACAGAAAAAGTGCGGTAATTCATTACCAAAGACGGATAAAGCGATGAAACTTGGTAGGTGAGTTGAAATTATGACGCAAAATAGAAAATTAGTAAAATTTTGGACAATGGACGTGGCACCGCCCACTCTTAAAAGAAGGTAATTTAAAAGTTTTGCAAGCTGTAATTTGGCAGTCGTTGAAGATATCATAATGAAATTTGGCAGGAACGGTTGAAGCCACGCCCAGTTTTTATACACAGTAACACGATAACTTGAGCAAAAATGGATATATCGTTACTAAATTCAGTTCACGTACTTATCTGAGCTCACTTTGTATTGGTGTAAAAAATGGGCGAAATCCTCATAGTCCTCACGCCCACTTTTTCGATATCGAAAGAAAGGAAAGATAAAAAAATGCCATAATTCTATACCAAATACGAAAAAAGGGAAACATGGTAATTGGATTGGTTTATTTACGCAAATTATAACTTTAGAAAAAAACTTTGCAAAATGGGTGTGACACCTACCATATTAGGTAGAAGAAAATGAAAAAGTTCTGCAGGGCGAAATCAAAAGCCCTTTGAATCTTGGCAGGAATACTGTTCGTGGTTTTACATATATAAATAAATTAGCGGTGCCCGACAGATGATGTTCTGGGTCACCCTGGTCCACATTTTGGTGAATATCTCGAAAACGCCTTATTATGTACAACTACCACCACTCCCTTTTAAAATACTCATTGTTTTGCCTGGGTGCGTCTGCTCCTTGCAAGAGGTGGGCGGACGGGTTTGATCTCAATGAACGGGTGTATGCGGGAATAAAATAAGAGAAAGACGTGAATTTCTCGTCATAATGGGTGAACTTTATTGAGTAAATATAAATAACTTGGATGCAATATTACCTGAGTGTATTTGCATGAAAAACGGCAGAGATCGCTGGCGGCAAATGTGAGCTGGTTGGCTGTTGAAATCAAAGAAACCGGTTGTCTTGCCGGCAACATCCGTTGGCCCGAAAAAAGGGGAAAGTCACCCACACATAAACCACGGCATACATATGCATGCTCCGTAATCGACATAACGTTTGTCAGCGCCAATCTCTACAGGTTGGCTAAGTGGAACATCAGTGATCGAGGGGGAGGGCGGCCCCCTATACAACCACCCTTAAGAAACAGGGGTTGGAATATAAACACTTTTGACCCCGACATATTCAAGCTAATGTTGACAACAGTCGAACATAGAGGAAGTGCTAACGAAATGGCGAATAAATTAATGGCGGATATTAGAGCAGCATGCGATGCGTCAATGACTAGAAAGCGAATGCTTTCCTAAGCTTTGTGATGACGTCGAGAATCACCCTTGGGGCACAGCTTATAAATTGGTCTCTAAGAAATTGAAACACAAAGGAGAGGTGATGCCAACATGACCCTCTTTTCTCAGAAACGTGGTAGGTACTTTATTTCCCACGCAAAGGGAGCTAGTTTCTCCCACATCAGGCGCCGCACTATACTCATTTGACGAGGTTACCGTCGTCGAGGTCCTTCAAGCGGTGAATAGGCTGCAAGACCGCAAGTCTCCTGGCCCAGACGGGGTACCAAACGGAGCACTCAAACTAGCTCTCACTTATAATAAGCCAACATTTGCGAAACTATTTAATGCATGCTTGGCTGAGGGGACATATCCTACAATATGGAAATGACAAAAGCTGGTACTGCTGCCAAAGCCTGGTAAAAATAACGATTTATCGGGATCAAAGCTCACGTGACGGAGCACGAGAGCTAAGCGTGCAGAACTGGCAGTTCAGGTTGAATGCCTCAAAAATGAACCCTGGACACACCGATGTATACCAGATATTAATATATGGATATCTAGAAAGCACGACGAGGTAGATTTCTACCTCACACAGTTTCTGAGTGGTCACGGATGCTTTAAGGAACACTTGCACCGATTCAATCACGAGCCTAACAACATATGCGATCACTGTTGCGGCGATAGATTAGAAGATGTTTACCATGTATTTTTCGAGTGTCCTAGGTTCTATAGCTCGGGATGCAAACTGTGCAGAATATTTGGAGAGGATTACACTCCTGAAACAATTGTTGGATGCATACTACAAAGCAAGGTAAAATGGTCCGTGGCATGCGAAGTAACAGCGGAAATAATGAAGTGTCTACGAAGTCTTGAAAGGATACGGCGCAGCAGTGAACATTGAACAGTCGAGTTGTGTGGGTGGAGAACAAACTGCAAAGGTGGAGGGGATCGAGCTGTGCACGTATTGGATGCAAGGCCTCTGTACAATTAGCGGCGTGAGAATGATAAAATAAGAAAAGACCGTAATATAATGTAAACCATGCGACGGATGGGAGACAAGGCCTCTTCAACCGTTCAAATACTGCCCCAGGTGAAGGAATAAAGCACGGATTGGAGACACGGCCTCTTCAACCGAGCAACCAAAAGCGGTCAACATACACGCAACGACAAACCTACGGACTGGAGACAACGCCTCTCCAATTGTAGAAACAACGAGTATGAGTGTAAACGTCTCACATGTAATCAGGGTTTATACACGGATTGTAGACAAGGCCTCTCCAGCCGGTGGAGGTACGAGAAAATCCCCGAAACGTATTGTGAGAAAAAATAAAATAAAATAAAAAAAACCTATCAAAATTAAATGAAAACAGAAAAAACCTATTGAAATAAAAAAAAGTTTTGTTACTTATATATATACATATATAAATAAACAAAACCCTACAACACATGTAGTCGAACACACAAGCATGCCACAAGCACTATATGCACAGTGTTTAAGGTACGCTTGGAAATATTTGTAGAAGTGGTATGTGTCAAGCACATTTAGGTAGTAAGCAGGGCGTGCCAGACCCAGCGTCAACTATACCGCGGGACTATCTAAGTACGAGCCTGCGCACTGGTACAAGTATATACAGCGAACTTTTATACATACCTATGTATAGAATGAAGATTCCACAGAATTGAAGCAAGTTGGTTGAAGTACGATGGCACATTTACAAAGGAAAGGGTAAGTATGAATTATTTTTATTAATGATAAAAATATTTCTTATATTTCATATTATCAATTAACTTTCTTTTATTTTTAAGTTGATGGCGTGGAGATCCCCGAAGGGATGGAGTTAATAATTGGTTTTGTATCGTATTTTTGTTGTTTATTGTAAAAAAAAACAAACAAAAAAAATACATATGCATGAGTGCTGACAAAACACACACATAGACGTGCATGTACATGCATGTACATGCTTGTGGCGGTGATGGTGTGGATGGCTATACGTTAAATTCGAGAATCGAATTGCAGAGTTGCATTAGGGGGATCGCAATCAGATGTGGAAAAGTTAGGCATCATGCCTAAACATGCCGCCCCCTTGCGATACGCAACATCGTTTACCCCACCGATCGCCGACCGCTGAAAAGGAACGAGAAAAAACATTTGCATTAAAACTAAACTTAACCTAGATCGCGTATTTCGCCAGCGTCGCGGGTGGCCGGGAGTCCTGCGCGACTTGCGCAGCATGCCACCTAAGCTAGGATGAAAGGAACATTTATGATAAAGTATACGTGAATATTGCTTGCCATTAGATTACACATAATTCTTAAAATATATAGAATCAATAAAGTAATATGGAGTAGAAGGTCAGTAGCGCGAGGCTGAGGTTTCCGTTCCAGACTAGCAAAATTTTGTTTTCTCCTTTTGTTGGACGGAGAGGCCGAGGTCTCCTTCCATATTCGCAGTTTTTTGGTGGGCGAAGAGGCTGAAGTCTCCGTTCCAGAATCGCAGGGTTTTTTTTTTATTTAGGTTTCCTGGGCGGGACGAAGAGGTTTCCTTTCCAGCGTCTAACGTATCGTGTCGCTCCCGGGCGACTGCTTTTTTTTTTGTTGGAGGAGACACCAGGGCGAGTGGCCGTGAGGTTAGTTGGGTCATGATTATTAGTGCTTTCGGAGTGAACGTAATTTCGAGCAGCTAATGCATATTGAACAAAAATAGTAAGATTTCGGTGTGTGGGAGGTTGGAACGGACGTGATTCCAAGCCACCCGCGCAAAATTACTTGTTTTGGTGATAAGCGTGGGAAGTTGGAACGGACGTGATTTCAAGCCAACCACCCAAATCATTGCGTATTTAAGTTAGTCAGTAGATATTTTATTATTGCGTGTGAAAAAGAGTGTTATTTTATTAAGTGTTATTTTATTAGCAAACATATGTATATAAATAAATCGAGTTTAAGCGGAGCGTAGAGGCCGACGACATTATGCATTTAATGTGTGCGACAGCTCATGAATAGAGAAAATCATAATTAAATTCGAAGCTCAACCATCTGTATGTGCTGCTATGAAGTGGTTGAAAAAAAATATCTGAAAATGTCTAGATGGTCTAACAGGAATATTAAAACAAATTTGAGCAAGCAGACGTGTATTATTTACCATTCCCTGACATGAATTTTCCCGATTGGCGAGGCGTTCTCCCCGACGTATTCTATCTGCACGTACCATTAGCATAAATGTGTGGTGGGTTTGTGGAGTGAATATTTATATATATACCTTATGTATTTTGTGGTTGCACTAGTGCCGTAGAAAAAGTTGATTTTATCTCATGTCGGAACTTTGTTCATTTTGGGACTCTTTAATTTCGGGACTCGGGCTGTTTTTGTACCGAATCCTTAATCATGACTCTTTGTGATGTTCGTTGTTGAAAACAACAAGTCCTGCCCCAGTCAAAAAACCAAGCAGTACCTAGGGCAAAAAAAAATCAAAAAAAAGAAAAAAACATTTTTTTTTTTGTTTGTTTTTTGTAAGTGGGAGCATAATTATTTTTAAATGGGGTTTTTGCCTTTATTTTTGTGCGTAAGTATGTTTTGGGACTGCCCGGTGCATCAGTATGGGTCAAAAAGCCGATCCCGATTTGGTTTCTCTTTGCGGATTTTCGGTACAAGTGTGCGTCATTTGATGCAGCACTAAAAAACACGTGCATGTACCTGCATGCACATGCATGTGGCGGTGATGGTGTGGGTGGCTATAAGTTAAAGTCGAGTATCGAATTGCAGAGTTGTATTAGGGGGATCGCAACCAGATGCGGGAAAGTTAGGTATTCTGCCTAAACATGCCGCCCCCTTGCGATACGCAACATCGTTACCCCCAACATTTGCATTAAAACCAAACTTAACCTAGATCGCGTATTTCGCCAGCTTCGCGGGTGGCCGGGAGTCCTGCCCGACTTGCGCAGCATGCCACCTAAACTAGGATGAAAGGAACATTTATGATAAAGTATACGTGAATATTTCTTGCCATTTGATTATACATAATTATTAAAATATATAGAATCAATAAAGTAATATGGAGTAGAAGTCAGTAGTGCGAGGCCGAGGTCTCCGTTCCAGACTGGCAAAATTTTGTTTTCTCCTTTTGTTGGACGGAGAGGCCCAGGTCTCCTTTTCAGATTCGCAGTTTTTTGGTGGGACGAATAGGCCGAGGTCTCCGTTCCAGAATCGCAGGTTTTTTTGTTGTTTAGGTTTTCCTGGGCGGGACGAAGAGGTTTCCGTTCCAGCGTCTAACGTATTCTGTCGCTCTTGGGCGACTGTTTTTTTTGTTGGAGGAGGTGTGGCATGGTTGGGTGATGATTATTAGTGCTGTCGGAATGGAAGTGATTTCGAGCAGCTAATTAATATTTAACAAAACTAGTAAGATTGCGGTGTGTGGGAGGTTGGAACGGACGTGATTCTAAGCCAACCGCGCAAAATTACTTGTTTTGGAGATAAGCGTGGGAGGTTGGAACGGACGTGATTTCAAGCCAACCACCCAAATCATTGCGTATTTAAGTTAGTTAGTAGATATTTTATTATTGCGTGTGAAAAAGAGTGTTATTTTATTAACAAACGTATGTTAACATACATAAATAAATCGAGTTTAAGCGGAGCGTAGAGGCCGACGACTTTATGCATTTAATTGTGTGCGACAGCCCATGAATAGAGAAAATCATAATTAAATTCGAAGCTAAACCATCTGTATGTGCTGCTATGAAGTGGTTGAAAAAAATATCTGAAAATGTCTAGATGGTCTAACAGGCATATTACAACAAATTTGACCAAGCAGACGTGTATTATTAACATTCCCTGACGATTGGC
Organism: Eurosta solidaginis; assembly: GCF_040869045.1. Taxonomy (NCBI): domain Eukaryota; kingdom Metazoa; phylum Arthropoda; class Insecta; order Diptera; family Tephritidae; genus Eurosta; species Eurosta solidaginis. The sequence goes on from NC_090321.1 coordinate 125,923,182, forward strand.
GAGGCGTTCTCCACGACGTATTCTATCTGCACGTACCATTAGTCTAAATGTGTGGTGGGTTTGTGGAGTGAATATTTATATATACACCTTATGTATTTTGTGGTTGCACTAGTGCCGTAGAAAAAGTTGATTTTTTTTTTAATCATGACTGTTTGTGATGTTTGTTGTTGAAAACAACAAGTCCTGCCCCCAGCCAAAAAACCAAGCAGTACCGACGGCAAAAAAAAACAGAAAAACATTTTTTTTTTGTTTTTTTAAGTGGGAGCATAATTATTTTGAAATGAGGTTTTTGCCTTTATTTTTGTGCGTAAGTATGTTTTGGGACTGCCCGGTGCATCAGTATGGGTCCAAAAGCCGATCCCGAATTGGTTTCTCTTGCGGGTTTTCGGTACCAGTGTGCGTCATTTGATGCAGAACTAAAAAACACAGTCACACAATGTACATACGTTTGTATAAGTATACAACAGCCAGTGCAAGGACTTTACCGTATTGGTAGATTTACCAACTTTTTGACCCATTTTTATTTCCTACTACTTCTGAAACTGAATATTGAGATCATTTGGTAAACGTATTTAATTGCCGAGCACATCCAAATTCATTATTAGGTGATATTAAAAAATTCAAAACAAGAGATTACTTTATTTATAAATTAAATATAGCAAATGTGCACGCAAAATTTTTCCCTGCGGTATATTCATTAGTTTCGGTCATAATTTTGAACGAAAATAAAGCTTTAAGGAAATGATAACTTGCCGAAATTGGTTATTTTGTGGCAGTATCTTTGGTACATTAGGAACTTGATGGTGTAATTAGACGCTGCGGTAAATTTTCGGAAGCATTTCAAGCTCACGCTTCACGAAAAAAATCCCGCCTCATATAGGCATAAGTTATGTATATACAAATTAAAATATGCCTTTTGTTTCGTTTACATGTTTTTTAAAAAATGTTGTTTCCGTGAAATGTTCTTTTATTTAAATTCCAATAAAGCATAAATTGGTTTGTACAAACATAAACGGTAGCTATTGCTTTCTTGGAAAAAAAACAAATCTACAAACTTCTAGCACTATTTTCGTTTTTGTCTACCAACATTCTTCTTTTACAAACGTCTGCGCACTGGTACAAGCATATACAGCGAACATTTATACATACCAATGTATAGAATGAAAATTCCTCAGAATTGAAGCAAGTTGGTTGAAGTTGGTTAAAGTACGATGGCACATTTACAAAGGAAAGGGTAAGTATGAATTAATTTTATTAATGATAAAAATATTTCTTTTATTTCATATTATTAATTAACTTTCTTTTATTTTCACGTTGCTGGCATGGTGATCCCGGAAGAGATGGAGCTAATAACTGATTTTTATCGTATTTTGTTGTTTATTGTAAGTACTGGCATCGCAAAGGGGTGCTCCAACTGCGGCGTCGGCCGCGCTGTCAGTTGTCACACGTTTGTGATACCCATTTATGCACTTATTAATGGATTTGTTTTCTCTTTTTCTTTTCAGGAATAAGTTCCAGTTTAGTTAAATTTTTGGGTTAAAGTGCTGAAGGAAAAAATGAATTTCGCCTAACAAGTATTCAACTTAATACTGGCGAAAAAGAAGGCAAATGATCAGCCTTAAATTTGATGTAATCGATGGCCCAGTAGGGCCTATTTAACGACAACTTAAACCATTTTTAAACTAAATACTGAAATGTAAAATATAGATAATTAATTACACGCTATCGCAGAGTGTGGAAAAATCACAAATGCCACCTTTGCATCAAAAGCGCGTTTTTGCCTTCATTCACTTTACAATAAACTCGTGCACTTTTCTTTTGACTTGCCATGAATAAAAAAGCTAACACAGCTATTTTTTTGAAGTAAACACACATCAATTTTTTTTTTTTTTTTGAGAAAATAAAAAGAAATAGTTAAAAAATTTCTGGCCAAAAAGTGCCCACGACTTTACAGAGAAATGTTGACGCTCAAAAATAAAGTCGGGAAATAATTTTATGTTCCATACTATGATTTTTGGCCGCATTATCTGTAGATTGCCACGAAGCTAACGGCTTTGATGATTCAGCGGTATATAGAATCGATTTTGAGATGTCTGATTTTGATAAGGAGAAATATGGTTGCGTTATACCAATAGCTTAATACGTGAAAGAAAATTGCAATCTTATGAAGTAGTAAAAGCATATTATGATCGTATAATTGCCGTGAATCGTGAGCTAAATGGTGTTGTGGATGGTCCTTTTTTTGGAAGCCTTAGACGAAGCAAAGGCTAGGTGGGCGTTGGAAAGGGGTCAAATCTCCGAAGATGAACTGCAACGAAAACCATTTCTTGGTGAACCATTCACTACTAAAGACAGTACAGAATTAGCAGGAAAATGGCACACGTTAGTTTTAGTTTCACGCCGAATGGAACTTAGCTTGCAGGACGCAGAATGTATACTTTTGATGAAAGAAAGTGGTGCTATTATTTTTTCAACATCAAATGTACCCGAAGTGAATAAATGGACTGAGCCGCGTAATAGGTTAATAGGGCAAACTAAAAAATCCCTTATGTTTATAAACGTTCTGTTGGTGGTTGGTCTGGTGGTGAGGCAGCGCCAATTCGTGCTTGCTGTACCGCATTCGGTTTGGGTACTGACATTAGCGGTAGCATACGTATACCAGCTCTTCATTGTGGTATATTTGGGCATAAAACAATAATCAAAGTAATATCCGAGCCGAAAATGCTCACAAAATTGCTGTACCGAATTCGCGTTTAGACGAGAACGTGAATTTCAAAACATTGCGTTATTTTTACATTCCTACAAATAAAATTATGCAATGTAATCCAATTGGTTCTGAGGAACAAACGCTAAGAGGAGAAGGGTTCCAATGAGCCTGAATTTTCGCCATTAACCGTGCTTCAACACCTATTTTTAAGTTCACGTTGCTCGTATAGAATAGAGGTATATTTGTCCTATGAAGTGTGCCATGGACAGCATGTTCGACAATCGCATGAGGAAAGAGAAGGTAGAAATGTTAAATTCCAGGAATATTACTTGTGCAAAACGGTCAGAAGGAAAGAGTGAAATACTTGCAAAAGAATGGGAGAGAACACTAATAATCCATATTTTGAATTAGAAAGGACTGATGGTACAACGTGTAACATTATTAATGCATCACGCGTTACACATGGGCGCTTTATTTGTCTGCCACATACAAGAAATATGATTTATTCCTTTAAAGAAATCTCATCGTGTCACTGTAAATTTATTATAATTACGTCATTAATATGTATGATACCCGCTTTCATGCTGAAGAATCCAAAGAAGTATCTATTAAATGTTTTAATTCGCCTATTGATATACACAAAAGCACTTAGCATATTTCGTCAGGAGCTCACCGAAATGCACTTAGCCGATGATGAATTACCGATAACAAAGGATGCGAAAGCAGCAGCTTGCAATAAAATTGGTATAAATGTTGACAAATTAGTACTTGAACTAATGATTGGTGCTGGTGTTGATGTACCATCAACATCAACTGTAGGAAACAACAACGACGCATTACCCTAAACGCCTAAAGCACCCCTTACAGATTTGACAGAAATAAAGGATTTTATTTCGGGCAAAAATTGTTTGACTGGAGGGACTTGTTTGTGGACTGGAGGTACTTGATGGTGAAAGAGTCCATAACGAGCATTCGTTGTGTGCGGACGTGTTTTCGATTGCTCCGTTTATTTACTTATTTCGCGATGCCTAAGTGAATAAGCTGTCTTACTGAATTTGTGAGAGAAGATTTCATCTCATGTGATTTCTGTGGACATAAAATCCATATAAAATGTGCTAAACTAAATAATGTGGCTCTCAATCTACTTAAATCGAACTCGAACATTATGTTCAGATGGGACGATTGCAAAAACTGCACTATATCTATACGTTGGTGAGATTTTAATAAATTATGTACATCGTTAGCTGAAATGCAACAATAATCATACTTCTTCGATAAAAAGGCAAAATAGTGATGACAAAAGCAATACAATCATAACTCGCTCTCGTCGGAAGTTCATTGACTCGCCTGCTAATTCGCCTAATATGCAAGATACAAACAAAAGTACGAAGTCTACTCAACAAACACAAGGTGCTGCTGCTGGCGTCGCTACTTCTACTGAGTCTAGTGAGGCTGCTGCTGCGTTATCATCAAATTCGTCATCTACTGCTTCGTATGCTGAAGTAACTGCTAAACGTTCTGTCACTGAAGCTGAGCTCTGAAAATAATAATGATGAATGGGTAGAGGTTGTGAAGAGGAAGAAAATTGCTAAAAGTCAACAAAGCACCATATGTGATGGAAATATTGAGCAGGAAGCGAGCAATAAAAACAAAGGGCTTCCTTCTACATCTGAGTCTTGTACTGATGCTGGTGTTAATACTAACAACAACAATAACATTGATATACCCAATCGTCAGAGAAACACTGCTTCAAGGAAAAATGGTAATAACAAACATTTGCGTATTATTGGCTCAAATGAAATTCTGAGCTAAGTGTTGCCAAGATTAAGTGGCTATATAATGCATCATTTTTGCCAACAGTCACGACTGATAACATTGTCGATTATCACTGGCCTAGAAAGGGGAGGCGGTGTTCTCATTGCGGTCAGGGCTGACTTTTGCAGTAAGCAAATTCTTATTGATTATAATAATGGTGACGTGGACCAAATTTGTATAAGCGTTAAATTTACTGGTAATAAAAATATTATTTTATTACTGTCCTATATTCCACCAAGTAGTGACTTAGCTATCTATCAGAAGCGTATAGATAATTTAAATTGTGTTATCAATAACTGTAATTCATCTGATGAAGTTATATACTTAGGTGATTTTAATTTAAGTAATATTTCTTGGTCAAGTGATTGCAATACTTTACCCAAAAATATTAGATCCGATATCGATATGCTAGTTGTAAGCACCTTGTTCCCACAAGGGTTAAAACAATACAATACTACTCCTAATAGGAATGGTAAATTCCTAGATCTAATATTTGGATCTGCAGACCTAAAAATTTCATGTGGAGAATGTCTATTTCCAATTTTAGAAAATAGCATACACCACAGTGCCTTGGCTATAAATTTCGAGTTTTATAATTTTGAAAAAAAAAAAACAGGCTAAATCTACGTTGGAGTATAACTATTTTAAGGCCGACCGCATGGCTATAAATCAGGCTTTCTTAGCCACTGATTGGACTTTCTTGAAATCCTCCAATGACTCAGAGTCTGCTTACGGAATTTTCAAGGAAATACTTTTATCAGCCATTTCGAGTTCCATACCATTAAAACATTCTAGTAAGAGACTACCCTGGTATAATGCAAAATTTAGTAATATTAAAAATAGAAAAAATAAAGCCTTCAAAAGATATAGAAATAGCTCTTATTAAATTTATCGGCTTAACTACATTACAATTAAAAGGCAATTTGATTCTCTTAATAAGTTTTTGTTTAAGCAATATATGATTAAACTTGAATCGAAATTGAAAACAAATCCCTCTAGTTTTTGGTCGGTTATAAATTCCAAGAGAGAGACTAATAGCTTCCCCAAGATCATGGAGTATGATGACGAAGTCTCCAGCAATACGCAAGATACGTGTAACTTGTTTGCCAAATTATTTCAGAAGGTATATTCAAAGTTTACCTCTTCACCAATTCCGATATTTCACTCTGGATACCAATCTCAAATTTCTTCTTTTGATATTACTGCAGATGATGTTCTTCTGTCGATCTCTAAGCTGCCAAGTAGCACAAAATCAGATATTGAGGAATTTTCTCCGTTATTCTTTAAAATATGTTCGAACACCATTGCAGAGCCTCTGGCGCTTCTCTTTCGAGAAGGTCTGAGCAATGGAAGTTTTTTAGACTCATGGAAATTATGATCCATATATCCCGTATATAAATCTGGCAGCGGCAATGATATATGCAACTACAGACCGATTGTTAAGCAGAGTACTCTGGCAAAAGTATTCGATCATATATTGCATGGTAAACTATTCGACTACATCGGTAATGCTATAGTTGAGTGCCAGCATGGATTCTTTCCTGGAAGGTCCACATCCCCTAATTTAGCTTTAGTCACCAATCAAATTGTCGGTGCTTTTGAGAGCCCAGAGCAACTTGATGTTATTTATACGGACTACTCTAAAGCGTTTGACAAGCTCGATCATTCTATACTGCTACACAAGCTGGCGATGTACGGTATCAATGGTAACCTGTTAAAATTCTTCTCAAGTTTTTTAGAAAACAGGATGCGATGTGTGTCAATTGGAGCCGATAGATAGGTCATCCTTGCTTATCAACGCCTGGTCAGGAATCCCTCAGGGTACCCATTGCGGTCCTCTACTATTCCTAATATTTATCAATGATCTGCCTCAGCAATTCGAGTTCGCTAATGTCTAATGTTTGCAAACGACGTCAAGCTTTTTCTAAGGAAAAAGTGGGCGTGGTCATAGTCGGATTTCGGCCATTTTTTACACCAATACAAAGTGAGTTCAGATAAGTACGTGAACTGAGTTTAGTAAAGATATATCGATTGTTGCTCAAGTTATCGTGTTAACGGCCGAGCGGAAGGACAGACGGTCGACTGTGTATAAAAACTGGGCGTGGCTTCAACCGATTTCGCCCTATTTCACAAAAATCAGTTATCGTCCTAGAATCTAAGCCTCTACCAAATTTCACAAGGATTGGTAAATTTTTGTTCGACTTATGGCATTAAAATTATCCTAGACAAATTAAATGAAAAAGGGCGGAGCCACGCCCATTTTGAAATTTTCTTTTATTTTTGTATTTTGTTGCACCATATCATTACTGGAGTTGAATCTTGACATAATTTACTTATATACTGTAAATATATTAACTTTTCTTTTAAAATTTGAATTTAAAAAAAAAAAAATTTAAAAAGTGGGCGTGGTCGTTCTCCGATTTTGCTAATTTTTATTAAGCAGAAATATAGTAATAAGAGTAACGTTCCTGCTAAATTTCATCATGATATCTTCAACGACTGCCAAATTACAGTTTGCAAAACTTCTAAATTACCTTCTTTTAAAAGTGGGAGGTGCCACGCCCACTGTCCAAAATTTTACTGGTTTTCTATTCTGCGTCATAAGTTCAACTCAACTACCACGTTTCATCGCTTAATCCATATTTGGTAATGAATTATCGCACTTTTTCGATTTTTCGAAATTTTCGATATCGAAAAAGTGGGCGTGGTTATTGTCCGAAATCGTTAATTTTGAATAGCGATCTGAGATGTGTGCCCAGGAACCTACATACCAAATTTCATCAAGATACCTCAAAATTTACTCAAGTTATCGTGTCAACGGACAGACGGGCGGACGGACGGACATTGCTCAATCGAATATTTTTTCGATACTGATGATTTTGATATATGGAAGTCTATATCTATCTCGATTCCTTTATACCTGTACAACCAACCGTTATCCAATCAAAGTTAATATACTCTGTGAGCTCTGCTCAATAGAGTATAAAAATAGAACTGAACGCGATGACCAAATGATTGATATTCAAAAACTTTCTAAGAATCCAAAGTATATTTTTTGAAGCTTAGATAATTTTTCATAAATGTGGATAGTTGCAAACTTTGACCTATTTCATTTTATTATAGCAATCACCAAAGCTTTCTATACCTATTTAACTGAAACAATTATCTAAATAATACAGAAAATAGCACAGCACTTAACACTCCAAAATTAATTTTGAGAAATGTAAGTAATTGAATGCTATCAGCAAATGATGTTAAATGACGGTGCGCACGCAATAGCTCCCAGCAACAACTAAATCGATTTCGGTAGAATAGCACGGAAAATTATCACAGCATGCTTTTAAAATTCAAATGAAATTCAAATTTTGAATTGCGCTAGTATCGGCAAACTGCACGACAATCGCGCTTTCAGCAAATACAACTGTTTAGTCTTACATTTAACGGTTCGGATTTTAGCTCAAATTATTTATCTTACATTTTTCACTTAACGGATTTTGATCGGCTGTTTGACACTTCTTTCTCATTTCAAAGTGTTGTTTATGAAACAGTCCTTTCGGTTTTAGATTAAAAACTGAGTAGTAAAGTGGTGTAAAATGATGGTAATGGACTGACTTATAAAAAATACCGAAACATGTGACACCCCATTTATTATTTGTGAGACCTTATGAGGTTATATACCGGTAAATTATAACTGTTATTCAATTATTCCATAGTCCTATTTCAGAGAATGAGATTTATAAATATAATATATCGGAGCTATTCTGGTATTTAATTCGAGCATCTGCTCAAAATGATATGCTATTGTTATATTTTATCTATTCGGAAGAAACCACAAAAGAAAAGCTTTTCAAAATTCATCTAGCTATTTCTGTCACACTGAAGGAAGCGTAAGAAGAAATGTATACATTTTTCTATTTGCAAATGTTCAATTAATTTTTTTTGTTTTCTTACTTTAAACCTTTTGATAATTTGGAAAAAATCTATCAACAAAAATAGTTGATGATGGCCAAAATATAAAGAGTGAAGAAATTTACGGCGTTATGCTCAAATTTTCATTCATTTATATGTATCAGGAGCGCAAAATTTCTAGAAAAATTTCTTTTTTTAAATATTTCAAATGAAATATTCGGTTAATGGTAACCAGAGCTTGGTAGTAATGATTACTTTAGGTATTCAATTGGCGTCAATTCCCCATTACGTGTACTTGAGGAAAGTAATCAAATCCTTTCCACCACAGCAAAGGAATTGATTATATTTCAATTCCTAAAAAAAATACCAAAAGTAATTTCGTTTTTTTTTCAAGTTCGATTACAAAATATTTTTTGTTTGTAATGAAAAACTTTGTTGAAATGTAATTTCTTTGCTCAAATGTAATTTCTGCCCCAATACTTTCGAAAGGAATCGCAATTGTGATTGAAAATTTTCCAATTACATTACAAGGAATGCCAAAGGTAATTAATAATTTCCCATTCCTCAAAGGATTTGCAAAAGTAATTGAAAACTTTTTGGTGTAAAAAATATTTTTACGATTCAAGCGGTATTTTATGAGGCCATAGTAACTTCTTGGACCATAAGAAACTTTTTGTAAAACTTTTCTATTTCCGGCAATTCATTTCTCCTCGCCATATATGAGGAAGGGTATGGTAAGATTGTTTCACCGTAGTTAATGCTTGCTGTTCAGCTGCTGGTCAATTGCTTTGTACGTGGCTAGGAACGATGGCATACGCCTTGAAGATGAGAGTGTGACCGAATGGTACCCTTAATATCTTTGGATGACTGACAATCGGTAGCGCAACACCAATATTCTACGTCGCAAACAGAGTGGCCGTGGATTTGGTCGGTTAGGTTCAGTTGATTTGCAGTCCATCTTTTTATACAAAGGGGAAAGGGTGAACTTTCTACATCTTGCAGAAGAGCGACTGTGTCAAAAGCTTTTGAAAGCGCTGCTAGTGATATGCATTTTGCGGAAACTATGCTGATGAGTGCTTAGGTGAAGATTCACAGTAAACTGACGGAGCAGGAAGGTTTCCAATGTCTTCGCTACTGGCGAAAGGAGTGATACCGGTCGTTATGACTCACCTTTGTTAGCCGGTTTCCCAGGCTTGAAAACGTGCGTCAGGCAGCTTACTCCCTTAGCGCCAAGGTCCTTTAGCATTGGCATGTCCCAAGTACAAGGACAAACCTCGAACAGGGAGGAGGTGGAAATGCAAATATCCCGACTCAAACGCAATATTATTTATTACAATATGGTTCAGAGGAGGCAACTATGGATGGGTCAGAAGATCAACAATACGAGAAAAAAGTATTTTGCAACATTAATGGTGTTTACTTTATGCCAGCTGAATGTATCAAAGAAAAGTAAAAAATATGCTGCTTTCCAATAGCCCCCCTTTGATAGCGGAGGAAGGAAACGAGATGCCCTTACTTAGCTGGGAACTTTAAGAGGATAATTATTTGATATTATTGGTGTTTCCTAATGCGTTCAATTAACACTCACAAAAAAAACTGATGCAATAACGAAAAGTGTGACCCGAAAAGTCACCCACATCAACCGGAATAAGTTCTTATACACATACTAACTTGTAGCTTTTCAATTACTTTCGCAATTCCTTACAGGAATGGAATGGGAAATTCGAAAGTACTTTTTCCATTTCTTGTAATATAATTAAAGAAAATTTCGATAACATTTCCCATTCCTTTCGAAAGTACTGGGAAAGAAATTATAATTGCGCAAAGTATTTTATTTTTTTTTTTTTTAATTACAAACAAAAAATGTTTGTACTCGAGCCTCAAAAAAACCGTATTACTTTTCGAATTTTTTTTTTTTTTTTTTTTTGAGGAATTAAAATGTAATCTATTCCTTTGGTGTGGAGGAAAGGAATTGATTACTTTTTTCAATTACTGAGGAATGTAAAGCGTAATGTAATGGGATTGAATTTTCCCAACTCTGATGGCAACCGAATATGTGGCAAAAACCGACTAGTCGCAGCAAAGCGAGCAGTCGGTTAAACCCTACTGGGCGATTAATCGAATATCGATATCTGATTAAAAACCGTGCAAACGGTTACAACCGGCTGGTAGGTTAACCGAAAAATCGAATAAGTCGACTTTTTAAAGAGCCCTATTACTAACCATCACCTAAAGGTTCCGACACCCGCTCACATAACACCCCCCCCCCCCCCCCCCCCCATTCCGTCCATAAAACCAATCATACCATCTGTGGCCATCATGAGAAAAGAGGGCGCCAATCTGCACATCAGCGGTCCAGTGCTGCGGGACATTGCGCAGGATAAGTCGCTTCGCATCAACCATGCGCCCATCCGCCCCACACGCGGTTGCAATCATAAGGGTTTCTACACCCAATGCAGCCATCTGGAAAGAAAAATTTAACAACGACTTATCTCGTGTTCATTATTCTGCAGAACGACGAACTCCCGCCGTTTTCCGTGTCCGCCCCACACGTGGTCACAATCTAAATAATAATAATACACAACGGATCGTGGGTGTCATTGGTGGGGGTCTTGCGTTTTGCGCACACCAGCTCCAACCCAAAGCGTCTACTCGTAGGAGCTTAGCACCCTCCCCCCGGGTTGGGGGAAGCCTCCTTCTGGTGACACCTGATAACGCTTCGGCGGGGAAGTCGAGCGGCGACCTCTTTCCCACATCCCTTTCCGCGCATAATCTTGGGACCAAAACATGAACTCTTTTTAAAACAACTAAAACAACGACAATATGACTAAGACTCAAGCGACAGCGACGTCACAGGCTGCAACAAGGACGGACTGTAGGAATGGGTTAGGGGAAGGCAAAACTGACGGACCTGGACTCGGAGATGGGGACTCCTTGGATGTGGAGTTCCTATCTTCGAGTCAAGAGACAGACGCAATACGTGGCGGGATAAGTACTGTGGGAAACGGTACTCCGCCACGCAATCAACAATTTTCGACCGCTGCTACGAAGCAGCGGGAAAAAGCTAGTAAGGCACGGTCCAAGGCATTACATGGGAGAAGGCGGTATCAGCTAGCTCTCTGTCCTGGATAGGATAGAGCGAAACAGAGCAACCGTTACCATCCATCCCAAGGATGCGGAGGACCGGGTTACTTTCCAAGCGGTGGTGGACGAGTGCAGGGCGTACTTGGAAGCCGGAAACAGAACCACCCCCGGTAAAAGGAACCGGTCTCTGGAAGAGGCCCCAAGTATATCAAGCGGCCTACGGAAGAGGCCCCTAGTACCTCCAATAGGAGCAAAACTACCGATGGTAACGCCTCTATATCATCCGGAGCGCTGGGAATGGCCAAACCATTCTCAGAAATGGTTCGGAGTAATCTACAAGTTGCGCTAGTGGATGCGACCACCAACAGCGGCAATCACGTTTTGGAGAAGTGGGGAGAGCTAGAAGAAAGGATGTCTCAGAAGGTCATTGAGTTTGTGATGGCCAACCCTGAGGGTAATCTCCCATCCTTCGACTCGGCAGAGGTTGTTCGCGGTTGCCTGGTGTTTAAATGCGAAGACCAGCAGTCCAAGGACTTCTTGGAGGAGTGCGTACTGGCCATAGGGGATGTCTGTGAGGGCTTAAGGATTAAGCTCATCCCGGCCTCCGAAATACCAAAAAGATCCCGAGGGCGGGTGTGGATCCCGAGAATGTAAATAGACAGCTGGACGCTGTTGAGTTATTTGCGGGGTCACAAACGCGATGTGCCCATGGAGGACTGGGTAGTCATCAAAGCAGAGGAATCGCGGCGGAACAGCCTCTCCCTCGTGCTCCTTATATCAGAGGACAGCATTACTCCGCTTGAAAAAGCGGACTTCACACTTCGTTTTGGCGTGCGTCGCGCCAAGGTGAAAATCCTCCGGTCCCCTCAGAAGGAGGTGGAAAAACAGGATGAGGTCCACGATGCTAACAAACGCCTGGAGGACTTGCAGCTCGCCGTCAAGAACCTGGACCCCAATAGCTCCAACGGGTCAAAAGGATGTCCATATTAACCTCTAGGCTGGCCTTGGGTAACCTTGTCGCCTTCCTACAGGAGGAAGACGTTGATATAGCCCTTGTTCAGCAGCCCTGGGTGTGGAATACCCAGGTGAAAGGGCTCTAAATAATGGGATACCCTACAATGAGCGAGGACGGTAAGCCAAGGACATGCATTTTGGTAAAATCTAACTACAATGTTTTTCTTGTTTCTTCTCACAGCTCTTCGGATATGACAACGATTTCGCTAGAGATAGCTGACGGAGTCAGCATACTAATTACCTCCTACTACATGCCGCAAGACAAGGACGTTCCACCGGAGGAGGTCCGAGCCTTGATGCAGGACTGGAGATCTGCAAACATTGTGCTGGGATGTGATGCCAACTCCGGGCACTCCCTATGGAGAATTAAGGAAATCAAAACTCGGGGTGAGTCACTTTTCGATTATATTATTAATACTGACCTAGTAGTATGCAATCGGGGAAACACACCCACTTTGTATTTCCACCACGGACACTTTCAACGGGTGGGAGGAGGTGTTGCATGTCACGCTAGTAAGCGGTAACAGCAATATTCGGGTAGACAGCTGGAGGGTATCAGATGGTCAGTCATTTTCTGACCACAGGAAGATACTATTCAATATCTGCTTTAGTGTAGAAATTCCTATTTCCTATCGTAATCCAAAGAGGACCAATTGACGAAGGTTCGTCAAAGTGGTAGGAAATAAGCTAGGTAGGCATTCGGCACAGTAAATTTCATCAGTGGAGGACCCTGATGCTAACAGTAGCAAGCTGGAGAAGACCTTAAGGTGTGCCCTCTGGATAGCTTGTCCAACTATTTTTAGTAAAAAGGTATACCCCCTGGTGGGATTACAACTTTTTACGCTCAGGAAAGAGACTCGCTAATTATTCAACCTGAGCCGGTCAAATGGAAACTAGGAACCGTATAACGATAGTCACAGGTGCTACAAAAAACTATTCAGAGTGCTGGAAAGAATTTTGTTCTTCTATCGAGTGAACTAAAGAATCTTCGCTTCGAGAATTGGTAAAATTCTCTCGAAGGAAAAATCCTGTCCATCCTTCTTGAGGAAAGAAGATGGATCATGGACAGAGAGCTCCACAGAAACAGTGGAGCTGCTGGTAAAACGCACTTTCCAGGTTGTAGTTCCAGTTAAACGGAACCGAGGGTGTATACAGGGGTAATACCCTCCCTCCGGTTAATAAATGAACTTATAACGGAAAAAAGATAAAATCGGCTAGTTTTTCGCCACAAAAATCCCCAGACCCGGATGGTGTTTCCCAGCGATGTTACAAAAAACTCGCTCTCTGGTGATACCCTGGATCGAACGTATCTTTAAGCCTGCATTCGACTTAATTATGTGCCCCTGAATTGGAGAAGGACCAGGGTCGTCTTCCTCCCAAAGGTCAGTAAGAGTAAGCCTAAGGATTTCAGAACCATCATTCTTTCGTCGTTTGTTCTAAAAACGTTTGAAACATTCGCGGCAAGTTGGATACCTCGGGGCTATCAACAGCCTAACATGCATATCTCAGGGGCCGCTCCACAGAGACCGGTTTACATGAAGTGGTCCACAAGGTAGAATCGTCTTTCGAAAATTAACAATTTACCCGGGCTGCATTCTTCGACATAGAGGGAGCTTTCAATAATGTCCGGCTGGAAACAATAAGAGGCGTCGTTCGTGTACTTGGTATAGAGGACCCTGTCGTAAACTTAATAGGGCGGCTGTGCGGTCTAGAGTGATAAGCGCTAAACTGGGGACTAGTGAGGTCACGGCACATCCGTGGAAAGGAAACCTTCACGGCGGGGTCTTGGCAACACTGCTCTGGCTTTACGCTATAGACAACATACTTCGTCAACTCAACAGGGATGGGGTTAAAGTGGTGGCCTACGCGGATTAATTAGTAATACTGGTATCTGGTATGTGTGCCAATGTGATTAGCGGGATCACTGAGGAAGCTAAGTAGTTGGGCGGACACCGCAAGCCTAAGCGTTAATCCCTCAAAGAGAGAACTAGTGCTCTTCACCACTAGGACGAAAATCCCAAGTTTTAACATTCCCACTCTTGATAGCAGTCTTTTTAACACCAAAGCTTAACTGGAGGCTTAACACAGAACACAGGGTCAAACGAGCTTACGGGGCTATGTATGCCTGCAAAGGAATGGTAGGTAAAAAGTGGGGTCTGAGGCCAGACCTCATGGATGGATGTATAAGGCAGTTATTCGACCAATTCTAACATATGGGGCACTCGTATGGTGGAAGGCGGTAGAGATGAAGTACATAATTAACATGCTAGGTAAAGTTCAACGATCTACCTGCGGAGCGATCATGGGGCCAATAAGGTCGTGCATCTCGGAGGCTTTATACGAGATGTCCAATGTCACACCGGTAGATCTCTTTATCAAGGAAACGGCACCTCAAGGTGCCCTAAGGCTTCGGGAGTTGGGCCTTTGGAGGGAGCGTACATACGGGCATGACCGTATCCTACTCAATATTAATGACTCCCACATCTTGTCAAAAACGGACTACATACGTCCAAGGACAGTCTTCGACACAAACTACACAATTATCTTCCCCACAAGGAAATATTGGATTGGCTGGATCCCTCAGAGATTCAACACCCGGTTTTCACGGACGGATCTAAAATGGCTTGCGGACGTGGTAACGGTAACAGGGTAGCCATTTTCTGCTATAGCCAGGCGACTCTTGGGGTACTCGGGTCAGAGACGATATCATCAAACCCGGTTGGGCAGTGTAGGGAGAGCGGCATGATTCTGGCGAGCCGGTAGATCGTTACCCTGATATGGGTGCCGGGGCATCGAAACATACAGTATAACGAGATCGCGGATGAGCTGGCACGGCGTGGAGCGGCTCTTGATGTCTCATAAGCGAAGGAGGCCCTTGCACCCCTGGGAGTCATCAAGGGTCGCACCTCCCAGCAGTGGTTGAGTGAGGCCAAAGAAGGTGGAATCGGTTGCGGACCTGTAGAGTTTTTAAGAGCATGTGACAATTATATAACGACCTATAGCAGTCCTTAAAATGAACAGAAGGGAAATATCCAGAATAGTTGCTGTGATCAATGCTGTGCGATTCCCCAGCACACTTTCGATGCAGAATGAAGTTTTTTGGAAAATCCTTTTTCGAAATCCTGCCAGAACTCAAGGATGTTAGGCCGGGAGAGCTTCTCAAATTCATAAAATCCACGGGATGGATATAAAGGGGGACGAGTTTCCCTGAGGCGCTTGGAAAATGTTTATTAGTATTCTTACAACACCCTTTCATTGGCTAACTCACGAGTTTATGGTATCAAAACTGCGCATGACACTAATTCGAGTCAATTCGGACTCGCCACTCCAACCAACCAACCAACGAACCCAACGTATTAATACACTCCAAAGCCCACCCAACCGAAGCGAGGGGCGCATCCGCATAACGCACGGATTTGTTTTTACCGAGTTGTTTATAGGCGGAAGTTTGTAAAGCGTCGAGATCTAAAACTTATCAGCAACGGAATAAAAATCATCAGCTGAGTATTATCATAACAGTTAGAAATTATATATATACTACATTGTTAAATAAGTGAACATTTTTAGTACGTAAAATTTATTAAAATTTTTTTTTTGTGTTACGAGTTAAGATAGGATAGGACAGTTTTCTTTATGGTAAAAAGTGAATCCGTTATATAAAATGAATTAGAATGAATGTTAAAGTTAAAATCAGGACATAAACACCGAAGAGGTTAATTTAATTCGAAACTAATTCTACACTGCCTCAAAAGAAGGGACTCTTATGCTTTGACACACGTGGCTTCCAGTAGGGCGGTGCGATGGACGGAAAGGGCGTGTCCGCGCCATCCCCGTTTGTGGGCGCACCAAGGCGCCGTGCATAGTCGATCGGAACTCAGGTCTCTCGTGGCGCAGTGGTGGTGGGAATGGCTGCGTCTCTAAGCCGCCTTCGTGTGTCGTCGGAGTTACCCCTACTGCATAGACATTCATCTCTTCTTCCTCTTCTTCTGTTTGCTGGACCCATGGTTTGGTTTGCTCGATAACGTGGATGGAAAGTACTCTGCCCGAGCTCTCATCATCGGAATTGCCTTGAGTTAGCAGCGGCTGATCGTCGTCTATATGGAGCGTCGTATGATGTTCTCCGTTACGACGTAGGCATCGGTCCTTGCTCGCACATATTTCAAGACGATGGATTGGTAATAAACAGTTTGGGCAATATCAATGGATAAGTATTTAGCGCAGTAGCGCTTCGGTCAACAAACCCCAGTAGATAGGACATGGACTCACTCCATGTGGTTTTATATACAAGTGGCAAGCGATGGTGAACGCATTGGGCCGTGCCTGCGTTTTATAGCGCTTTACAGAAAATCCAATAATTTCTGGCAGTTGGAGCGTTTAGTACTCTCATCGCTTTTGGCTGGTTGGGTGGCCTTTCTTTTCGCATTAGTGTATCATTTCGACATAAGTAGGGCTAAACTAAATCGGGTTAGGTTATAACATTTTCTGAATTTATCGAAACTCCGCACGTGATGCAGTGTGAATTTGGCATAACATTTGACGGGCCTGCCCCGGAAAAAATCTCACTTGTAAAAAAAACAGCTGTCAACGCAGGCCGCATCCATGTTGCTATTGGCCTACAGATGGGGCTCAGTGTACTACGGCCGGGTTGTCAGGTGAGTATTGGCGAAGACAGACTCGCTGCGCCGTTTGCGTTACGCTTTGATCCGTTGCTTCGGTTTGACGCGTTTATGTAATTTCGCCTTTATGACTCGCAAAGGCACCGGAAAAAGTCAAAGTCACGGTATTGTTGCCTGGATTGTGTTTCTCCCTTTAGGGTCGAGTAGCGTCGGACGGCAATCCTCGCTACTCCGCTATTTAGCGCCACGTGAATTCCATGGCTGTCATGCCATTCTGGAGAATAATAGACACGAGGTAAGTCTTAGTATTCAACTTGCTAATGTAATTACTAATGGATAATTTGTAAATGTTTTTTTCTTTGTTCAATTTTTCTTTCCAGATGGCTGCCTTTAGCGTAGAAGCGCCAAAAAAGCTTATAAATCTTCCAACTCTTGCAAGTCGTAGAGAAATGCTAGGCGTAATATTTATGGGTAAAATTCTGAATGGATTGATTTCTATCCCAATTCGTTTGAATGAAGAAAACCTTAACGTCCCGCCACGAGTGTCAAGTGTTTGTGTCATGATTTATACTTTAGCATACATTCTAATGCATTTGATATAACGGATTCACATTTTACCATAAAGAAAACAGTCCGATCTTATCTTAACTCGTAACAAAAAAAAAAAAAAACAATTACGTACTAAAAATGTTCATTTATTTAATAATGTAGTATACATATGCATAATTTCTAACTGTTATGTCGGCTGATGATATTTATTCTGTAGCTGAGCAGTTTTAGCTCTCGACGCTTAACAAACCTATCCGGCCATCAACAACTCGGTAAAAACAAATCCGTGCGTCATGCGGATGCGCCCCTCGCGTCGGTTCGGCGGGCTTTGGAGGGTATTAATCCGTTGGGTATTTTTATTATTAAAATTGTAACCACGTGTTGGGGGGACACGGAAAACGGCGGGAATTCGTGGTTCTGTCGAATAATGGACACGAGGTAATTCGTAGTGGTATATTCGCGTGGTAGTTTTTAATGGAAAATTAGTAATTGTCGCTGTTAAATTTTTCTTTCCAAATGGCTGCACTGGGTGTAGAAACCTTTAAGATTGCGACCGCATGTGGATGGGCACGTGGTTGATGCGGTGCGACTAATCCTCCGCAATGTCCCGCTGTACTGGCCCGCTGATGTGCAGATTGTTGCCTTATTTTGTCAGGAGGCCTCCAGATGGAATGATTGGTTTTATGGACGGCATGAGGGTGTGTTATGGCAGCGGCGGTCGGAACCTTTAGGTGAGGGATTGTGTCCATATATTGTATTCCTGGGCTACTTTAAGGCCCACCTAAATGTGAATGTGGGGTTTCCATACAGGTACCCTATGTGGAAAAAAGGGTACACGTCGGCAAGCTCTATAAGACTCCGCTGAGCACCCCGCGTCTAGCACCGCCGGGCCGTTGGCTACGTTAACACTTCAAATTTGTATGAATTAAGCGGGGATTGCTATTATTGCTTTTAAATATATGAAAACATGTATTTGAAGCAATTGTTAATTTATAACTTATCGAACAACTTAGAAAAATTTAAACAACGTGAAAGAAATATTCCTGAATTATTCAATAATTTATAAATTAAAAATTGCTTCAAATAAATTTTTTATCATATATTTAAAAGCAATAAGGGAAATCCCCGTTTAATTCATAAAAATAGACGATATTGATCAAATCTTTGCATTTTTATAAACAGAACAAAGCAAACAGCAGTTTTTTGAAACCGCCACTAACAAAAAGCATAACTTCAACACATGATTACATATAAATTATGTACGGTTCAAAATATTAAAATATGCAAGGAAGGCAATTGGGTACAGTTTACAACAACTAAGGCATGACGTGGCTGAATGCGTTTGTAACACTTCAACCATCGTAGGAGTGCGGGTTAAAATCCCACTCCCGGGAGAAAAGGATTTGAATAGATTTATTAGTTATAATCGAAAAAGCTGTCACCTTGTCCGTCCTGATGTCTCGTTGTTTAAAATTTTCCCAAATTATTCACTTCAAGTTTTCTTTTTAGTGATTTCCAAGTAAGTATAACGGTAAGTTTCCCCACTTAAAAGATTAGTGTTTATGTTTTCTTTTTCAGCAAGAGAAACACAAAAATACCTAAGCATTCGCACTTTTTTAGTTTTTCAGCTGATTATTTTATTTTTCCACGTAATTTAGGGGCCACTCAATGCACTTTATTATGTGCTCTTATTTTTAAATATGTAGGTAAGTTGTCTATTTTTTTTTCAGTTGTTAATTGATTTTGGTGATTGTTTCAATTTAATTTATTTTTGCACTATTGTAATTTTAGTTTTGTTTTACGTACCGCCACGATGAATTTACGAAACATTTTTGACTTCATGTCTCTTGTTGGTATCTAGTCCCAAAAAGACCAATGTTTGTTTTTAGATGGGGATGTGGGTATAAAGAAATGAAAACACGTCACTTAAGTGGCCAAGCACTTCATGTATAAACTTTAATAAATATATTCAACTTGAATTCACTTAACAAATCCGTGTTTTGGCGATGCGGACGCGGCGGTAGTTATAGACAACTAAACTAGCTTATGTGAGTTGAAGAATAATTAGAGCGGGTTTTAACCGCTTAAAATTTTCGTTACTTCCTTATACAAAGGAAAATGATGAAATGTCCACATGCAAATTATACATAAGTACAGGAAAATAATTAATTGACCTCAATATCCCTCTTAAATATTAGCATTGGCAGAAATATTTTTGTACTTTTATTTAAAAAGTGGTTGGGGCTATTTTTCCCTCTTTAGCAGGTCCTCTTTGATAAAAGACGATAACCGAAATTTCGTCCCCCAAAACCGTTCTGAAAATATGACGAAAACCGATGAAAAGTTGTTTAATAATTAAGCCACACCCACATTTTAAAATTAATAGTAGCACCATTATATATTAAGACATAGACAATTTTATTTATAGGAAGTATTTGATATTTCAAAAGTGGGCGTGGTCACATAATAATATCATCCATTTAAAGTAGGGGCCTTACTCGTGCTAAAAAAAAATTATGATCAACAGTTTAAATACTACTCAGGGCTATCGTTCTTTTTCTTCCGGTAACTGTGCCTCATCCAAAGTGTCGTCGATATCCTTTAATTGTAACTCAAGATAATTTTCAGTTTCAATAGCGTTGGATGTCAGAGGCGTTGGTTCCACATTGCTGTTGAAAAGATGGTTGGTGTCATGTGGAATCACATTGCATGCGGACATATATTGCGTATGTTGAGATTGATTGTGGGTAAGTTAGAGTTCAACAAACTACAGCTTACACACACATACACAGTACAACGAGTAGAACGGTAAGGGGCAAATAGACGATAGACACAGAGGCATAAGCAAAGCAAACGAGTATAGACGCCAAGCAACTAGTGATAGAAAACAGAAACAACCATATAGTTAAACGAAGAAAACGAAAATTTATAACGAGAAGGGTGGATTTTTAAATTGGACTATTTAAAAGTTAAAACAAAAGTGGCGGCCACCGTGGTGTGATGGTAGCGTGCTCCGCCTACCACACCGTATGCCCTGGGTTCAAACCCCGGGCAAAGCAACATCAAAAATTTTAGAAATAAGGTTTTTCAATTAGAAGAAAAATTTTTTTTCGGGGTCACCCCTCGGCAGTGTTTGGCAAGCGCTCCGGGTGTATTTCTGCCATGAAAAGCTCTCAGTGAAAACTCATCTGCCTTGCAGATGCCGTTCGGAGTCGGCACAAAATCATGTAGGTCCCGTCCGGCCAATTTGTAGGGAAAATCAAGAGGAGCACGACGCAAATTGGAAGAGAAGCTCGGCCTTAGATCTCTTCGGAGGTTATCGCTCCTTACATTTATTTTTATTTATTTAAAAGTTGAGAATTGAATACTCTTTGAGATTAACATAATTTGGCGGCAACAGGAGCGAAGGCGCATAAAATAGCACGGTTGATGGAAATTTACGAGTCAGGTTGACGAAAAGGTGGCAATTCTAGAAAGGTTATAATTGCAAACGCAGGTTGATGAGCTCAGGGAGTGATTGCCAATCAGCCCACTTCTAAACAAAAATTCGGTGCGAGTTTTTTCCCTTCTCCCATTCCTCGTATTCTAAATAAAAATTCCTTGTGAGTTTTTTCACTTCTCCATTTCCTCCTATTCTTAACAATGTTCGAAAAAGCGGAAACCGATTATGGGAGAAGGGTAGGTATTATGAATGTGAGTGAGTGGGAGACTTCTCTGCCATTTCTTAGGAGTTTTTTCACTTGTTAAATTAAAGGAAATGCATCAAAATAGTTAAAGAAAATAGGCTCTTTTAAGAAAGAACACTTACTTGTACAAATTTGTGCTAAAACATGTACATTTTACCACAATATTCTTTATTTTAATCGAAAAGTATATGATAATATATATAATTGAAAACTTTTTGGTATAAAAAATATTTTTACTATTCAACCGGTATTTTATGAGGCCATAGTAACTCCTTGGACCATAAGAAACTTTTTGTAATACTCTTCTATGACCGGCAATTCATGTCTCCTCGCCATATATGAGGAAGGTTATGGTAAGATTGTTTCACCGTAGTTTATATTTGCTGTTCAGCTGCTGGTCAGTTGCTTTGTACGTGGCTAGGAACGATGGCATACGCCTTGAAGATGAGAGTGTGACCGAATGGTACCCTTAATATCTTTGGATGACTGACAATCGGTAGCGCAACATCAATATTCCACGTCGCAAAACAGAGTGGCCATGGATTTAGTCGGTTAGGTTCAGTTAATTTGCAGTCCATCTTTTTATACAAAGGGGAAAGGGTGCTGATGAGTGGCTAGGTGAAGATTCACAGTAAATTGACGGAGCAGGAAGGTTTCCAATGTCCTCGCTACTGGCGAAATGAGTGATACCGGTCGTTATGACTCAAATTCGTTAGCCGGTTTCCCAGGTTTGAAAACGTGCGTCTGGCAGCTTACTCCCTTAGCGTCATGGTGTTTTAGCATTGGCATGTCCCAGGTACAAGGACAAACCTCGAACTGGGAGGAGGTGGAAATGCAAATATCCCGACTCAAACACAATGAGGAAGAACATTTGACAACTAAACTTTTCAAAGAAGCAGGCGAAATGAAGCATCACTTTTACACAAAGTTCAAAATATAAATAAAATTTTTACATTGACAAATGTAGTTGCACCTGGTGCCGCTATACCTTAATTACACTTTACTTCAAATGCTTCTGAGGTTTTATACGGACGACTCTTTGTTATTGTCTGGTCTAATATTATTTATTACAACATGGTTCAGAGTAGGCAACTATGGATTGATCAGAAGATCAAGAATTCGAAAAAAAAGTATTCCGCAACATTAATGTTGTTTACGTTATGCCAGGTGAATGTATCAAAAAAAGTAAAAATATGCTGCTTTCCTATAGCCGCCCCCTTTGATAGCGGAGGAAGGAAAGGAGATGCCCTTACTTAGCAGGGAACTTTAAGAGGATAATTATTTGATATTCATTGATGTTTCCGAATGCCTTCAGTTAACACTAACAAAAAAACACTGATGAAATAACGAAAAGTGTGAACCGATGTGATGGCAAACGAACATGTGGCAAAAACCGACTAGTCGCAGCAAAGCGAGCAGTCGGTTAAACGCTACTGGGCGATTAATCGAATATCGATATCTGATTAAAAACCGTGCAAACGGTTACAACCGGCTGGTAGGTTAATCGAATAAGTCGACTTTTTAAAGAGCCCTAGTACTAACCATCACCTAAAGGTTCCGACACCCGCTCACATAACACCCCCCCCATTCCGTCCATAAAACCAATCATACCATCTGTGGCCCTCCTGAGAAAAGAGGGCACCAATCTGCACATCAGCGGTCCAGTGCAGCGTGACATTGCGCAGGATAAGTCGCTTCGTATCAACCACGCGCCCATCCGCCCCACACGCGGTCGCAATCATAAGGGTTTCTACACCAAATGCAGCCGTCTGGAAACAAGAATTTAACAACGACTTACCTCGTGTTCATTATTCTGCAGAACGACGAACTTCCGCCGTTTTCCGTGTCCGCCCCACACGTGGTCACAATCTAAATAATAATAATACACAACGGATCGTGGGTGTCATTGATGGTGGTTTTGCGTTTTGCACACACCAGCACCAACCCAAAGCGTCGACTCGTAGGTGCTTAGCACCCTTCCCTCGGTAGGGGGGAGCCTCCTCGTGGTAACACCTGATAACGCTTCGGCGGGGAATTCGAGCTGCGACCTCTTTCCCACATCCCAAAACCAACTTCCTGTCTTCTTTCCCACCCTAAGCCAAGGTGTTGAGGTAGCCGTGCCGAATGGACAGCGGGTGGACAATGAGTAGCTGGCCTCGAACGGACCCCTCCGATGTCCGGGCAAGGTTGGAGGTATAAGTGCCTTCTCTACGCATGCCGGCTCTGCGGACGAGTGAACAATCCTTTCCGTGCATAATCGTGGGACCAAATCATGAACTCTTTATATACCAACTAAAACAAACACAAAAAGAAAACAAAGACACGGACGACAATATGACCAAGACTCAAACGACAGCGGCGTCACAGACAGCAAGACGGGGGTAGGGGACAGCAAAACTGACGGACCTAGACTCGGAGATGTGGACTGCTCGTATGTGGAGTTCCTATCTTCAAGTCAAAATGCGGACGCAACACGTGGTGGGATAAGTACTGTGGGAAACGGTATTCCGCCACGCAATCATCAATATTCGACCGCTGCTACGAGGCAGCGGGAAACAGCTAGTAAGACACGGTCCAAGGCATTACTTGTGAGAAGGCGGTATGTTGTTGTTGTTTTAGCAATGTTTCGCCCCACATAATAGCTGCGAACAATCAAAGTTGTCATCAATATCCTCTATCGGGAGTCCAAGGAAACTTGCTGTTTCGACAGGGGTGGACCATAATGAAAGGGGTGTTAGAAGCGTTGGTGCGTGTCATGTGGGGACACATTGCAAGCGGGGCATACATTTTGTATGTCGGAGTTGATTCTGGATATGTAAGAGTTTAACCTGTTACAGTATCCAGAACGAAGTTGAGCCAGAGTGACTCACGTTTCCCTGGGGAGTATGCGTTCCTCTTCCGCAAATTTTGGGTACTGTTCCCCGAGCTGGATTCACCGGGCAATTCCCGGCATAAAGGTCCGACGCCTGTTTGTGGAGTTCACCAAGGACCTGCTTGTGTTTTTTTTTTTTTGCTTCATACGGCTGAGTTCTCAGGGGCCGTATTACCTCAAAATGCTTACGGAGATGACTCCTTAAGTCCCTAGGCCGTGCTGGCTCATCAATCAGATGTCGGTTGGGATGCCCAAGTTTCTGGGTATTCAACAGGAACTGTTTGGTTAGCATCTCATTTCTCTCCCTGATGGGGAGTATTCTCGCCTCATTATGTAGATGGTGTTCTGGGGACATAAGAAGACAGCCCGTGGCCGTTTTGAGCGCAGTATTTTGGCAGGCTTGTAGCTTCTTCCAGTGGGTAGTTTTTAGGCTTGGCGACCATATAGGGGACGCGCAGCACGAAGACGGCTGGCTAATTGCTTTGTATTTAATGAGCGTTTATTTGTCTTTTCCCCAAGTACAGCCAGCAAGAGATTTGAGGATTTTATTATGGCTTTGGATTTTCGGAACAATTGCGGCAAGAGGCGACAGGAGGGATGTAGATGTTGACGATTTCTAGATTTGCATCGCCCGACCGGACAGATAATCCTTGACGTTCTAAGACATTGTCCCTGCGGTCGATGTCGGGATCAAATATATGATATTGCACAGTGTGGTGTATGATAAACGCGAGGCTGCCATCATTTCCGCTCTCGCGATCTTTTCTGGGGATATTATACCCAGAACAGGTCTGCAATGCAGATCTTGATGTGAGTTTAGTCTCTTGAATCGCAGCAATGCGGATATTGTGCCGCTTCATGAAGTCGACTATCTCCGTGATCTTCCCAGTTAATCCATTACAGTTTAACTGCAGAATTTTGAAGTGCATAGGAGGAGACGTCGTCACTCTGGGAGTAAGTGACGGGTGACTACGCCTGCGTTGTGGAAGGCCAGAACGCGATTGCTGTTGAGGCCCTGGGACTAGACGTCCTTGGGTAGGCATTGGGGTACCCGATGTATTTGGGTATGCGGCCTGCCAACATGGCGCAATGAAACCCGTCGGGGGGTTATCGTCGCCAGAACATCTAGGAAAGTGGCACGGTCCATGGCAGGAGCTGCATTGGGCGGATGTCGCAAACGTATATATTTTGTGCTGGAAAACGGTGCAACGGGAGGTAGGGACTAAGAGTCTGTTTCCCTGACCTACACAATTGCTGCCGGAAAAGAGAGGAGAAGAAGACGGGGCAGGGGCTGATGCTCGGCATTGCTCCCGACTATACTACGGAGATTGTAGGTATGAGCGGGAGCAGCCATCTGAGTTGGTGGCGCAGTGGGGCGCGAGCAACAGCGGGTACTTTTTGTGGCTTGCTGAGCAGCGGGGCTGGTGGAAGTTAGTGGTGGGACGCTAAGGCGCAGACTACGGGACGTCCTAGGGCGTCAACAGCAAGGAGCCACAGAAGATTTATAGAAGTTACGTGGGCGTCCGGTTTTGGGATCTAGCCCAGAACAACCTGTCCGATGCATCACAAGACTATGACCATCCTAAAAAGATTAATTTCCGGCAGATGCAGCAAAACCATTTCTCAGGACCGGGATCAGGAGACGGACCCAGATTGGGTTCGATACCTTCCCGGAGCAGGGGAATATGGAGCAGTCCCGCTGCAAGGAGCTGCTGGGAGGATGACAATTTGTGGGACGGACGACGCAAATTAAATGGGGTTACACAGAAATGGCAGTCCTTGGTCGGCGGTATCAGCTAGCTCTCTGTACTGGATAGGAAAGAGCGGAACAGAGCAAACGGTACCATCATTCCCAAGGATGCGGAGGAGCGGGTTACTTTCCAAGCGGTAGTGGACGAGTTAAGGGCGTACTTAGACACCGAAAACAGAACCACCGCCGGTAAAAGGAACCGCTCTCTGGAAGAGGCCCCAAGCACCTCAAAAAGGAACCGGTCTATGGAAGAGGCCCCTAGTACCTCCAATAGGAGCAAAACTACCGATGGTAACGCCTCTATATCATCCGGAGCGCTGGGAATGGCCAAACCATTCTCAGAAATGGTTCGGAGTAACCTACAAGTTGCGCTAGTGGACGCGACCACCAACAGCGGCAAGCCCGTCTTGGAGAAGTGGGGGAGCTAGAGGAAAAGCTGTCTCAGATGGTCATTGACTTTGTCATGGCCAACCCTGAGGGTAATCTCCACTCCTTCGACTGGGCGGAGGTTGCCCGCGGTTAGCGGGTGTTTAAATGCCAAGACCAGCAGTCCAAGGACTTCTTGGAGGAGTGCGTACTAGCCCTGGGGGAGGTCTGTGAGGGCTTAAGGATTAAGCTCATCCCGGCCTCCGAAATACCAAAAAGACCCCTCGGGTGTGGATACCGAGAATGAAAATAGACAGCTGGACGCTGTTGAATTATTTGCGGGGTCACAAACGCGATGTGCCCATGGAGGACTGGGTAAACATCAAGGCAGAGGAATCGCGGCGGAGCAGCCTCTCCCTCGTGCTCCTTATATCAGAGGACAATATTACTGCGCTTGAAAAACGGACTTCACACTTCGTTTTGGCGTGCGTCGCGCCAAGGTGAAAATCCTCCGGTCCCCTCAGGAGGAGCAGGAAGAACAGGATGAGGTCGACGCTGCTAACAAACGCCTGGAGGACTTGCAGCTCGCCGTCCAATAACCTGGACTCCAATAACTCCAACGGGTGTAAAGGTTGTCCATATTAACCTCCAGCACTCTAAGCTGGCCTCGGATAAACTTGTCGTCTTCCTACTGGAGGAAGACGTTGATATAGCCCTTGTTCAGGAGCCCTGGGTGTGGAATACCCAGGTGAAAGGGTTCTCAATAATGGGATACTCTAAAATGCGCGAGGACGGTAAGCCAAGGACATGCATTTTGGTAAAATCTAACTACAATGTTTTTCTTGTTTCTTCTCACAGCTCTTCGGACATGACAACGATTTCGCTAGAGACAGCTGACGGAGTCAGCATACTAATTGTTTCTTAATACATGCCGCAGGACAAGGACGCTCCACGGAGGAGGTCCGAGCCTTGATGCAGGACTGGAGATCTGCAAACATTGTGCTGGGATGTGATGCCAACTCCGGGCACTCCCTATGGAGAATTAAGGAAATCAAAACTCGGGGTGAGTCACTTTTCGATCATATTATTAATACTGACCTAGTAGTATGCAATCGGGGAAACACACCCACTTTGTATTTCCACCACGGACACTTTCAACGGGTGGGAGGAGGTGTTGCATGTCACGCTAGTAAGCGGTAACAGCAATATTCGGGTATACAGCTGGAGGGTATCAGATGGTCAGTCATTTTCTGACCACAGGAAGATACTATTCAATATCTGCTTTAGTGTAGAAATTTCTATTTCCTATCGTAATCCAAAGAGGACCAATTGACGAAGGTTCGTCAAAGTGGTAGGAAATAAGCTAGGTAGGCATTCGGCACAGTAAATTTCATCAGTGGAGGACCCTGATGCTAACAGTAGCAAGCTGGAGAAGACCTTAAGGTGTGCCCTCTGGATAGCTTGTCCAACTATTTTTAGTAAAAAGGTATACCCCCTGGTGGGATTACAACTTTTTACGCTCAGGAAAGAGACTCGCTAATTATTCAACCTGAGCCGGTCAAATGGAAACTGGGAACCGTATAAAGATAGTCTCAGGTGCTACAAAAAGCTATCCAGAAGGCAAAGACGGAGTGCTGGAAAGGATTTTATTCTTCTATCGAGTCAACTAAAGAATCTTCGCTTCGAGAATTGGTAAACTTCTCTCGAAGGAAAAATCCCGCGCATCCTTCTTGAAGAAAGAAGATGGATCATGGCCAGAGAGCTCCACAGAAACAGAGGGGCTGCCGGTAAAATGCACTTTCCAGGCTGTAGTTCCAGTTAAATGGAACTGATGGTATATACAGGGGTAATACCCTCCCTCCGGTTAATAAATGAACTTATAACGGAGAAAAGATAAAATGTGCTACTTTTTCGCTATAAAAATCCCCAGGCCCGGATGGTATTTTCCCAGCGATGCTACAAAAAACTCGCTCTCTGGTGATAGCATGGATGGAACGTATCTCTAAAGCCTGCATTCGACTTAATTATGTGCCCCTGAATTGGAGAGGGCCCAGGGTCGTCTTCATCCCCAAGGTCAGTAAGAGTAAGCCTAAGGATTTCAGAACCATCATTCTTTCGTCGTTTGTTCTAAAAACGTTTGAAAGACTACTGGACGTCCACATTCGCGATAGGTTGGATACCTCGGGGCTATCAACAGCCTAACACGCATACCTCAGGGGCCGCTCAACAGAGACCGGTTTTCATGAAGTGGTCCACAAGGTAGAGTCGTCCTTCGAAAATAAACAAATTACCCGGGCTGCATTCTTGGACATAGAGGGAGCTTTCAATAATGTCCGGCTGGAAGCAATAGAAGGCGTCCTTCGTGTACTCGATATAGAGGACCCCAACGTAAACTGGATAAGGGCGGCTCTGCGGTCTAGAGTGATAAGCGCTAAACTGGGGACTAGTGAGGTCACGGCACATCGGTGGAAAGGAAACCTTCACGGCGGGGTCTTGGCAACACTGCTCTGGCTTTGCGTTATAGACAACATATTTCGTCAATTCTACAGGGATGGGGATAAAGTGGTGGCCTACGCGGTTGGCGTAGTAATACTGGTATCTGGCCTGTGTCCCAATGTGATTAGCGGGATCATGTAGGGATCACTGAGGAAGCTGAGTAGTTGGGCCGACACCGCCGGGCTAAGCGTTAATCCCTCAAAGACAGAACTAGTGCTCTTCACCACTAGGACGAAAATCCCAACGAGCTTACGGGGCTATATATGCCTGCAAAGGAATGGTAGGTAAAAAGTGGGGACTGAGGCCAGACCTCATGGATGGATGTATATGGCAGTTATTCGACCAATTCTAACATATGGGGCACTAGTATGGTGGAAGGCGGTGAAGATGAAGTACATAATTAACATGCTAGGTAAAGTTGAGCGATATATCTGCGGAGCGATCATGGAGCCAATAAGGTCGTGCACCTCGGTGGCTTTATACGAGATGTACAATTTTACACCGGTAGATCTCTTTATCAAGGAAACGGCATCTCAAGGTGCCCTAAGGCTTCGGGAGTTGGGCCTTTGGAGGGAGCGTACATACGGGCATGACCGTATCCTACTCAATATTAATGACTCCCACATCTTGTCATAAACGGACTACATACGTCCAAGGACAGTCTTCGACACAAACTACACAATTATCTTCCCCACAAGGAAAGATTGGATTGGCTGGATCACTCAGAGATTCGACATCTCGGTTTTCACGGACGGATCTAAAATGGCTTGCGGACGTGGTAACGGTAACAGGGTAGCCATTTTCTACGATATTCAGGCGACTCTTGGTGCACTCAGGTCAGAGACGATATCATCAAACCCGGTTGGGCAGTGTAGGGGAGCGCCATGATTCTGGCGAGCCGGTAGATCGTTACCCTGATATGGGTGCCGGGGCAACGAAACATACAGTATAACGATATCGCGGATGAGCTGGCACGGCGTGGAGCGGCTCTTGATGTCTCATAAGAGAAGGAGGTCCTTGCACCCCTGGGACTGATCAAGGGTCGCATCTCCCAGCAATGGTTGAGGGAGGCCAACAATAGATGGAATCGGTTGTGGACCTGTAGAGTTTTGAAGAGCATGTGGCCGTTATATAACGATCTGTGGTTGTCCTTAAAATGCCCTCACTAGGGTAGGCACCTTGTCGTTGGTGTGAGGGCTTAGCCGAACTCCATAGCGCCCGACTATGAGGCGGAGCTGTTTAGGACTGACATCTACGCCGTTTCGCCTCATAGGAGGGCGGCGGGATGTCGGTGACCAAGAACTGCCAACCCCCTAATCCACGGAGTAGAAGAGTGGAGAAGGGTACGGAGCAGAGGAAGTAAAAGAGCTCTCTCGCAGTACCGTGCAGCACTAAGAATTGTACAACGCTTGGGAGCAGTGGTCGACCCAACAGAAGTGGAGATCGAGCGCTTGGAATGGGCCCATGAAGCGGTAGAAGTAGGTCGAAGGCAGTTCAAAAGGTTTGCTGCGAGAAACCCTCGGTTCTGCAACCGGTACGAGGAGGAAGAAGCGTCGAATGGCAGAATGAAGAGGCAACGTTCGGCAGAAGGCGACAAGCCTGCTTTCAAGAGGGAGAAAGGACCCAGTCCTAGAGCCGCGAGGCAGGGCAGTCGCATAGCCAAGACAAGTAGGCCCAAAGCTGTAAGACAGATGGGTTCCAATAGCGAGGTAGCAACTACCTCGAAAGCTGCCAGTCAGAGGGAAGTTCCAACTACGGAAGTAGGAGATAAGCCAAAGGGAGATAACGCTAAGACTCCGGCTTTCTCGGAGGCGCTAAAGGGAGTTAACGCGAAGACTCCGGTGTTCTCGGAGGTTCTAAAGGGAGATAACACTAAGACTCCTGCTTTTCCCGAGAAGATGAGTGATGTGGCAAAGCAGTCACTGACTGTGGCGCTGGTTGATCGTAGCAGTCCGTTCGGACAAATGACTACTGAAAGGTGGAGATCTGTGGAAAGGGAGCTTATTAGCTTAATGCTTAAGATGATGCGGGAACAACCAAGTAAGCCCCTTCCAACCTTTGATTCGGGGGGATGGTATAATGGTGTGAAGATGATAGCGTGCGACAACATCGCGAGCTTGCGGTGGCTGGAGGAAGTCGTTCCAAACCTCCAAAGGCAAGGCACGAACGCGCGGTTTGAGGTGGTGGATAAAGCGCAAATCCCCACGGTACCAAAAGTTAAGGTATGGATACCATGCGTGATGAACTCGGAGGATACACTGCGACTTCTGCAGAATCAGAATCCGAACATACCGACACAGGATTGGAAGGTACTTACTGTATCTCGGCCTACCGAGGATGGTCAGTTCTACATCTTCCAAATAAACAAGCAGGCGGAGGATATTTTGTACACGCAGCTTGGCAAAATGTCCTTTGTCACTGGCAAAATTTACATGCGACTCAGGAAAAGAAGTCCCGAGGATAAAAATCCTAACACGCTGGAAGTGGGCGAAGTCGAAAAGGACCTCAGAAGCCTAAGGGAAAAAAGACAGGTGGAGGTCCCCGACGTCACCACGAACGTGCTAGAAGAGGACCAACCGCTAAATGGTGCTGTGACTCGCACAGAGGAACACACGGCACAACATTCACGAGGGGCTGAAGGGGGCCTCGAATACTCTAAACCAAAAGGGCAAGAGGAGGACGACGACGTCAAGACGAAGGTGCTGGAGGGGGACAAACAGCCCAATGGTGCTGCGAGTCCTACAGATAAACCTCCAACACAGTAAAGTGGCGTCGAGCGAACTCCTCCTAACCCTTGAGGAGGGTTCGTTTGACGTGGCGCTGATCCAGGAGCCGTGGCTCTCATCGGGAGGAAAGGCTTCTGGACTTAGCGCGCGCGGGTTTGGCGTTTACTACGCACAAACGGAAGGACGGGTGCGAGCTGTAGTAATGGTAAGGAAACAGCTGCATTCATATATGCTGCCTAATTACACCACCGAGAATCTCGTAGCGGTGGCCGTTGAGCAAAAGAATAAGCAGGCATTTATCCTGGCGTCCTGCTACATGGCCCATGCTGCGGAGGTTCCACCGATGGAGTGCAAAAGGCTAGTACAGGAGGAAGGGCGCAAAGGGCGGTTGGTCATAGGCGCAGATGCAAATGCGCACCACAATGCGTGGGGAGGAGCAGATACGAACGAGAGAGGCGAATCTCTATTTTGTTACATCCTGCAAACCAATTTGCAGATAGCCAACAGGGGAAATGTTCCTACATACATTGGTCCAACATCCAGCAATGTTCTGGATATTACATTGAGCTCCGAGCGTGATATATCAAGGTATGATTGGATGGTTCTCGATAGACCATCCTTCTCCGACCATGCGTATATAAGCTTCAGCATCCCACTAAAGAGGGTAGAGAAGGGAGGAACCTTTAGAAACCCTAGGGCAACGAATTGGACTAAATTCCAGAAACATGTAGAAACGAAACTGGGACAACCCAAAGAGGTTGCTAATGTAGAGGAACTGGAGGAGTCGAATGAATTCCTAACAAGGACGCTTATGACTGCGTATAACAAAGCTTGCCCTCTAAGAAGATTCAGAGGAAAAGCAAAGCCGCCATGGTGGAGCAATGAGCTGAGTCTTCTAAGAAGACAGGTAAAAGAAATGTTTAAACTCGCAAAGACCGCGGAAAGCGAAGCGTGTCGGGACGAGTACAGTGATCTACTGAGGATCTACAAGCGTGAAATTACCAGGGCGAAGAGAAACTCATGGAAAAGTTTCTGTACGGACATAGAGTGCTCCAGTGAAACAGCACGGTTGAAAAAAGTCCTAGCAAAGGGAAACATAGTCCAGGGACTAATAAAGAAAGAGAACGGGGAATGGTCACGTGATAGTGAGGAATCCCTTGAGGTGCTTCTCGATACACATTTCCCATCGGGAGACGGTTTAGAAGAACCAGCAGACATCACTCACACTTCGATCACGGAGCTAGTGGTGCCGGGCTTGGTGACCGATACCAAGATCGAGTGGGCAGTGAAGACGTTTTCTAAGTTTAAATCGCCGGGCCCAGATGGTATATTCCCGGCCATGCTACAATTCTCAAGCAGGGCGGTCGTGGAATGGCTTAAAATAATATTCGATGGGTGCATAAGACTGAATCATGTTCCGCACTCTTGGAGAACTGCTCGTGTAGCTTTTCTACCAAAGGCGGGGAAGATCGGTCACGTGTATCCCAAAGACTATAGACCCATTAGCTTAACATCATTTCTGCTCAAAACCTTTGAGAGGCTGATAGATGTGTACATAAAGTCCAACGTGGATGGAAAGCTGCTCTCCACAACACAGCATGCGTACACCAAAGGCAAGTCGGTAGACACCGCATTGCATAGGGTGGTAATAAGCATAGAGAAATCCCTGGAATATAAGGAGTATGCTCTAGGAGTATTCTTGGACATTGCCGGGGCTTTCAATAATGTTGCAAAATGGGCGATTATGGATGGTCTTAATTACATTAAAGTACATCCTGCCTTAATCAGATGGATCGGCTGCATGTTAAATTGCAGAAAGATTACATCACAATGGGGATTGTACGAGGCCACGAAATCAGTGGACAGGGGCACGCCGCAGGGAGGGGTGCTATCACCTCTGCTGTGGACACTGGTCATCAACCAACTGCTCAGGCAATTCGATGAGGGACCCGTAAAACTTACGGCTTACGCAGATGACGTTGCAATTGTCATAAGTGGAAAATGCCTTCCAACGATTAGTTCTTTGATGGATCGGGCGCTTCGGGATATTCATACCTGGGCATCTAATGTCGGGCTGAAAGTCAATGCGGAGAAGACGGATATGGTCTTGTTTACAAAGAGGTACAAGGTCCCAAATTGGACCAGGCCTAAGTTAGGAGCGGTGACCTTACAGGAGAAACCTTGCACAAAATATCTAGGAATCATCCTAGACAGTAAGCTGTCATGGAAGCTCAACGTGGAGGAGAGGGTCAAGAAGGCCTCAACGGCACTCTATGCATGTAAAGAATGCTGGGGTGTACGTGGGGATTATCGCGCTCTCTTTCTCATTGGGTTTTTACAGCGATTGTGAGCCCTATCCTATACTATGGAGTGCTTGTTTGATGGAAAGCCACACAAAAAGCAACATACCTCAAAAAATTAGAGGGGGTATGCAGACTATCGATGCTTTGCATTACGGGAGCCCTGAAAACAACCCCGACGGCTGCACTGTATGCCATTCTGCACATTCCACCTGTAGACCTGGTAGCAAAGAACAAAGCATTAACGACCGCAACCAGGCTCGGTGCTTTGGGGCAGCTTGAGCGCCGACCATATGGCCATAGTAGTATAGCGTCCTCAGTCACAAGACGAACAGACTACATGATTCCCTACCTGCACTTTGAGGGAGATCTTAAGGCCACAATAGAGGTGGACGGTTGGCGCAAGGTTGCGCAAATGGCGGACGAGGCGATACATGTGTACACCGATGGTTCCAAAATAGTGGAAGGAGTAGGGTCTGCGGTATACTGCGCTGATCCGGAATTAAGCAGATCCTACAGGCTGCCGGATTACTGTAGCGTTTTCCAAGCGGAAATATTAGCCGTAACCAAAGCAGTAGAAACCCTGGAAGAGAATAGCTTAAGCTGCAACCGTGTTAACTTTTATATTGACAGTCAAGCAGCAATTAAGGCAATAATCTCGCATAGCACAGCATCTAAATGCGTGTTAGAGTGTAAGCAGTCTCTGGAGAGAATCGGGACAGGGAGAAGCATACATCTATATTGGGTCCCAGGGCATATGGGAATAGATGGGAATGAAAAAGCGGACGAATTAGCTAAAAAGGGCGCATCCCTTGAAGCTTGCTCCGTAGACGTCCCAATTAGATTGGGCGAGATTAAGCGAAGGCGAGAGGTGCACATGATCGACCAAGCAGAAAAGGCGTGGGTTCAAGCGCGGGGCTGTAAAGTGTCGAAGATTATGTGTAGGTCTTACAACCTTAGACTAACACAGTTGCTTCTGTCATTAAAAAGAGAGGACTGTAGACTCATGACGGGTATTCTGACTGGACACTACCTTCTGGCGTCACATGCCTTTAAATTAGGCTTGGTCAGTGATAGCAGGTGTAGGAAGTGCGGGTTGGAGGAGGAAACGATCGAGCACGTTCTGTGCTCGTGCCCTGCACTTGCCAGGCTAAGACTCCAGCTATTAGGAGTGATACAGCTGTCAGATCTAGAAGCAGCAAGTGGCTTAAGTCCTAGGAAGCTTCTAGTATTTGCCAAGAGGACGGAGTTATTTTATAACATAGGTCCTGGTTTTTGATAGGGGTTTTCAGTTTGGTCGTTAAAACAAACTTCTGGTAACACTACGGACTCAATCAGTCTATGTGAGGTCCTCATGGACCGGCCAGTTCAACCTACCTACCTGTCCTTAAAATGAACAGAAGGGATATATATCCAGAGTAGTTGCGTTGCTCACTGCTCTGCGAATGCTCAACACACTTTCGAAGCAGAATGAAGTTTCTTGGAAAGCCCTTTTTCGAAAGCCTGCCAGAACTCAAGGACGTTAGGCCGGGAGAGCTTCTGAAATTCATAAACTCCACAGGTCGGATATAGGGGGAGAGGTTTCCCTGGGGCCCTTGGAAACTATTTACTAGTATTCATACAACACCATTTCATTGGCTAACTCACGATTTTATGGTATCAAAACGGCGCATGGCGCTAATTCGAGTCAATTGGGACTCGCCACTCCAACCAAGCAACCAACTAACCCAACGGATTAATACCCTCCAAAAACCCGCCCAACCGAAGCGAGGGGCGCATCCGCATGATGCACGTATTTGTTTTTACCGAGTTGTTGATAGGCGGAGGTTTGTTAAGCGTCGAGATCTAAAACTTCTCAGCAACAGAATAAAAATCATCAGCTGAGTATTATCCATAACAATTAGAAATTGCACATATACTACATTGTTAAATAAGTGAACACTTTTAGTACGTAAAATTTAATTTTATTTTTTTTTTTTAGGAGTTGAGATAAGATAGGACAGTTTTCTTTATGGTAAAAAGTGAATCCGTTATATCAAATGAATTAGAATGAATGTTAAAGTTAAAATCATGACACAAACACCGAAGAGGTTAATTTAATTCGAAATAAATTCTACACTGCCTCAAAAGAAGGGGCTGTAGCGGCTTGCCTTCTCGCGGCTTCCAGTAGGGCGGTGCGATGGGCGGAAAGGGCGTATCCGCGCCATTTCCGTCTTGTGGGCGCACCAAAGCGCCGTGCATAATCGAGCGGAACTCAGGTCTCTCGTGGCGTAGTGTTGGTGGGAATGGCTGCGTCTCTAAGCCGCCTTCGTGTGTCGTCGGAGTTACCCCTGCTGCATAGGCATTCATCTCTTCTTCCACTTCTTCTATTTGCTGGGCCCATGATTTGGTTTGCTCGATAACGTGGATGGAAAGTACTCCGCCCGAGCTCTTATCATTGGAATTGCCTTGAGTTAGCAGCGGCTGGTCGTCGTCCATATGGGGCGCCGTATGATGTTCTCCGTTACAACGTCGGCATAGGTCCTTGCTCGCACATATTTCAAGGCGTTTGGACAATATCAATGGATAAGTATTTAGCGCAGTAGCGCTTCGGTCGACAGACCCCGGTAGATAGGACATGGTCTCACTCCATGTGGTTTTGTATAAAAGTGGCAAGCGATGGTGAAAGCATTGGGCCGTGCTTGCGTTTTAGAACGCTTTACCGAAAATCCAGTCATTTCTGGCAGTTGGAGCGTTTAGTTCTCTCGTCGCATTTGGCTGGTTGTGTACCATTAGTGTATCATTTCGACATACGTAGGGCTAAACTAAATGTTGTCGTAATCGCGTTAGGTTATAACATATTCTGAATTTATCGAAACTGCCCACGTGATGCAGTGTGAATTTGGCATAACATTTGACGTGCCTGCCCCGGAAGAAATCTCACTTGTAAAAAAAAACAGCTGTCAACCCAGGCCTCATCCATGTTGCTATTGGCCTACAGATGGGGCTCAGTGTACTATGGCGGGATTGCCAGCTGAGTATTGGCGAAGACAGACTCGCTGCGCCGTTTGCGTTACGTTTTTATGCGTTGCTTCGGATTGACGCGTTTATGTAATTTCGCCTTTACGAGTTGCAAAGGCACCGGAAAAGGTTAAAGTCGCGGTATTGTTGCATGGATTGTGTTTCTCCCTTTAGGGTAGAGTCGCGTCGGACGGCAATTCTCACTACTCCGCTATTTAGCGTCGCATGAATTCTTTGGCTGTCATGCCATTCTGGAGAATAATAGACACGAGGTAAGTCTTAGTATTCAACTTGCAACGTAATTTTTAATGGATAATTTGTAAAAAAAAGCTTATCAATCTAAAATGCTAGGCGTAATATTTATGGCTAAACTTCTGAATGGATTGATTTCTAGCCCAATTCTTTTGAACGAAGAAACCTTAACGTCCCGCAACGAGTGTCAAGTGTTCTTTTTAGGCTGTGTAGAACTAGTTTCGAATTAAATGAACTTTTCGGTCTTTGTGTCATGATTTTAACTTTAACATATTCTAATTCATTTGATATAACGGATTCACATTTTACCATAAAGAAAACAGTCCGATCTTATCTCAACTCGTAACAAGAAAAAAAATAAAAAATTAAGTACTAAAAAAGTTCACTTATCTAGCAATGTATTCTAACTGTTATATCGGCTGATGATTTTTATTCTGTAGCTGAGCAGTTCTCGACTATTAACAAACCTCCGCCCATCAACAACTCTGTAAAAACAAATCCGTGCGTCATGTGGATGCACCCCCTCGCGTCGGTTGGGCGGGTTGTGGAGGGTATTAATCCGTTGCTGTTATTATTATTAAAATTGTGACCACATGTTGGGGGACACGGAAAACGGGGGGAGTTCGTGGTTCTGCAAAATAATAGACACGAAGTAAGTCGTAGTGGTCTATTTGCGTGGTAGTTTTTAATGGATAATTTGTAAATGTCGTTGTTAAATTTTTCTTTCCAGATGGCTGCACTGGGCGTAGAAACCCTTAAGATTGCGACCGATTGTGGGCGGATGGGCACGTGGTTGATGCGGTGCGACTATTCCTCCGCAGTGTCCCGATGCACTGGCCGCTGATGTACAGATTGTTGTCGTATTTTGCCAGGAGGCCCCCAGATGGTATGATTGGTTTTATGGACGGCATGAGGGTGTGTTATGGCAGCGGGGGTCGGAACCTTTATGTGAGGGATTTTATCCATGTATTATATTTCTGGGCTACCTTAAGGCACACCTAAATGGGCATGTGGGGTTTGCCCCATAAAGGTATCCTATGTGGAAAAAAGGGTACCCGTCGGCAAGCTCTCTAAGACTCCGCTGAGCACACCGCGTCTAGCACCGCCGAGCCGTTGGCTACGTTAACACTTCAAATTTGTATGAATTAAGCGGGGATTGCTATTATTGCTTTTAAATATATGAAAACATGTATTTGAAGCAATTGTTAATTTATAATTTATCGAACAACTTGGGAAAATTTAAACAACGTGAAAGAAATGTTCCCGAATTATTCAATAATTTATAAATTAAAAATTGCTTCGAATAAATCTTTTCATATATTTAAAAGCGATAGGGGAAATCCCCGCTTAATTCATAAAAATAGACGACATTGATCAAGTCTTTGCATTTCTATAAATAGAACAAAGAAAACAGCAGTTTTTTTGAAACCGCCACTAACATAAAGCATAACTTCAACCCATGATTACATATAAATTATGTACTGTGCAAAATATTAAAATATGCAAGGAAGGCAATTGGGATAAAGTTTACAACAACTAAGGCATGACGTGGCTGAATGCGTTTGTAACACTTCGTAAGAGTGCGGGTTAAAATCCCACTCCCGGGAGAAAAGGATTTGAAGAGATTTATTAGGTATAATCGAAACAGCTGTCGCCTTGTCCGTCCTGATGTCTCGTTGTTTAAATTTTTCCCAAATTGTTCACTTCAAGTTTTCTTTTAGTGATTTCCAAGTATAACGGTAAGTTTCCCCACTTAAAACATTTGTATTTATGTTTTCTTTTTCAGCAAGAGAAACACAGAAATAGGTAAGCATTCGCAATTTTTTAGTTTTTCAGCCGATTATTTTATTTGTTCACGCAATTTAGGGGCCACTCTAATGCACTTTATTATGTGCTCTTATTTGTAAATATGTACGTACGTTGTCTGTTTTGTTTTCAGTTGTTAATTTATTTTGGTGATTATTTCAATTTAACTTATTTTTACACTATTGTAATTTTAATTTGTTTTACGTACCGCCACGATGAATTTACGAAATATTTTTGACTTCATGTCTCTTGTTCGTATCTAGTCCCAAAAAGACCAATGTTTGATTTTGAATGGGGATGTGTAAAGAAATGAAAACACGTAACTTTAAGTGTCCAAGCTCTTCATGTGCGTATAAACTTTAATAAATTTATTCAACTTGAATTCACTTAACAAATCCGTGTTTTGGCGATTCGGACGCGGCGGTAGTTATAGACAACCAAATTAAATTATGTGAGTTGAAGGTTAATTAGAGCGGGTTTTAACCGCTTAAAATTTTCGTTACTCTCTTATACAAAGGAAAATGATGAAATGATAGGGTTGCCGCCCACATGCAAATTATACATAAGTACAGGAGAATAATTAATTGAAACCCGTGTCCTCAATATCCCTCTAAATTTTAGCATTGGCAGAAATATTTTTGTACTTTTGTTTACAAAGGGGTTGGGGCTATATTTTCGCCTTTGGTAAAAGAAGATAACTCAAATTTCGTCACCCTAAATCGTTCTGAAGATATCGATGACGAAAACCTATGAAAAGTTGTTTAATAAATAAGTCACACCCACATTTTAATATTATTGAAGCACCATTATATATTAAGACATAGAAAATTTTATTTATATGAAGTATTTGATATTTCAAAAGTGGGCGTGGTCATATACTGATATCATCCATTTAAAGTAGGGGCCTTACTCGTGCCTAAAAAATTATGTTAAACGTTATTTCAACAGTTTAAATACTACTCAGGCCTATCGTGCTTTTTCTTCTTGTAACTGTGCCTCATCCCAGGTGTCGTCGATATCCTTTAATGGTAACTCAAGATAATTTTCAGTTTCATTAGCGTTGGATGTCAGAGGCGTTGGTTCCACATGGCAGTTGAAAAGATGGTTGGTGTCATGTGGAATCACATTGCATGCGGACATATATTGCGTATGTTGGGATTGATTGCGGGTAACTTGGAGTTCAGCAAACTACAGCTTACACACACATACACAGTACAACGAGTAGAACGGTACTTCGAGGAAATACAGCTCGCGATGAACGCAACATTTTAAGAGCGAAAGATATTGTAAGGGACAAATAGACGATAGACCCAGAGGCAAACGGGTATAGACGCCAAGCAACTAGTGATAGAAAACAGAAACAACAATAGAGTGAAACGAAGAAAACGAAAATTTATAACGAGAAGGGTGGATTTTTAATTTGGACTATTTAAAAGTTGAGAACTGAATACTCTTTGAGATTAACATAAATTGGCGGCAACAGGAGCGAAGGCGCATAAAATAGCACGATTGATGGAAATTTACGAGTCAGGTGAAGATGTTGACGAAAAAGTGGCAATTGTAGAAAGTTTATAATTGCAAACGCAGGTTGATGAGCTCAGGTAGTGATTTCCAATCAGCCCACTGCTAAACAAAAATTCCGTGCGAGTTGTTTCCCTTCTCCCAATCCTAGTATTCTAAATAAAAATTCCTTGTGAGTTTTTTCACTTCTGCATTTCCTCCTATTCTGAACAATGTTCGAAAAAGTGGAAACCGGTTATGGGAGAACTGTAGGTATTATGAATGTGAGTGAGGGGGAGATTTCTCTGCCATTTCTTAGGAGTTTTTTCACTTGGTAAATTAAAGGGAATACATCAAAATAGTTAAAGGAAATAGGTTCTTTTAAGAAAGAACACTTTTTTGTACAAATTTGTGCTAAAATATGTACATTCTACCACAATAATCTTTATTTTTAGTTGAAAAGTATATCATAAGCAACGGAAGAGCTCTTGGTATGTTTGATGCAGCCATCCAGAAATTGCGCAAGGATTTTGGCGTATGACGAGAGACGAATTCAGCTCGACTTGGCCCCCAGAATATTGCTTTGCGGAATGTAAGGAGGCAACTCCGACGGATTTGTGTTATCCCGCCGTCTTCTTCTTATGCACCTCTGTTGATGTTGCTGTGTCACCAATTCATTACTCATTTCAGTGAATACCACATGAAATGCTATAGTGTGCATTGTTTATATTTTATTTCTTAATTTCAACAATAGTTAAACTTTTCAATTTTTTAAACAAAATAAGAAATGTCCAACGAAATTTCAATTCACAAAACAGCTGACTTCGAAAATTCGAAATTCCTATTCCCCAATTATTGTTCTCCCTAGGAGAAAAGAATTGGAGGAAATTTTCCGCGGGAATAAAACAATCCGCGAGAATAATTATAATTAATAATTAATGATTTTGAAAATATTAGGATAGATTTTTTACGAGATTTTCAACATTTGCGTTGTTTGCAACATTGTTTTATCTAGTGCTCACAGATACAGGCCTAACTTTTCAGAAATTTTTATACCATATATTAAGTTAGGGCCTCCTTATTTTAGAACAAACCCATGTGCATGTAGTGGAAGAGAAAATGAAATGTTTTTCGCATCTCCTGTAAAAATTTAAATTTGTTGGTTAGGCCTTTGTGAATCGTACTACATGTTCTTACCTTTTCAGAAATAAGTAAAGCCACATATATTATTGATCCCAGTCTTGCCTCCAGTATGCTTACTGGAAATCTTACCTCCGCTGTCTTCGTTGGATTATTGGTGACGAACGAGTCAATTTGAATTTCTTGGACCTCCAAATCGTTTAATTTTTGAGGAACTATTCAGGATAAAGAAACAATAGGGAACATATATAAACTACGCTGACTCACGTCTTTATGCAGATGAAAATTATATAGGGATAAATATATGAGACATTATTTCATACAAATATAAGCAGCGATTCCAGGGGGTCAATTTACGTTCTATGAAGTGGTGAAGTGAAAGCATTTTTCACGAGACATTTTTTTCATTTAACGAATATTTTTTCACCGTTGCATTTGCCCGTGAAAAAAATATATATATACATATATAAAAGATCGGATGAACGGATGAACCGATTTGGCTGAAAATTGGTGCGAAATGTAGCTTAGAACCAGGAGATGGTAATAGGATACTTTTTATCCCGTCCGGATGGTTTTCGGGATCCGTACGGGATCCCGTCGGGGTCATTTCGGACTATTTCGGGATCATTTTGGGACTCATCCGGGATCAATTCTGTATAGTTTTCGGGATCCGTCCGGGATCCCATCGGGGTCATGTTGGGACTTTTTCGGGACTTTGTCAGGGTCATTTCGGGATCATTTCTGGATCGTAAGGCCTTTTCGATACTATTTCGGGATCCCGTCGGGGTTATTTCGGGACATTCTCGGTATCGTTCCGGGATCACTTCTGGATATACGAGTTTTTTCGAGACTATTTCGGGATCATTTGGGGACCCTTCCGGAGTAATTTCTGGAGGGCTTTCGGGATCCGTCCGGGATCACGCCGGGGTCATTTCGGGATAATTTCGGGATCTTTCCCGGATGGTGCTTGGGATCCATCCGGGAGCCCCTCAAGGTCATTTCGGAACTTTCTCGAGACTTTTTCGGGATCATTTGGGTACCCTTCAGGGATCATTTCTGTGTGTTTCTCTGGATCATTCTAGAATCCCGTCGTTGTCATTTCGGGACTTTTTTGGGATTATTCTGGGATCATTTGGAAACCCTTCCGGTATCATTTCTGGATGGTTTCCGGGATCTGTCCGCGATAACGTCGAGGTCATTTCGTGGATTTTTTGGATAATTTCGATCATTTGAGGATCTTATCAGGTTATCAGCTTTTTTAGTTATTTTTTTAGTCTATTTCAAATCTGAAATATATTAGAAAGCCATTTTTTTTAAAGAAATAACTTGATAAGCAGGTTAACGTGAATAGCCCAGATATTTTATTTTCTCCTTGCGGACGAGGCCGCGGGTAAAGGCTAGTATAATATATGTATATATAGTAGTGATAAAGAGTGATGTATACCACTTGAGGAAACCCACTTCATGGGAATGGCCCCTATCCTACTAATAAGAATAGATACAAGAATACAGATAAGGGTAGTAAAAGCATAGGAATAGGGAGAGGAAGAAGGCATAGGAGAAAGAAAAGGAACGGAAACGAAAATAAAAGTATAGGGAAAAGGAAATGGAGAAGAGTAAGAGATCGCGAGGGCGAACGAGAGAGGCTGAGAAGGAGAGGGTTAAAAAGATGGAAGAGATGGAGAGGGGGATGGAGAGGTAAAGGAAAGGAAAAGGAGAAGGGGAAGGAAAGGAGAACGAAAAGGAAAAGGGAAAGGAAAGAGAGAAGGAAAAAGATAACGAAAAAGGGGATGGAAACGGAAGAAAAACGAAAGGGAAAAGGAAAAGGAGAAGAGTAAGGAAAAGGAAAGGAAAAGAAGGGGAAGGAAAAGGAAAAGGCGAAAGAAAGACAGAAGGAAAAAGGAAACGCAAAGAAGGAGAAAGAAAGGAGAACGCGAAGCAAAAGTAGAAGGAAGAGGGGTAGTAAAGGCGGACGAAAATAAAAAGTCGGGAGAAAGAGAGAAGGAAAAGGGAAGAAAAAAGGAAACGAAAAGAAGGGGGAGGAAAAGGGATAGAAGCCGAAGAAAAAGGAAAGGAAAAGAAAAACTGCAACGGAAAAGGGAAAGGGGAGGGAAAGGGAAAAGAAAGGGAAGGGCGGTAGGGAGGGGGAGACCGAGGGGAAGGAGAATGAGAGGGATGGATATAAAAAGAAGGAAGAGCCATAAGAATGAGCCTAAAGAGATGTTAAATGCCTAAAAAGAAACCAATAATAAATTACACGCACTAATTGCCAAACTTCTTTAAAAATGTGTTTATTATTTACGAGATCTACTGATATGGGCTATGGGCTTTCTGACCTCGGACACTCTAGCCTTCGACTTTATCCCTGACTGGACGGACTATTGTATTCCGATAA
The DNA here is from genome assembly GCF_040869045.1 of Eurosta solidaginis. NCBI lineage: Eukaryota > Metazoa > Arthropoda > Insecta > Diptera > Tephritidae > Eurosta > Eurosta solidaginis. Next base: position 125,967,165 of record NC_090321.1, read on the forward strand.
CTGCTCCCTTCACTCCAGTCATTCCCCGGGAGAAGAATGAGGAAGAGGACTCATCCGGGGGAAGGGACCAGTTTGCTTGTTCACCAATAGATCAAATATTGACGGAAAGGTTGGTGGGGAGTCTTTTGTCAAGAGCTAAATGTAAGCCGCAAATTTAAGTTGGCTGGTAACTGCAGCATCTACATTCTTTGCTCTGAAAGCAATGGAGACGATTGTAGACCACGAGATTAAATCAAAGGCTTTCGATAGAATACCACTCGAGATCAGTATGAATATAGGACAGGCAGATAGGCAGAAACTGCGTTGTATCAGTTGGCCACATAAATCCATAATGCATTCGAATGCGGGTAGGTTGCGGTATGTGCAGCTTTGGATTTTGCATAGAGGCAGCATTCGAAAACACGGCCCACGAGAGTGTGAATGGTGTACTCGAGAGAGGGGTGATACAACGTCCGATCCATATATGGATAAACGCCTACTGCGTACGAGGAACGAAACCTTGAGTGCGGACTGTACATTAGAGATCAAGACAACGAAGCGATGTCCATAAAGGGGCATCCTGTCACCCCTGCTGTGGATCCTGGTAGTAGATGAACTTCTGCAGAGGCGCAATGCATGGAGTATAGTTGCAGCACATGACCGAGGTGAAATACTTGGGAGTCAAGTTCGACTCTAAGCTTTTATGGAGGAAGCACGTCGACAATACCATATCAAAGGCGACAAGAGCAATAATGGTGTGCAGACGTATTGCAGGAAGATCCTGGAAATGCAGCCCAAAGATACTAAGATGGATGTTCACTACTATAGTTAGAACTATCTTAGTGTATGGAGCAGTTGCGTGGACATGAAGGACAACCATGGTGACCGTACAAAAGTCACTCACGAAGTTTCAACGCTTGGCATGTGTCTGCATTATGGGAGCCATGCAAACATGCCCGACGGCGGCAATAGGAGTGCTGTTTAAGTTAACGCCTCTACACATAATAATTGAGCAGGCAGCCAGGAGTACTTTAGTAAATATAGCTAAAGAGGCATGTGTAAGAGGCAAAGTGATACAGTCAAGGAACATGGAGAAGCTGAAGGAGCAGATTCCACTCATCCAACTTCCCAGCGATGACACGAGGAAGCTAATTATGTTCGAGAAGCGCTTAAAATAGAGCTGTGGAACAAGGGTACGTGGGACACCTCCAAAATTGAAACACTTCACCAGGAACATACTATAATATGGTACACCAATGGCTCGAAAACACCTCTTCGGCCCCCGAACAAAAAATTTCCTACCACTTGGAAAATATCCGAGCATCTTCCAAGCCGAAATGTTCGCCATCAGCTGGTGTGCAGAGATCAGTTTACAGCGGGGATATACAAACGAGAAAATCTTCATACTGAGCGACAGTCTGTGAGTGACAGTGAGGCTACGCTCAAGGCACTATCTTAAGTTGAGATTAAATCATCAACAGTCATTGAGTGAGTAGAGAGGTTAAACAGTCTAGGGTCAATAACACCATCCGTTTAGCCTGGGTACCTGAACACAGAGAAGTGGATGGTAACGAGCTTGCCATGTTGGCGGCGGCTAAATAGCCAACAGGACCCGAGCCCATCATGCCGATAGGGTCGCACTAATAAGGGAAGGTTTCAGGCAAAAGAAGCATGCCTCAAAGAACAACACTGACGCGAAAGTCCAGGATAGGAGGGTAAAACTCAAAGCGATTTAATGCCATGATTAACCTCCCAAAAAGCAGCCTTAGAATTTTAATAGGCATACTCACAGGTCACTACAGGCTAAATAGCCATATGCATAAACAAGGTATATCGTATAGTAGCCTCTGTCGATTCTGTGATCGCGAAGATGAGACTGCAGAACACATCCTGATGGAATGCGATGCAGTCGTGAGAGGAAGACTTAGGATCCTAGGATCATCAAAATTAGACAGTAGTCACATACACTCTTTGAAGCCGAGAACCATTCTGGATTTTCTCAGAGAACACGGTTTGGTCGAGGTGTTGTGATGAGAATAGGGGCACAATAAACCAATAGGTCGCAGTACTTAACCTCACAACATATCTATGTATCTATCTACTGCAGTGTCTTCCCCCTCTCCTCTCCTCTTGTAAAAGCTTTAAATAAATAAAGATAAACGCTGATGAGTAAGTTTAAAAATTGATTATCTTTATTGCAGAAATGCATTTTTTTTATACAAAATTTCTTATTTTACACATACGTAATTACACACTAAAGGTATCTACTACATACATATGATATTGAAATCCCGCTGTGTTGGGGTGAACATAATTTATGTGGGTCGATATTGTAATATGAATGCAATATGAATATGTGAGGTCAATATTTATATATCCATAAGAAATGCATTGGAATAGAAGAACACAATGCATAATGCTACACCATCCAACTTAAGACCTTAACTTTTTAATCGTTTTTCATATTGTATTGTAGTTTATTACTCAACGGTAATTTGATATTACAGTTATGAGTGTGCTTATGCCGTTTTTATTTGTTTACATTAGTTTAAATTTGTTTTTAATGTGCTGACTTTTGTTATTTCCATTTTTTTTCTTATCATGCTATTATGTTTTTTTTTCTCTCTTTGGCATGTTTGTATATTTATTATTATGAGTGAGGTATTGTATCATTTTACACATGTGTTGCCTATTGAAATTCGTTTGGCAATATCGACCTTTAAGTGTGTCGACCCACTTAAAATGAGCTTGTGTTTACAAATAATTCTTTAATATTTAATTGTTTTATGGTAACACTTTATGATGTAATGGTAACTTGATGCCAAAATGAATTTGTATGTTTATGTATTTTTTGCTTGTGTTTGTTTATATTTCCTTAACTTGTGTATCTATTGTGCTCATTTTTGTTTGACGAGTAAAGTGGAATGCTTATGTTGAGACTCTCTTTTTTTTTTTTTTTGTTAAATTGTTTGAGTTACTAGCAGATGTGGTATATTGGTTTAAGCCTATTCTTATGGACTATTATTTCCTTATCGTTATTGGTCCTATCACTGTTTCCTATTCTATGTGGTATTAATGCGAAATTATTGTTTTTATCAATATTCTTTACTCTATACTGTCCTTTATATTTATTATCTAACTTATTGCCCAAAGTCGAGGCCTCCTAACTGAGACCGGCCAACCTTAAATCTATTTCCTTATTTTGTAGATAAGTTAAAATATAAATAATTTCCTATTAATATTTTCTATTCTACTGGGGGCTAAAGTGAAAATATTTAAAATAGACATATTTTCCTATTAATATTTTCTATTCTACTGGGAGTTAAAGTGAAAATATTTTTCCTAAAATTATGTCTTCTCTAAAAAGCGAAGTTTTCTTAAATGGACCCGGACTATTAAATTTATATTTATTTCTTTAATGTGGTATTTCTAACAACTAAAGATGAATGATTGTTATATTAAATATTTTTATTTAACAACGCTTTTCATTGTTTATTGAGTTTTACTAAACTAAGAACATATAAAGTAAGAAATCTGTCATTAATTATACGGAAAATTTAAGAGTTGTGATTTATGGAAGAGCAAGGTAGTTATGTATTAGTAGTAGCCAATTAAAGGGCAAAAGATTGGTGCAGTGGGTGAAAAGAAATTTTCGTATCTTTAAACATTCACTTTATATTTGTTGTATTTTCCAGCTATATTTTATTTTTGATGTTAAAGGTAATCCGATTTCTGCGGCGGCCACCAGGACAGAATCGTCATGATATTTATGAAGAATTATTTAATTTTTAACGGGATTTGTCACATGCACAACCTCTTTGGTTAGTGCAATTATTAGATCTTTGAGAACTTGGGTACCAAATTTTGTTTTTAAAATTTTCCTACTGCAGTATATATTATTATTATTCACCAATTTGTCCCTCAGGACAACTGTGTTTTTTATTCTTTATAACTCCTAGATTGCAGGCACAGCCTGATAAGCAGTCGTCCTAAGTCCATCTTATTATTAACAATCAGGTTGCTTGTTTTAATTACGTTAGCATTTTTCTATCCTAAAATGAAAACGAGCTTGTTGCAAATTTTTAGAACACTTCTCATATATATTAATATTCTCTTCGTGACTTTTCTTCATTTTGTTGTTGTAATGGAATGGCTTTTTTTCTTGCATATATCCACCGTCGTAGAATTTGTCTATTGCTTCATTACTATCTTTGTCAGGAGCACTCAAAGGAATTATGCAAATTCTTGATTTGCTCTCTAACTTAAACAGGGGTGATGAAGCTCCCTTTATTGTGTATTGGGATATTTTGGGGTTTACTATGTGACGAAGGTTTATTTTTAATCGTCTGCTGCTCTTCCTCAAATTGGATAAAGGAATTTTAGACACGGTTTGGTATGGTTTCAGCTGCCTATATTTAATTTTCATATAATTTTTGAGTATCGTAGCTATTGCAACGGTCAATAGTACATCAGGAATGTTCGGGTTCTTTTTTGTTGTTCGTATTTAATTATTCTGTTTTCTATTTCTAAAAATTTTGTCGTTAACGAAAAATTTGTTTAATTTAACGTTTTTAACATTTTTAATTTTAATTTTTTCAATAGTTGAGTACTTTTTTTTGTGAAGTGAGTTTATTTTTTATTTATTAATTTTACTAAATATTTAAAATTAATACCTATGCAATTTCCCCTTTTTTCATTTTTTTCCATGCCACATTGGGCTTCAAAAATTTTTTCCATTTTTAGGCTGGATTTGTGCCAGTTTTCAAGGAAATGTTTAGCCTAAACATTGTATTATCATTTTCTGTATTACTCGTTAAATTAAATATTTTGAACTTTTTTTTTTTAATTTTAATAATACAATAATATTTCCTTTATAAAAAAAAATAAAAAAATTCCTAAGCAAAAACAAAAGTTTTTGCTCTTGGTTAAGCGTCCATAAGACAGATCGAGAGTAAAAAATAGTCAAGTAAGTGGGAACAGAGTTATTATCATATCTAGTCGGTACATACTTGTTAACAATAGAAAGGCCAGCACAAGCAACGTAATCCAGGAAATTTAACGATACACGAGAAAGCAGATTCACATTGGTATACTCCACAACATAAAAAGACAGTACGTCAAAAAAAGGTTTCAGACATATATGCTTGTGGGGGTTATACACTAACGAGATAAGGGTTTTGGAGGAGCCACTACGCATTTCAACCATAAGGTATTCAGTTCCTTGTCCATCTGACTTAAATATTAATTTCGCCCTAATATTACTCCTATAATCGATAGCTACCCTGAGGTTATAATTAGGAATGTTGTAGTGAAAATCAGTTACATCACTTAGGAACCATGTTCCAGAGCCACAAATAACATCAACAAGTGCAGGATCAAATGTGTATCGGAGATCATCAATCTTCAACATATTTAAACCCCGTGCATTAAAATGAGCAATATTCAAACCTTTCTGCCTTTTATATATTACATTTAGCAACGCTAAGGTGTTCTAGCCAACATTCAAACCATTATCTTTAATAGACTTAAAAATAATACGTTTACAAGGCAAACAAACAAAAGTACACATACCAGGAGATATAGCAAAAATACAGAACATCTTAACAAGACCAATAGGGAAAATAACTAAGTAAACAAAAAACAAAATAAACAGATATACAGGCTTCAGGCTACCGAAACTCATCCTAATCTTCATCTCGCAGGATCTTTGCTGGCTGCTTGGCTTTATCACTATCCTTCCTGACATGAACGCAGCCTCCAAGAGTAAAGACCGACTGCAACTTCCCCTCTCGGCGAAGCTTTGTTGCTGCTTGGTGAAGTATCCGGTTTTGCTTAGATAGGCTCTCAAAAATACTAAATTTTCCATGTATACCTACTGATTCCAGGGATACGACGGTTTTCGTACGCCTGCGTTACCCGCCAAACGCTCGGAGAGTTCTATTCCAATCCAAAGGATAATGTAGTCTGACCACAATGGCACCGTTGACACCTGCACGAGATGGCTTCGTGCGAAAAATATTTCTAAGTTGAGGCTACTGAAAGCCAATGGACATACAGACAAGATTAAAAATAGTTTTCAGATTTTCTCCTTCCTTATATGGGACACCGAAGATGACAGCGCCAGCAGCAATATCAGGAGACAACCTTTGTTGCATCCCTTGTACTAAATCCATCCTCAATCGCTCCGCCTCAGACTTAGATTTCTTAAAATCCTTTTGTAATAACAAACACGCTCACCTCAACAACTCTCTGGGCGACACTTTCAATCAAAAGCCGCAACTGTGCAGTCTAGTCTTTTACACTTGACTCTACCTCTACCAGTTTCCGGTAAGCCGCTGTGAGAGTGACTTATAACTTTAGCGGTTTTCGCCAAGAGAGAGCCTTTCATGCTCAAGCGACGTTTCGGAGCTTGAGGAGCAGGGGCAGACATAATTTTAGACGATGATAAATTAAGGATTATAAAAATTTCGGAATGATGCGAACGCCTGGTCACCTTAATATCTGTTAGTTGACTGGAAACCCTGTTCAATAATGTTTTGACACTTTCGCTCAAAAGAGATTGGCGCATTAATAATATATGTATGCATGCTTGTATGTGTGCTTTTCAAATTACTTAATATTTTCGCACAATAATGGCTCGTACCGTTAACCACCAGTCCCTCTCCCCAAAATAACACGACTCAACCATCTGAGGACCCAACGACTTCCGGAAATGTAAACGCGCTATTCGCTGCTAAATTTAAGAACATTATTTTAGGAACTTCCATGTTACCTTATGTCAACATGGAGCGGCATTTGAAGCCAGAGTTCTTCTGGATTCAGGTTCAGAAGGGACCTCCATCACGGAGCGCTACCAGAGACACATTAGCCTTTCAACACGCACTGCAGACACCAAGGTAAGCGGCATCAATGTCACATCCGCTGCAAATGTGCGTAAAGCCACACTGTACAGTCATCTGTCGACCCCCAGCTCAAAATCGAAGCAAGAGGCCCCATTCTACCCCAACTGGCAGGTAGTCTTCCCCAGTTTTCTATGGACCTAGCCTATCTGGGCCAACTCCACCGATGCAGTTGGCTGACGTCAATTTCACAAAAGTCAACAGGTCGACATTATTATGGGTGCTGACTTGTAACCCTCGGTAATAAAAGGCTGTATAAAGAAGGAAGTCTTGGACTCGTTACTGGCCTAAGAAACAGTGTTTGGTGGATCCTGAGTGGCCCAGCCCCGGCCTCTTTCCAAGCGAGTCCAGAGTCTTGAACCTCGCTCTATACTGAATTTTCAAGTGCTCAGTTAACGCGTTTTCGGGAATTAGAGCAAGTGCCAAACAAAAAGTTTATTACCCCAAAAACAATTTTGCGTAATCCACTATGGGAGGAGAACGACCAGGAATGATGACGGACGGTACATGGTAGCATTACCATTCCGACGGGAGTTTCCCGACGACATCAATATTGGATATTCGCGAAGCAGCGCAGTGCAACAATTTATCAGGAACGAAAGTGCTAGGTGTCGAATACCAAAGTTAAAGGACGAGTACCATAGGTTGCTGCGGGAGTACATTACACTGGGGCATATGAATCCAGTGTAGCCCGCCGAGGGCGTGAACTCCTCAATTCCCTACTACCTTCCTCACCATGCAGTCATCAAATCGGACAGTACCACCACGAAGGCGCGCGTGGTCTTCAACGCTTCAAGTCCCACGTCCAATAGGGTTAGTCTGAATGATGTTCTATACCCTGAACCAGTTCTGTAAGCTGACCTTACTGCCCTATTATTAAAATGGCTCTTTTTTAAATATGGGTTCAACGCAGACATCGTAAGATATATAAGCAGATCCTGTTACACCTCGACGATACTCAATTTACCGGATAATTTTTCGGAATCCCAGAACGATGATCTGGTAGATTACGAACTCCGCACACTGACTTTTGAAGTAAACTGTGCCCCGTACTTAGCTATCAGGACTCTCCTTCAATTAGGTGAGGATATCAAGGTTCGTTTTCCTTTAGCTTCCAGGATATTGAAGCAGCATATGTATGTCGGCAATGTTCTCGCAGGTGCGCATGACCGCGAGACAGCACTACGAGCTCGTAACGAGCTCATAGAAGCGCTCAAGGGAGCTGGGTTCCCCCTTTGTAAATCGACATCAAGAAAGAGATCTTGGCAGCGCTACCAAAGGAACACCTTCTAAAATAGGAGTTCCTGAAAATTGATGACCTCAGCGAAGCCAGAATATTAGGCATACGGTGGAATGCTGTACACGATATGTTCTATTTTAGCGTCAAGGAAATCCCCACAAAACCGAATTACACCAAACGTGAGGTTGTCTCTTATGTTGCCAAATTATTTGACCCAGCAGGCTGGTTAGGACCCATAGTAGTAGAAGCCAAAATCTTGATGCAAAACATATGGCTTACGAATATTGATAGGGATGATAGCCTCCCTCCAGACCCTCACTGGCGATGGGAAACTTTTCTCAAAATTTATACCTACATTTCACAAATTAAAATTCCACGGTGGATTCGTTTCACACTGTGGCATGAAATCGAGTTCCACGGGTTTTAAGATGCCTCGGAAAAGGCATATGCAGTCGCCCTGTATGTTAGAGTGTACGACCGCACAACACACAGGACTCCCTAGGTCAGTTTACTTGTAGGTAGAACTAATGTGGCCCCAGTTAAAAATGTCTCTTTACCACGGTTGGAATTATGGGGAGCATTACTTCTGGCCGAACTTATCCACGCTTTTCTCCCCCAATTCGACGTAACGCAGCCGTCCATCTACAAATGGACGTACTCGACCATCGTGCTCTCTTGGATGAAGAATCCACCGTGCTGCTGGACGACCTTCGTAGCGAATCGGGTCGCAAAAATTGATGAGCTCGTCGGAGTGGAGGGATGGAATCATGTGGAATCTAAAGGTAATCCAGCGGACCTGGGCAGTCGCGGCTTAACTCCGCAAGAGTTGGCGAACAGCACGTTCCGGTGGCAAGGCCCAAGATGGCTGAAGGCGCCGCCATCGGAGTGGCGAAGCAAAAAAGATGCCCTTCTTATGTAAACTGACCTGGAACAACGAGCTCTCCGAGCTCATAGCACAAGCGCTCCAGAATTGCCGGATATTCTGGAGTGATTTTCGAACTTTTCTAGAGCCCTTAGAGTCATCGCACAGATCTTCCAGTTCTACCGGAACGCGCATCCTGTCCATAAGTTAATCCCCCACGAGGGCACCTCAGATATCTCACTGGAAGAAATTAAAATGGTAAAAACCAGGCTTATTCTTTCGACGCAGAAACGACGCTACGCTCAAGAATATCAGATGCTAGCTTCAGCTGATCCCGTGAGCTCAAAGAGTTCCATCCGCACCCTCAACGCCTTCCTCGATGCGGACGGAATAATGCACGTGTAAAGAAGTTTGGAGCTATCGACGAGACCCTACAACGAACATTGTCAAATCATTCTCCCATACGACTGCGCGTTTTCGCGGCTTGTAGTCAAATTTTCCCATCTGATTTCTCTACACGGGGTAAATCAACTAATGCTACGACCTTTGCGATCAGGATATTGGATCGTGAAGTTAAAAAATTTGATAAAAAGTATAATCAATAATTGCAAAGTGTGTCTCATCTACAGGAAAAGGACACGTGACCACCTGATGGCAGCACTACCGCCGGAACGAACGGAGCTCTCCCGACCATTCACTATTACTGGAACCGCCTTCACATTTTATCCCACTAGGAGCAACCCACATGTGAGGACTATGGGAAGCAGGAGTGAAGAGTTTCAAAACCCATTTCCACGAAATTTCGACTACCATGCGATTAACAATGGAGGAATTATCCACTCTAATGGCAAAAATAGAAGCCTGTCTGAACTCGAGGCCGATCAGTCCGATGTCTGACAACCCCGACCCCATTGAACCCCTCACCCCTGGATACTTTCTGATTGGAAGCTCCATATTCGCGAATGTAGGACCAGAGATTCAAGGAACACAGAAGGATTTTGCGAACGATGCAAGGGAGAGTCCTTGAGGGTTAAGTGGAAACACCACCAACGAAACCTTGATGTTAAGAATCGAGTGATTATCAAAGAGGATAATTTACCCGCTAATGAATGGCGATTTGGTAGAGTGGTGAAGGTTTTCCCAAGCCCAGATAATCGAGTACGGGTTGTAGAAATACGCGCAGCCCGTGGTGTGATTACACGGCCAATATTTAAATTAGTCCTACTACCTATCGAAACCCCTCAGTACCCAATTCTCTCTTCGCAGCATTCCTTCCTTTTTCTTTGAGAAAGCCTCTTATGTCAGTACAACCACCGACTACTTTTCTGTCGCCAAATATGCCGTATGGAACCAGAGGAGACACGACGCGCAGTCCTCCTCCACCGATATTGTGCCAATTGCCTGTCACCGCGCCATGTAAAAAAAGCTGCGCTATTGCTGCGCACTTTTACAGAATATCGATTTATAAAATATAACTTCACATAAGTTGAAATATATAGAAATTCTCGAGAGGGAATAAAATATTACAAGTGCAAATTATAAACCAAACAAAATAGAAGTCAATATTTCTGTTGTTTTCAGTGGTTGCTTGATTACTGCTCATTCCCTTACATATGGCATAACTATGAGGAATTTACATAGCTATATTTTTAAAAGTGAGCTAAATCCTGTTTTGTTTCAATGACGAGATGTAATAATTTACATATAAATGTATATACATTTGTACGCAGATTTATAAATTTATTTATAATAGGTTAAAATAATGTATAGGGTGTATATGAAATGTTATGGTTTATTGTGTTACCTACTATTTTTTTAGTAAATTAAAGCTGGAATCGATTCGATTTTCTCTCGACATAATCGATATTTTTTTGAGAAAATAATAATCGATGCATAAAAACAACCTTGGTGGGTCCAATGCCGACTATGTGATCCAGAATATTTCGGAACAGACCATCTTCATTGCACAGATCGGTTCTCCAAAATATCGAGTCGAGTCCAGCACTATATAGTAAATGTCATGCGTACTGAATAGAAGTAATAACAGTGATAGGCCTAAATAAGTTTATTTTTTTTATAGGAACGAGTTCAAATACTATTTGGGTTACACGTCAAAGCCTCTATAATATAATGAAAAATCTGTTTGCGATCAATTTACAGACAAATTTAACTTTTTATGTGAAAAAGTTAAAGAGCGCGTGAGGCCATCAGATGAAAATGTAATTGAGTTCAATGATAAGCTAAGACATTTCATCACTGAGTTCAAAATTCGTTGGAACAGGTCCTTTAGACACGAAGATCGTTTTTCGAAAGTAAACAGAAGTTGGCTTGAATCGTCAATAGGTTTTTTGCATTCAAGGCAAAGTAAACGTGGTCGGAAAGAAGTCTCATTTGATGAACCGTGTGAGAAAACGAAGCAAAGGAAAGTCCGACTTTTAAGAAACGAAACGCTCTTGTCTGTATTAGCTTATTGCTACTCAAATGAGCTTAAGATCTGCAGGAAAAATTGATGCATCTAAAGTTGTCAAGGAAATAATTAGCTCACCTTCGAGAGCAACAAAATATCGCCAATTTGCTGCGAAAACAACCACACATTCAACACAAATGTCTAAAGAAGAAGCGCTATCAATTTTAGTTGAAGCTAAGTTATCTCGACAACAATACAATATTATAAGTAAATCTTGTCCAGAAAGAAATCCTTGCTATACTTATGTGCAGTCTGCAAAACAAAAATGTTATCCTAACAATGAGTGTATTCAAATAAGCGAAACTTCAGCACAAGTGAGCTTGCAAGCACTTTTAGATCATACTGTACAGGGTTAGATTTTGGTAAGCCAAAAAATGATTGAAACATTAAACGAAGAGGAAATGTCGCGAAGTCGTCTGTGCTCTAAATGGGGGTTCGATGGAAGCTGTGGCCATACATCCTATAAGCAAAGGTGCCTCGAGCCAGATGCATGCGATTCATCAGTTTTTATTACCTTTCTTGTTCCACTAAGGCTAACTTGTGGAAGCAAAATTATCTGGCAAAATCCTAGACCTGCATCTACTAGATTTTGTAGACCATTAAAAATAAAATTTATTAAAGAGTCATCAGATGTTTCTCAAAATGAAAAAGATAGAATTCATAGGGAAATACAAGGTCTTTTTCATTCGGTTGTGTTTCATAATGATAAATATTTAAAAATTAAGCACGATTTGATTTTGACTATGGTTGATGGAAAAGTATGCAACGCCCTATGATAAAACGGGCTGTAAAAACAGAGAACCTACAATTTGGTCTTTCCATACTTCACGGTTGGATTCGGTTTTTTGAATGTTTGCGGCATGTTTCTTATAAACTTCCAATAAAAAAATGGCAAGCACGTTCGGATGATGAAAAACTGTTAGTTTCTCAAAGCAAAGCACGCATTCAAAAGGAGTTTAAAGAGAAAATGTGATTAATCGTTGACCAACCAAAGCCCGGTTTCGGGTCCTCCAATGATGGCAATACTGCTAGGCGTTTCTTCCAAAATAGTGAAATGTCAGCATTTATAACAAAACTTGACCTGGGGCTAATAAAAATGATGCATACAATTATTTCAGTAGTTTCTAGTGGTCGTCAAATTAAGGTGGACCAGTTTCGCGATTACGCTCAAAGTACGGCAAGGTATTTTGTTAAGTGTTACCCCTGGTACAAAATGCCACCCACACTCCACAAATATTTTATTCATGGACCAGAGATAATATCCCACGCTTTGTTGCCTATCTGTCAATTGTCAGAAGAACCCCTCGAAGCAAGAAACAAAGATTTAAAAACTATAGAGAACATTTTTCTCGAAAATGTGGCAGAAAAGAGACAAATGAAGATATATTCAAAAGACTTTTGATCTCTTCCGATCCATTTATATCAAGTATGCGAAAACTACCTTAAAAAAAATTAAGAAATTGCCGATAGAGGCACAAAATTTGATAATTATGGACAACTATAGCAATGAAGATGGCGACAATAGTTCCGAAAGTGACTCAGACGAAGATGATGACGATCTTTATTAAAAATTAAAATAATTAGTATTTATTATATATTACTTTCAAGACTTAACAATAACTTATATATGTTAAGGAAAAAAATATATACAATGTCGAAACATTACAACTGAGTAAAGTAATTTCCTATGTTCTCTTCCGGAAGATGATGATGAAGAAGGAAGTATTGTCAAAAAATTTAAAGATTATTAAGATAATAATACAACTTATGTTTAATTTGTAATTTATGATGATCAGAACTTTAACAAATTATTAGTTAACATATAAATTATTTTTAAGAGGAACGACTAAATTTTTACTTTTTTCGATCTGTACTAATGATATTAAAAACTCGATAAAAAAAAAATTTCACTAAACTATTTGCGGATTTTTCTTTTTTTTACTACATACGGTACTAAGCATATAATTACATCAAAATATTTTGAATTAAATGCTCGTATGAATTGATCTCCATATTCAGGCTCGATTACCCCACCGTGAGACGACATAAATCAACACAAATATTAAGGTCCATATTTGTGTCGATTTGTATGTAGATATTTACGTATGTATATTTGAAGTAAATATGTATGTAAGAATATGTTTAGAATAAGTAAGTATGTAAAGTTTAAAGTAAATATGTATGTAAGAATATGTTTAGAATAATTTAGTATAAATAAGCTGACAATATTTGAATAAAGACAATTCATACTTAAACTTCAAGACACACCTCTTATTCGCACCTTTTATATGGCAATACTGCCAGGAGATTTTGTTAGGTTATTATTCAACATAAGCCCTATAAGGTAACGAATTTGCCAAACACAATATTTTTTCTAAATTTACTCATGAATTATTCATGAATTAAAGTAAACGGAACTGTGCGAGCAGCAATAGATGGAAAGGAAGAAAGTGAAAGCAAGGCGGAGAATAACCAGCGGCACTAGCAATATTCCAGCCAAAGGCGTTATCTACATAACAACATAATAACGTTGGAATTGGTATACAAAAGGAGTCACAGCAAAGGAAGTTGGTGCTAAACACAAATCTACGTCCTTCGCCAGCCAGAAATTTCCAATGGTGATGAGGTGCTAGATAATTGAGAAGAAATTAATGAAATCGGTTAGAGCATAAAAAGGGTGGAATAAACAACATGACTGGCAGCATAATACACGCATAGGAGAAGTGGAATAACATTTTGATCGTATCACATCCGGACTTTTATGGAAAGAGCTATAATTTTCCCGACAGGCGGGCTATAATTTTCAAATAGCAGCAACAACAAAAAGTCACACTACATAAAAATCTCCAACTATTTCGACTGGTAGCATTTAATAAATATAATTAGCTTATTTTTGGCAGCCTCACGGCTGCTCAACCAGTAGCAAAAATTTTTAATATCGCTTAGGAATTTGTTTTAAGCATTAGAGTGTAAAAAAAAAAATTATGAAAATATTGATTTTTAATAACATGGAAAGAGTTAGGAAGGCTAGGACTTATGTAAAGCGCCCACTTGAGGACCCTAAAAATTAAATATAAATCGAAGATGACGACAAAACATTAGTATGGTTGAAAAAATTGTCGAAAGATATTGATATGCCTAGGGAACCAACAATATGGAATGTAAGGAACCCAATAGCAACAGCAGCTGAAGATATATATAGATTCGAAGTCAAATATTTAGGAAGAACTGAATAATATAATGACAACAAATGAATAAATTAAAAATAAAGACAAAAAAAAAATTTCATATCTTTACGATGGGAGGCCAAGAATCAAAAATAGAAAAACCAACGGCAAACGTTGTAAACTCAGTCCAAGTAATAGACCATGCTGAGGCACTAGATACTAGATACTGTGTAGTTAGTTGCATTAATTTGTTTCTGAAGCTCTATTCTACCCATAATAAATTCCTGAGAAAGCGATATGAAAGTCGCGCGCTGGTTGAGATAAGGTTTAACAAATTTTTCTTATCTACCATCCCCAACAGACAAATGTAAGATATCGTTAAACTACTCATAGAAAAAAAACTATAGAAGAAAAATCCTACAAGTGTATTAATAAAACTACAAAAATAAGGGCAGAAATAGTAGTAAAAAATTTCACAATAAAAGTTGAAGCATTAAATAAGATAGGAAAAAGGATACAAAAATTAAATGGTCAACTAAATAGCAGTCGCAAAACACAAGCATATCAAATTTTTGCAAGCGTTAGAGACAAATTGGTGTCCTCGCTGGCAAGATATGATACAGAATTCATTGTACCAATACCATTCTAAATATTCCAGATGTTTGGCTTGTTGTTTTATCTTGCGTATTCATACTATTGATCATCGCAATAGCTATGATGCTCAAAAATTATATACAAAATAAATTTAGACAGCTAAAACGTATTCATGAGCGTATTTAAAACCTCATTTTAACCAAACGACAAATACATTTGAACAAAATGTAAATATCAACTTTAAAACCCTATTATTTAAAATCCATTTCCAAGCAATAACCTTCAAAATGCCTCAATCAACAATAAATTTTCTTGGGACAGGTTTATCAGCGCTGCCTAAGTTCAATAGCAAACCAAGAAATTGCATAAACTTTTTGAATGCTCATGCATCTCTGCATAACTCAAATATAGTAATGAAGCAAAAATTTAGGATGCGAGGCAAAAACTCTAAAAGAAAAAAAAACCAATAACACTATTACCAACAGTAATGAAGAAACTAAGAGTCACAAAGACAACATTATTATAAATAAAGCGCTTAATAAATAAGTAATTTGCAATTGGACATATCGCGATCGGTTTCATCCAAAATGATAGAAAATTTGTAACATAATAAATACAAGCAACCGGATTGTTGAGGAATTTATTGACTTAGGACAATATTCGACCAGGCAGAAAAATGCCGGCAATCTAGGACTTGTAAAATAAAAACACAGTTGTCCTTAGGGACAAATTTATTATTAATGAATACTCGAGTAAGCAAATTTAAATAATATAAAATTCAAAGATCTAATATTTGCATCAACTCCAGAAGTTATGCATGTGACAAATGTCGATAAAAATTAAAGAAATTCTTTCCAAATATCATGTCGATCCCATCTGGAAAGGCCACCGAGAAACCGCATGACACATAAGATCTAATAAAAATATTGCTGGAAAATATGAAAAATGGTAGAAGAAAAGATATGGAAAATTTTTGCATACACTGCAGCCATTGGTTTAACCATT
The DNA here is from genome assembly GCF_040869045.1 of Eurosta solidaginis. Taxonomy (NCBI): domain Eukaryota; kingdom Metazoa; phylum Arthropoda; class Insecta; order Diptera; family Tephritidae; genus Eurosta; species Eurosta solidaginis. The sequence goes on from NC_090321.1 coordinate 125,983,378, forward strand.
TATATATAACTATATAACTACTTCTTGCCCTAGCAGCAACTGAATCTACCCAATCTACTGTATATAATACGCTCAGAGATCCTGCTTTTAGAACAATGTCAATTTTCAGCCAATTGTGACTGTAACCATTACCATATTCTATACGTTTTAATTTTAATTTGAAATGGACTACCAATACAAAAACTTTGTGTAACCGTTTTCATCTAGGAAAACCTCGCCTTTTAGAGAGGACATAATTTTAGATAATAGGATTTTTTTGCTTCTAGATAAATAGATAGTAGATATATAGGATGGCCGCCGTGGTGTGATGGTAGCGTGCTCCGGCTGCCACACCGTATGCCCTGGGTTCGCACCCCGGGCAGAGCAACATCAAAATTTTAGAAATAAGGTAATTGAAAAAATTAGAAGAAAATGTTTCTAAGCGGGGTCGCCCCTCGACATTGTTTGGCTAGCGCTCCGAGTGTATTTCTGCCATGAAAAGCTCTCAGTGAAAACTCATCTGCTTCGCAGATGCCGTTCGGAGTCAGCATAAAACATGTAGGTCCCGTCCGGCTAATTTGTTCGGAAAATCAAGAGGAGCACGACGCAAATTGGAAGAGGAACTCGGCCTTAGATCTCGTGGGAGGCTATCGCGCCTTACATTTATTTTTGTTTATTTAGATATTTAGGACCCTGTAGAATAGAAAATATCAATAGGAAAACTAATTTTATTAATAACATACAAATAAAAAAATGTTTATAGTAAAAATAGTTACACTTTAATCCCGTCTAGAATAGGAAATAACGTTAAGCAAAAATTTTCCAATAACATAGAAAATAGCGATAACATAAACAATAAGAAAATAGTAATACACAGAAATAGTTTTAATTAATAGAATAAGTAAATTTTCAACTTGTAAACGTAAAATACAAAATATAGAATTAATATATCTACATTTACCTAAATAAAAATGTAAATTAAAATGGAATGCTCATGCTAATGCATAATCCTACTGTAAAAAGGGGGAGGTAGTGTAAACAGCTAACAATTTCAATGCCAAACGGGTAAACACTTACGGTGTGTAAGGATAAACTAACCCTCACACCCGTAATATGAGATACGCTATGTGCGTGGAGCTTTAGTTGCATTTGACAGGCGCGGGCAGTTGGCAACGCGCATGTCAAATGCAACCGCGGCCCACTTCACTGACAGAGAAAGATGAGTAAATAAATTTGCAACCTAAGTGGATGGACGTGTCCGAAGAAAATAAAAGTGGAGTTTTGTTTCTCAATTGCGGCTCTTAAATATTAGAAAACGTGGCGAAGGCGACTGCTCAGATGCTAACACCATCATCGCAAAAGGGCAACCGTTTGGAGGCGGTGCCCTCCAAGGTGGATATTTGGGCAGGCACACAACAGTAACAACCTTGTGGGTAAGCAATGCACGCTAACCAATTTGGGGTTAGCTTACATGGCGAACGTAACGGTCTTTGGTGGTGGTACAGGTGAGTTGAGTGCGTGCGGTGTGAAAAATTATTAAAGACAATTTCCAAAATAAAATAATCCAAACTTAATACAACAATTTTCTAAAAACTAAAAATGTGGAAATAATAAAAATATGCAATTTTAAAATTCGGAAATAACAAAAAGTCTACAAAATACTATTTTCTAATACAAAAAATTATCTAAAACTACGGAGTTAATAAAAATAACTACATAAATTCTACTTTCTACAAAATTTTCAATTATTTAACTAACATATATAATAACGGCATGCGAAAACCCACGCCACTCAAATAACGGCATCATAAACTTTACCACCGCCAGCGTCAGCGAACACCTGCAGCGGCGAACATCAACACCAAATCCCAGCAGCAGCAACCACCGTCGGCAGCGAAGGCATTAACATCAGCGGCAGCCATCATCATAGCAGCAGTGAAGCAGAAAAATAAGTATATGATATATGTATATATTTATAAAATTATACCTACGGATTTTTCTTTATATATATGTATACAACAAAAAATAATTTACAATTTTTATTAAGTGCGGTGCGTCCACATTAAATATTATAAATTTTTTTTTGATTTTTGATAACAACGGTGCGTCCGTTTATATAAAACACTTGGATTTTTTACTAAAACGGTGCGTGCGCCTAAATTTAAATACCTCAGTTTTCAACCATTTTAAAATTTTTTCGAACCATTTTATAAATTTCAACATTTGCGGATTTACATTTAAATTTTTTCTCTTAAGTTTCAACTAATTTTACAAATTTACATTTCCTTCAAATTTTTCATATTTTCAAATTTCTAATTTAAAAACTTCTCAAACTAATTTTACAAATTTTCATACTTTCAAGCTTCCATTTTTCAAATTCTCAAATCATTTCACAAATCTGTTTTTGTTTTTATCGGCCTATTGATAAATCATTCAAGGTTCGAATCGAGCTCAAGGCCAGAACAATAATTTTTTTCTAATGATAATTATTGTTATTTTTTAATTTTTCTAAATTTGAAAAATTGAATTTTGTTTTTGGAATAGTAAGTAGAAAATTTTTCAGACAAACTGCCATAGCTGCGCAGATAGATCCATTTCGAAGGGTGCTAAGCCTTCATCATCAGTACGCTTTAGGCATGCTGCGCTAACCATTTAGCTATACAGCGGTGGTTTGTTTGACTGGCAAATTTGCTACTTCTATTCCTTTTTACCAACTATATTTATTCAGTGTTGCGCCATCTGGTGCAAAGCACTGATAATGCTGGATTTTTGTTTATTGTCAATTACTTTGTTTGACATTCCCAAGTGCTCATGGTTTGTTAACAATTGTTTTTGTTTTTATCGGCCTATTGATAAATCATTCAAGGTTCGAATCGAGCTCAAGGCCAGAACAATAATTTTTTTCTAATGATAATTATTGTTATTTTTTAATTTTTCTAAATTTGAAAAATTGAATTTTGTTTTTGGAATAGTAAGTAGAAAATTTTTCAGACAAACTGCCATAGCTGCGCAGATAGATCCATTTCGAAGGGTGCTAAGCCTTCATCATCAGTACGCTTTAGGCATGCTGCGCTAACCATTTAGCTATACAGCGGTGGTTTGTTTGACTGGCAAATTTGCTACTTCTATTCCTTTTTACCAACTATATTTATTCAGTGTTGCGCCATCTGGTGCAAAGCACTGATAATGCTGGATTTTTGTTTATTGTCAATTACTTTGTTTGACATTCCCAAGTGCTCATGGTTTGTTAACAATTGTTTTTGTTTTTATCGGCCTATTGATAAATCATTCAAGGTTCGAATCGAGCTCAAGGCCAGAACAATAATTTTTTTCTAATGATAATTATTGTTATTTTTTAATTTTTCTAAATTTGAAAAATTGAATTTTGTTTTTGGAATAGTAAGTAGAAAATTTTTCAGACAAACTGCCATAGCTGCGCAGATAGATCCATTTCGAAGGGTGCTAAGCCTTCATCATCAGTACGCTTTAGGCATGCTGCGCTAACCATTTAGCTATACAGCGGTGGTTTGTTTGACTGGCAAATTTGCTACTTCTATTCCTTTTTACCAACTATATTTATTCAGTGTTGCGCCATCTGGTGCAAAGCACTGATAATGCTGGATTTTTGTTTATTGTCAATTACTTTGTTTGACATTCCCAAGTGCTCATGGTTTGTTAACAATTGTTTTTGTTTTTATCGGCCTATTGATAAATCATTCAAGGTTCGAATCGAGCTCAAGGCCAGAACAATAATTTTTTTCTAATGATAATTATTGTTATTTTTTAATTTTTCTAAATTTGAAAAATTGAATTTTGTTTTTGGAATAGTAAGTAGAAAATTTTTCAGACAAACTGCCATAGCTGCGCAGATAGATCCATTTCGAAGGGTGCTAAGCCTTCATCATCAGTACGCTTTAGGCATGCTGCGCTAACCATTTAGCTATACAGCGGTGGTTTGTTTGACTGGCAAATTTGCTACTTCTATTCCTTTTTACCAACTATATTTATTCAGTGTTGCGCCATCTGGTGCAAAGCACTGATAATGCTGGATTTTTGTTTATTGTCAATTACTTTGTTTGACATTCCCAAGTGCTCATGGTTTGTTAACAATTGTTTTTGTTTTTATCGGCCTATTGATAAATCATTCAAGGTTCGAATCGAGCTCAAGGCCAGAACAATAATTTTTTTCTAATGATAATTATTGTTATTTTTTAATTTTTCTAAATTTGAAAAATTGAATTTTGTTTTTGGAATAGTAAGTAGAAAATTTTTCAGACAAACTGCCATAGCTGCGCAGATAGATCCATTTCGAAGGGTGCTAAGCCTTCATCATCAGTACGCTTTAGGCATGCTGCGCTAACCATTTAGCTATACAGCGGTGGTTTGTTTGACTGGCAAATTTGCTACTTCTATTCCTTTTTACCAACTATATTTATTCAGTGTTGCGCCATCTGGTGCAAAGCACTGATAATGCTGGATTTTTGTTTATTGTCAATTACTTTGTTTGACATTCCCAAGTGCTCATGGTTTGTTAACAATTGTTTTTGTTTTTATCGGCCTATTGATAAATCATTCAAGGTTCGAATCGAGCTCAAGGCCAGAACAATAATTTTTTTCTAATGATAATTATTGTTATTTTTTAATTTTTCTAAATTTGAAAAATTGAATTTTGTTTTTGGAATAGTAAGTAGAAAATTTTTCAGACAAACTGCCATAGCTGCGCAGATAGATCCATTTCGAAGGGTGCTAAGCCTTCATCATCAGTACGCTTTAGGCATGCTGCGCTAACCATTTAGCTATACAGCGGTGGTTTGTTTGACTGGCAAATTTGCTACTTCTATTCCTTTTTACCAACTATATTTATTCAGTGTTGCGCCATCTGGTGCAAAGCACTGATAATGCTGGATTTTTGTTTATTGTCAATTACTTTGTTTGACATTCCCAAGTGCTCATGGTTTGTTAACAATTGTTTTTGTTTTTATCGGCCTATTGATAAATCATTCAAGGTTCGAATCGAGCTCAAGGCCAGAACAATAATTTTTTTCTAATGATAATTATTGTTATTTTTTAATTTTTCTAAATTTGAAAAATTGAATTTTGTTTTTGGAATAGTAAGTAGAAAATTTTTCAGACAAACTGCCATAGCTGCGCAGATAGATCCATTTCGAAGGGTGCTAAGCCTTCATCATCAGTACGCTTTAGGCATGCTGCGCTAACCATTTAGCTATACAGCGGTGGTTTGTTTGACTGGCAAATTTGCTACTTCTATTCCTTTTTACCAACTATATTTATTCAGTGTTGCGCCATCTGGTGCAAAGCACTGATAATGCTGGATTTTTGTTTATTGTCAATTACTTTGTTTGACATTCCCAAGTGCTCATGGTTTGTTAACAATTGTTTTTGTTTTTATCGGCCTATTGATAAATCATTCAAGGTTCGAATCGAGCTCAAGGCCAGAACAATAATTTTTTTCTAATGATAATTATTGTTATTTTTTAATTTTTCTAAATTTGAAAAATTGAATTTTGTTTTTGGAATAGTAATAGTTAGCACCCTTCGAAATGGATCTATCTGCGCAGCTATGGCAGTTTGTCTGAAAAATTTTCTACTTACTATTCCAAAAACAAAATTCAATTTTTCAAATTTAGAAAAATTAAAAAATAACAATAATTATCATTAGAAAAAAAATTATTGTTCTGGCCTTGAGCTCGATTCGAACCTTGAATGATTTATCAATAGGCCGATAAAAACAAAAACAATTGTTAACAAACCATGAGCACTTGGGAATGTCAAACAAAGTAATTGACAATAAACAAAAATCCAGCATTATCAGTGCTTTGCACCAGATGGCGCAACACTGAATAAATATAGTTGGTAAAAAGGAATAGAAGTAGCAAATTTGCCAGTCAAACAAACCACCGCTGTATAGCTAAATGGTTAGCGCAGCATGCCTAAAGCGTACTGATGATGAAGGCTTAGCACCCTTCGAAATGGATCTATCTGCGCAGCTATGGCAGTTTGTCTGAAAAATTTTCTACTTACTATTCCAAAAACAAAATTCAATTTTTCAAATTTAGAAAAATTAAAAAATAACAATAATTATCATTAGAAAAAAATTATTGTTCTGGCCTTGAGCTCGATTCGAACCTTGAATGATTTATCAATAGGCCGATAAAAACAAAAACAATTGTTAACAAACCATGAGCACTTGGGAATGTCAAACAAAGTAATTGACAATAAACAAAAATCCAGCATTATCAGTGCTTTGCACCAGATGGCGCAACACTGAATAAATATAGTTGGTAAAAAGGAATAGAAGTAGCAAATTTGCCAGTCAAACAAACCACCGCTGTATAGCTAAATGGTTAGCGCAGCATGCCTAAAGCGTACTGATGATGAAGGCTTAGCACCCTTCGAAATGGATCTATCTGCGCAGCTATGGCAGTTTGTCTGAAAAATTTTCTACTTACTATTCCAAAAACAAAATTCAATTTTTCAAATTTAGAAAAATTAAAAAATAACAATAATTATCATTAGAAAAAAATTATTGTTCTGGCCTTGAGCTCGATTCGAACCTTGAATGATTTATCAATAGGCCGATAAAAACAAAAACAATTGTTAACAAACCATGAGCACTTGGGAATGTCAAACAAAGTAATTGACAATAAACAAAAATCCAGCATTATCAGTGCTTTGCACCAGATGGCGCAACACTGAATAAATATAGTTGGTAAAAAGGAATAGAAGTAGCAAATTTGCCAGTCAAACAAACCACCGCTGTATAGCTAAATGGTTAGCGCAGCATGCCTAAAGCGTACTGATGATGAAGGCTTAGCACCCTTCGAAATGGATCTATCTGCGCAGCTATGGCAGTTTGTCTGAAAAATTTTCTACTTACTATTCCAAAAACAAAATTCAATTTTTCAAATTTAGAAAAATTAAAAAATAACAATAATTATCATTAGAAAAAAATTATTGTTCTGGCCTTGAGCTCGATTCGAACCTTGAATGATTTATCAATAGGCCGATAAAAACAAAAACAATTGTTAACAAACCATGAGCACTTGGGAATGTCAAACAAAGTAATTGACAATAAACAAAAATCCAGCATTATCAGTGCTTTGCACCAGATGGCGCAACACTGAATAAATATAGTTGGTAAAAAGGAATAGAAGTAGCAAATTTGCCAGTCAAACAAACCACCGCTGTATAGCTAAATGGTTAGCGCAGCATGCCTAAAGCGTACTGATGATGAAGGCTTAGCACCCTTCGAAATGGATCTATCTGCGCAGCTATGGCAGTTTGTCTGAAAAATTTTCTACTTACTATTCCAAAAACAAAATTCAATTTTTCAAATTTAGAAAAATTAAAAAATAACAATAATTATCATTAGAAAAAAATTATTGTTCTGGCCTTGAGCTCGATTCGAACCTTGAATGATTTATCAATAGGCCGATAAAAACAAAAACAATTGTTAACAAACCATGAGCACTTGGGAATGTCAAACAAAGTAATTGACAATAAACAAAAATCCAGCATTATCAGTGCTTTGCACCAGATGGCGCAACACTGAATAAATATAGTTGGTAAAAAGGAATAGAAGTAGCAAATTTGCCAGTCAAACAAACCACCGCTGTATAGCTAAATGGTTAGCGCAGCATGCCTAAAGCGTACTGATGATGAAGGCTTAGCACCCTTCGAAATGGATCTATCTGCGCAGCTATGGCAGTTTGTCTGAAAAATTTTCTACTTACTATTCCAAAAACAAAATTCAATTTTTCAAATTTAGAAAAATTAAAAAATAACAATAATTATCATTAGAAAAAAATTATTGTTCTGGCCTTGAGCTCGATTCGAACCTTGAATGATTTATCAATAGGCCGATAAAAACAAAAACAATTGTTAACAAACCATGAGCACTTGGGAATGTCAAACAAAGTAATTGACAATAAACAAAAATCCAGCATTATCAGTGCTTTGCACCAGATGGCGCAACACTGAATAAATATAGTTGGTAAAAAGGAATAGAAGTAGCAAATTTGCCAGTCAAACAAACCACCGCTGTATAGCTAAATGGTTAGCGCAGCATGCCTAAAGCGTACTGATGATGAAGGCTTAGCACCCTTCGAAATGGATCTATCTGCGCAGCTATGGCAGTTTGTCTGAAAAATTTTCTACTTACTATTCCAAAAACAAAATTCAATTTTTCAAATTTAGAAAAATTAAAAAATAACAATAATTATCATTAGAAAAAAATTATTGTTCTGGCCTTGAGCTCGATTCGAACCTTGAATGATTTATCAATAGGCCGATAAAAACAAAAACAATTGTTAACAAACCATGAGCACTTGGGAATGTCAAACAAAGTAATTGACAATAAACAAAAATCCAGCATTATCAGTGCTTTGCACCAGATGGCGCAACACTGAATAAATATAGTTGGTAAAAAGGAATAGAAGTAGCAAATTTGCCAGTCAAACAAACCACCGCTGTATAGCTAAATGGTTAGCGCAGCATGCCTAAAGCGTACTGATGATGAAGGCTTAGCACCCTTCGAAATGGATCTATCTGCGCAGCTATGGCAGTTTGTCTGAAAAATTTTCTACTTACTATTCCAAAAACAAAATTCAATTTTTCAAATTTAGAAAAATTAAAAAATAACAATAATTATCATTAGAAAAAAATTATTGTTCTGGCCTTGAGCTCGATTCGAACCTTGAATGATTTATCAATAGGCCGATAAAAACAAAAACAATTGTTAACAAACCATGAGCACTTGGGAATGTCAAACAAAGTAATTGACAATAAACAAAAATCCAGCATTATCAGTGCTTTGCACCAGATGGCGCAACACTGAATAAATATAGTTGGTAAAAAGGAATAGAAGTAGCAAATTTGCCAGTCAAACAAACCACCGCTGTATAGCTAAATGGTTAGCGCAGCATGCCTAAAGCGTACTGATGATGAAGGCTTAGCACCCTTCGAAATGGATCTATCTGCGCAGCTATGGCAGTTTGTCTGAAAAATTTTCTACTTACTATTCCAAAAACAAAATTCAATTTTTCAAATTTAGAAAAATTAAAAAATAACAATAATTATCATTAGAAAAAAATTATTGTTCTGGCCTTGAGCTCGATTCGAACCTTGAATGATTTATCAATAGGCCGATAAAAACAAAAACAATTGTTAACAAACCATGAGCACTTGGGAATGTCAAACAAAGTAATTGACAATAAACAAAAATCCAGCATTATCAGTGCTTTGCACCAGATGGCGCAACACTGAATAAATATAGTTGGTAAAAAGGAATAGAAGTAGCAAATTTGCCAGTCAAACAAACCACCGCTGTATAGCTAAATGGTTAGCGCAGCATGCCTAAAGCGTACTGATGATGAAGGCTTAGCACCCTTCGAAATGGATCTATCTGCGCAGCTATGGCAGTTTGTCTGAAAAATTTTCTACTTACTATTCCAAAAACAAAATTCAATTTTTCAAATTTAGAAAAATTAAAAAATAACAATAATTATCATTAGAAAAAAATTATTGTTCTGGCCTTGAGCTCGATTCGAACCTTGAATGATTTCACAAATCTTTCATTTAAAGTTTCACATGCCTCAATTTCCATTTTTCAAATTTTCATTCTACTTCAGTTTTTTTAATACCTACATTTTCCAACAAAATATCACCATATAAGACTGAGTGAACTAGATAAGCAGTCTGCAGGTGAAAAACCAATTGAATTTTTTTTTTTTTTTTTTTGATATAAACGGTGGTTTGTGGAAAACAAATTCAGTGGTGGTTCCGTGAAAAACTAATTGAAATTTTTTTAATAAAGCGGTGTGTCCCTGAAAATATATGAATTTGTTTTTCTGAACTGATTAACACATTTTTGAGATTTTTACCAATTCATACTTATATACATTTGTGCCGCTTTAAATTCAATTACTTTTTACAGATTTTTCATACAAGTATACTGCAGTTTCAATTAATTCTTTTAATAAATTTTTAAATATTTCTTTAGCGACAATTCAATGTAAATCAATACCTTTTCCCAAAATTTTTTTTCTCTTTTTCCTCAACATATCAGCTTCAATTATAAATTCCTATATCCAAATAAGTGCTTCATTAATTTCATAGTATCAACTAAATTTTTTGTGCTATTCTGATAACTACATATGTACAACATCAGAGAGAGAAAGAGAGTTCACAAAACTTCTAACTCAGAATGCGATTCCGATAATTCAACCTCAAGCCACGAAAGTTTAGCTTCATCTTCGACCGAAGAAGTTACAAATCAGGAAAATAGATTTTCTTTGTCAACAGATTTTCCAGTATTCGAAGATTCTTCCAGTAAAAATCTAAATTCTAATTTAGCTTCAAACCTTAACGATTCAAATTGTGTACAATTAACTTCAAAATTTTCTACTTTAAAATCAGAGCTTAACGATTCAAATAGCACAAACCTTAGTTAACAATTCTTCTAACGTAAACCCAGATCTTAACGATCCAATTAGTACAAACGTGGCCTTACTTCCTTCTAATTCAGCTTCAGATCTTAACGGTCAAATCATGGCAACACTTGAGGAAAAGAAAATTTTCATTAACACATGTGCTAATTCTATTAGTGAAAACTACAGTGGTGATCCTCTAGCACTTGATCCTTTTATAGAGAAAACTGAATTACTTGAACAGTTCGCTACTGCAGATTTAACTAATACCTTTATAGCGTTTTTAAAATCAAAACTTGAGGGTAAAGCCCGGGAATCAATACCAAGACAAGTAACTTCAGCCAATGAAATTAAAGTAGCTCTACGTAGTAGGATCAAACCAGACAACTCGGAAGTTGTAGCAGGAAAAATTGCAGGGTTTGCACGTTAATAACATCAAAATTTTGCCAAAAAAGTTGAAGATTTAGCTGACTTACTTGAGCGGTCTTTTATTATTGAAGGGATCACTCAAGTGAAAGCTCATGAAATGGCAGTCGAACCAACTGTTAACGTGTATCGTTTAAACGCAAAATCCAATTTAGTCAAAACCATTTTAGCCTCAACGGCATTTACTGATCCGAAAGACATAGTAGCGAAATTAATTGTAGAACAAAACAACGAAGTAACTGAGCGTCAGGTTTTAGCTTTTCGATCGCGTGGTAACAATACATTCAGAAATTCACGTGGTAGTTATCCAGGTTTTTACCCAAATCGCAGCTATACTGGCTATAGAAATAATAGCTCATTTTCATACAACGGCAACCGTAACGGCAGCAATAATCAAAGATATATGAATTATAACGGGAATAGATACCAAAATAGTAGCAATAGTAATACACGTTCAAATACAAATGCTAATTCAAACAATAGTAACAATAGAGGTAACAATTCGAGATCATCCAACGGTAGAGGTAGAAATGCAAACGTTCGCGCATTAAACGCGAGTGTCCCTCAGGAGCGAACACCGGGGGAGTACGAACTAAGCGAGTAAGCGACATTCCCTCACCAATAGCAATATATTGTTTAAATTTAAATTACTCAGATTTCATAGAATTACAACTTAACGAGTCACACAAATTTTGTTCTTTCCTAGTAGATACTCAATCCGATATTTCTCTAATAAAAATATCATGTATATACAGTAATATTTCCTTAAATACAAACTAATTCAGTTTCTACTTTAGGTAAAATTACCGCAAATTTAAATTTTTCAAACTTTTCTATTAAACATACTTTACATGTAGTAAACGAAGACTTTAATATTCCATCCGATGGCATACTGGGTAAAGATTTTCTAAAAATTAACAAATGCATTATTAATTATGAAAGAAATAGTATTCCATTTGGGTAGGCAATGAAAAAGTCGCGATACCAATCCTGCACGGAACAGAAAGCGACAGTTGTATCATTTCTCCAAGATGCGAAATATTCAGACATTATGATTTAGGAGATTCACCCGAGCTCTTGACACGGACAAAATTACTTTAAACAACTTCTACGAGCAAAAATTAAGATTGACAGACAACGAGCCGGTATATGTTAAAAACTATCGATTGTCATACTCTCAACGCGAAGAAATAAATCGCCAAGAAAATAAATTATAGACAACGATTTGATTGAACCCAGTTATTCGAATTACAATAGTCCTTTGATTGTAGTCCCAAAGAAGGATACTAATGGTAAGAAAGCATATTGTATGTGCGTAGATTTTCGCGCAGTAAACAAAAAACTCATTGCTGATAAATTTCCACTAGCTAGAGTTGACTATATTTTAGATAATCTCGGTAGAGCAAAATATTTTTCCACATTAGATCTTTTTTCTGGATTTCATCAATGCAATTCAAATTTGCATCCTGACTCATGTGACATTACTTCTTTCAGCACTGGCCGAGGTACATTTAGATGGAAAGTGCTTCCATTCGGTTTAAATATAACACCAACTTCATTCTCACGAATGATGACAATAGCTTTTTCGGGCATACGCGAAGAAATAAATCGCTAAATAAATAAATTATTAGACAACAATTTTATTGAACCCAGTTATTCGAATTACAATAGTCCTTTGATTGTAGTCCCAAAGAACGATACTAATGGTAAGAAAGCATATCGTATGTGCATAGATTTTCGCGCGGTAAACAAAAAACTCATTGCTGATAAATTTCCACTAGCTAGAGTTGACGATATTTTAGATAATCTCGGTAGAGCAAAATATTTTTCCACATTAGATCTTTTTCTGGATTTCATCAAATCCCCTTGCATCCTGACTCATGTGACATTACATCTTTCAGCACTGACTGAGGTCCATTTAGATGGAAAGTGCTTCCATTCGGTTTAAATATAGCACCAAATTCATTCTCACGAATTATGACAATAGCTTTTTCGGGCATACCACCCAACGTCGCATTTCTGTACGTCGACGATGTTATCGTCATCGGTTGTAGTGGAGCACACCATATTAATTATCTTTCAAAAGTTTTCTATACTTGTAGGTCTTTCAATCTCAAACTTAACCCAAATAAATGCAACTTTTTACGACCAAAAGTTACATTTTTAGGTCGCAAATGTTCAGCCAAAGGCTTGTTGCCAGACGACTCCAAAATAAACGCAGTTAAAAAGTATACAAAACCGACTGATAAAGACGCGGTACGACGATTCGTCGCGTTTGCAAGCTATTACAGACGGTTTATACCTAATTTTGCGTCTCTGGCAGCGCCTCTAAATCGAATAAGCAGAAAAAGAGTTGAATTTGTATGGGATGTTGAGTGTGAAAGAGCATTTTTATCTTTGAAAGCAGCGTTACTTTCACCAAAATTACTTCAATACCCAGATTTTACTAAACAATTCATTATTACCGTTGATGCTTCCACAACTGGATGTGGCGCTATTTTAAGTCAAGAACAGCAAGGTAGTGATTTACCAATTTGTTTCCTTCTAAAACATTTAATAAAGCAGAACAGAAAAAACCAATAATAGAATTAGAGCTTTTAGCTATTTACTTTGCAATCAAGCAATTTCGACAATACGTTTATGGCACCCATTTCATTGTAAAATCCGATCATAGACCTCTAGTATACCTTTATAATATGAAAGACCCATCTTCAAAACTTTCAAGAATAAGGCTGGAACTAGCAAAATACAATTTTACTATAGTGGTTTATATAAAAGGTAAATCAAACGTTGGCGCTGATGGACTATCGCGCATCACTATGAATGAGATTAAAGAAGCTAACAAACAAATTTTAGCAGTACAGACAAGATCAATGACAACACGACAATAACCTTCCTAGGAAAACAGACAAAAATGACGAAAAACCACTTACTTTACATGTCTACGAAAAATTTTCATTTAATTTTTCAAAAAAAGTTCCACGAATAAGATCTGAAACGATAAAAATAATAAAACAACAAATTTAAGAAATTTTGCGCATATTAAACATAAAAAACTCGAGTTACGTAGTTTTGTGCTTGTTAACGAAATAATGACTTTAGAGAAATTACTTCCGAGGCTTGAATCAGAAGCGGGCAAACGCAAATTAAGAAAACTGAATGGCCTAAAAATGATATTTTATTCAAACATTATACCATTACAAATTTCAAAGATATTGGAAATAATATTTTAAAATCATTAGAAATTATTTTAACAGATCCAGTGGAGACAGTAACAGATGAGGATACAAAATTAAAGCTAATGAAAATTTACCATAACGATCCCATTTCTGGTGGAAATTGCGGAATGAAAAGACTCTACGCAAAACTACGAACAAAATTTTATTGGAAGAGCATGACTCGTGATATAGCGAAATATATCAAAAGTTGTAATGATTGTCTTTTAAACAAGGTTAAACCTAAAACGAAAGAAAAAATCGTTTTAACACCAACTCCTTGTAAACCATTTAATCTACTAGTTATAGATACAATAGGACCTCTCCCTGAGTCCAATACCGGTAAGAAGTTCGCAGTTGCCATGATTTGCGACATGACCAAATGTCTGGTAACAGTTGCTATACCAGACAAATCAGCAAAGACAATTGCTTCAGCCATTTTCGAAACATTTATTTTAACATACGGCGTAACGAACGCCATAAAATCAGATTAAGGTACAGAATTTAAAAATGAATTATTTGAAGAATTAAATAAACTCTTAAATATTAAATATAATTTTTCAACTGCATACCATAACGAAACTGTTGGTACAATTGAACGTAATCATAGAGTTTTTAATGAATACTTACGTGCAAATTTAAACAATACTTTTTATGATTGGGATATTTACTTAAAATATTTACTTTCCTACACAATACAACAACTAGCACAGTTTTCGACAATAAATTTTCTCCCTTCGAGTTGGTATTTGGTAAAAAGGTAACTTTGCCTCATGAATTGCGAAAGGAAAAAATTGACCCACTTTATAATACCGAAAACTATGCTAAGGAGATTAAATTTAGAATGCAAAAAACACATGAAATGGCGAAAAATTTAATAATTAAAAATAAAATACAAAGCAAAACTTTTAATGATAAAACGGCTCGTCCCTTAGCTATTAAAATAGGCGACAAAGTTCTTTTGCAAAAAGAACCACGCCACAAACATGAACATATACATATACCAGGGTCCTTTTGCTGTAACTAAAATTAACGACCCTAATGTTACAATCTTTGATGAGGTAACAAAAAAAGAAAAAAGAAGTACACAAAAATCGACTTATAAAAGTAAAGCAACATTTTATATTAACGTAGAAAAATTCAAAATTGTCTAATAATTTTATTGCTAACATAATCAACTTGTTAAATAGCCAAGCAGGCACAAAAACAATTTAAAAAAAAACAACAACAAATTCATTTATGTACAAAAGAGAAAAAATAAACATGCATACAGCCAATAAGGCAGAACAAAATTCTATATTAAATATGTACTTATATTTTTCCAACATAAATTTAAGAAAATGAAAATTCATAAACAAGCTGTATTATTCATAAAGAAAACAAACATAAAAAAAGAAAACACACAAACAAACACCAATGTAATGTTAGATACTAAAAGAACGTTTACCTAGCCATAAAAATGTAAAATTGGCCCGAACGAACGAATTACAAAAAAAGGAAGGTGCACCATAATATTCGTTCGTTCGAAACGCGACCATTCAGGTTCTAACGTTTTCCCAGCACCATCATCGCAAAAGGGCAACCGTTTGGAGGCGGCGCCCTCCAAGGTGGATATTTGGGCAGGCACACAACAGTAACAACCTTGAGGGTAAGCAATGCAAGCTAAACAATTTGGGGTTAGCTTACAAGTGCTACCATGTGACAAAATGAGTCTCAGCTTCAATCACAAAGCGGCCATTTTCTAATTGTTGCTGGCAGCGCAATTCCCATGATTTAATACAGATGGGTGTGCACCGCGCGACTAAACCAAATTCGCATTTAGGCAAATTTGCTGATACTGCATTTCCCACACACGACACAAATCAACACAAATATGAAGATATATATTTATGTCGATTTATATGTAGATATGTAAGTATGTATGTTTAAAGTAAATATGTATTTAAGAATATGTTTAAAGTTTAAAGAAATATGTATGTAAGAATATGTTTAATATGTTCATACTTAAACTTCAAACTTCATACTTAAACGTCTAAACACACCTTTTATTTGCACCTCTTATAGTAGAGGCTTTGGTTCCACATTACAATTAAAGATATGGTTGGTATCATGTGGGGAGACGTTGCAAGCAGGGCCTACATTTAGTATGTCGGGGTTGATCAGCAAACTTCCGGTCACTCCGTACATCCCCAGTTTGTGCAATAGTGTAGACTGGTCGACCTTGTCAATTGCTTTCCAGAAGTCAGTATAGATAAGGTCTAGTTGCGCATGGTTCTCAAAGGCATATACAATTTGGCTAGTGACTAAAGCCAAATTGGTAGAAGTAGACCTGCCAGGAAAAACCCCATGCTGACACTCAACAATAGCCTTGACTATGTAGTCAAACAATTTTGCTTTGAAGGTTATTATCGGATAGTTTTGCCAGAGTACTCTGCTTAACAATAAGTCTGTAGTGTGAATATAATTGCGGCCACAGACTTGAATGCCGAATTTATGGAGCATAACTTCCAAGAGTATAAAAAGATCCCATGGTTCAAGCATCCCTGGAAAAGAATTGCCAGAGGTTCAAAAATTCTATTTGAACATAGTTTGAAGAATAATGGAGAAAATCCCTCGCTATCTGATTTCGGATTATAATTCAATTTTGAAATTGAGAGAAATACATCCTCGGGTGTAATATAAAAAGAAGAAATTGGACGCGGAGAACCAGAGTAGAATGTCGGACTAGGTGAAGAGGTAGGATCCGTACTTACCGTATTACTGGACGATACACCGTCATACTCCATGCACGTCAGAAATCCGTTAGTCTACCTGTTGGAATTAATAACCGACCAGAAACTAAATGGATTCATCTTCAGTTTTGATTCCAGATTATTCATATATTGTCTAAACCAGAACTTATTGAGACTGTTAAAAGTTGATTTAAGCCTGACAAAGGTAAGACGATCGGATTCACTCCTGCTCCTTTTATAATTCTTAAAGGCCTTATGTTTTTTAGTATTAATATTATTAAGTTTATTATTGGACCAGGGTGGCCTATTGTTCAGAATTTTCCGTTTTCGCGGAACAAAATTCGAGACTGCTAATAAAAGCTATTGCTTTAAGTGTTCATAAGCCTCAGGCCCATTAGCGGAGTCCATGAAGGACCAATCAGGAGAATCTCGTTTATCGCTGGAGCATTAGCCTTGAAATAATTATATTCTGAAATATTTGCACCTGGGGTTTTATCGCAGCTATAAAACTCGAAATTTGCAACCAAAATATTGTGATGTAAACTGTTCTCCAAAATTGGAGATAGACATTCCAGGCAAGATATTCTTAAATCATCAGATCCAAAAACGAGATCAAGGAACCTACCATTACTGTTTGGTTGAGTATTGTTTTGTTTTAAGCCATACGAGAGCAAAATGCTGACAACAAGCACATCGATATCGGATCTGATATTTGTGGGTAAAGTATTACAGCCACTTGAGCAGGAGATATTACTTAAGTTAAAGTCGCCTAGATATATAATCTCATCAGACGGATTAGCAGTACTTATGACACTATTTACATTATCTAACTGTTTCGATAGACAGCAATTTCACTACTTGGTGGAATATAAGACACAACGATTATTATTGTTTTATTGTCATTAAACTTAACGCTTACACAGATTTGTTCAACGCAACCATCTATCAAATCATTAGTAATTAGTTTACTACATAGATCTGCTCTAATAGCAATTAAAACACCATTACCCCTCTCAATAACGGTGGCGTTTGGGCACCGATCATTACGAAATACGTTATAATAGCTGTCAAAAAATTCATTAGATGAAAAATTTTCATTCAACCAGGTCTCTGATAGAACTAATATATCATACTCGTGTGAACTAACGTTACAATAGAATTGTGACGATTTAGTACGCATTTTGATAATAAAGCGTATAACCCGATTTTGAGTTATTAATAGATCTACTAATTTCTAAGTAATATCTAGCGACTATGTCTTCGGTTCGAACCTTTTTCGGCCAAACTGAAAAGGGCACACCGTCACACCGGCAGGCCAAAACTCAGGGTTGAGCATCCTCTCAAACCAAAAATCGGGAACACCAAGTTTGAATGTAGTTCGCTTCAATGATTCAACGGCAGTACTTTTCTGATAAGCCCGTGACAAAAAAGCAACTCCCTTCGTATCCCAGAATACTTAGAGACGTATTTAATAACATTGACCACTGTAACGGATGGCAAACAGGACGCAATATGAAGCCACTTAGTCTTAGCAACCCTAAGCTCAGTGTTTACATTCGAACCAATAAATAATGCGCATTTTTTTATCATCATTATTCTTCATTGCATAATCTACCTTCTGATGTTGATGATTGTTTTTGACATTCGCAATGGTAACTTCAGCATTAGTGCCATTAACAGCTGACGCGGAGAAGACGGATTTATGTCGGATTTATCCTTCTCAGAGCTTCGATTTTTACCTGCTTTCTTTTTCTTCATAACTTCCACCCACTTTGCATCAGTAAGATCATCACTTTGTGTGTCACTTTTATCAATTATAACAATGATATCATCAACACACGTATTAGCTGGTTGAACCGATAGTGTAACATTGTTGTTGTCAATGAGAACAGGTTTCTCCTTAACAGCGACATCATTGATTGGAGTAAGAGATTCAGCTTCTATCATAGATTCTGACTGCTTTGTTTCTGTATCAGATGCAGCCTTTTCTATATTCCCGATTTGTTTAGCTTTTACATCAGAGTCGTTGTTGCTGTTTTTTGCTTTTGAAGCCAAGCCACTCATATTGTTTTTCTTATTAGAAGTTGACTGTTTAACTTTTTGTTTTTCTTTGCGAGTTGGTTCGCGTTCCCTAGCACAGGAAGCAACAACAGTATGCATGTCTTTTATTTCGGTAGTTAATGAACTTCGGCTAATAGAGAATTCACTGTAGTAAGTATACTGGTATTTTCCGAACGTAAAGCAGCAATGTCATTAGCAATATCTAGCAGATATAGTTGTTGGATATTTTCACACAGCTCGCCAATGCTCTCAACATTATTAGAGACAATGGGCGGAGCACTTGGTGGAGGAATACGTATCGATGCGCGACGCCCAACCGAACACAATTTACAAAGGAATGGTTTCTTTGAAGAGATGAGAAAATCAAGATCATCAGATGACATGTTAACACATTGCAAATAAGGATGGCCATTGCATTTTGCATACAATACTTTCAGTTTATTGCGATCATCCTTCGTCCACATTCGCAGGGCATTTTGAATTATTTATTTTATTGATAATAATATGGTATATTCATTTGAATAAAATGTTAATAGTAATTAAATTGAAACAAGAGTCACTATCTCAGGTCAAGAACAATGCACTAATTATAATTATTAACACTTGCCATAATAGCAGAAATAGTACAAAAAACGCGGAGCGAGAAATAAACACATCCGAACTTTTGAATGGTTGCACGTCGTTTTCCTGTTACAGAAGCTACGGAATTTAAGCGCATTAGAATCGAGCTGGGAATAGGTTTTACCTATATTGCCGTTTGCTATATCCCACGATCTTCAGATCCCTCGGTGTATATGAATCATATTTCGTTACTAAGACATCAATTAAATGTTGAAGCCTATTGACTCGATGATTGTCTTGGCTGACTTTAATCCTCTGCACGTATCATGGACCACATCCGACCATGGTATTGTACCGGTTCCTTCAAAATTTCCAGCATCGAAATAACTGAAATTTGCCTAATACAGATAAATATAGTTCCAACATGTTCGTGAGGGTACTTGATTTGGTATTTGGTGATGATACATCAAAATCCATTCTAAGGAGCGGTGAACCTCTTACTGTACCTGAGGACCCTTACCATCCTTCGCTGGAAATAGTTTTCGAATTGAAAACGACTATAGTTTTAGATTCGAATTCGCGAAAGCTAATTTTAATAAACTCAACCAAATTTTATTTACAGTAGTTTGGCCCAAATACGGTGCAGTCATTGACAAAAACTTTCTGACTTCAATGCCATCATTCACGCTATTCTGGAAAGACATGTACCTAAGCGTAAACGTGTTTTGCTGAGCTAGTCGAAATATGGTACACCAAAGATCTGAAATTTTTAAAAAACTTAAAATCGTGTTCCTTCGTGCTGTACAAGAAGACGGGTTCACAATCCGACTACTTGAACTACTCTATATTGCGTCATAAATATTTTGAATTAAATGAAAAGTGTTACAATACCTATCTCTGTACGATGAAAAAGAAAATAACTTGCAATCTGAAAGCTTTCTATGACTTCGTGAACTCTAAACGTAGGGTTAAAGAGTTTCCTTCTGGTATGAAATACCGTGGTGATTTCTCTAGCGACGATCAAGATATTGCTAACTTCTTTTCACAATTTTTCAAATCTTACTATTCCGCTGAATTAATTTCTTTGTCTAGTGAATACCTCTATCAACTTAACTCACTTATGGTAATTAGGTTAGGTCAGTTTAGGTTCAAGTGGCTGCCGTCCACATTGGAGCGGCACACTTAGGCCTTTATAGGCCCATGGTGAAACCACACGGATTTGTTCCCACTCTCCTAATCAAACCACTTCGTTGAGTTGACGGAGCTAACTTAGCGTCGTGTATTATTCTCAGCTATATCGGTCAGATCTACGAGAAACATCTTGCCCATAAAACGGTGCTTTCTTCTACCGAGCGCTGGACATTCACAGCGTAGATGCCTAACAGTTTCAGGTTTTTCTTCATTGCCGCAGCTTCTACAATAATCATTAAATGGAGCGCAAATCCTTTCCGCATGAGGTCCAATACAAACATGACCCGTAAGAAGACCTACAACTAAGGAAACATCCCGCTTACGGAGGGTGATAAGCTCTCGCGATCTCTTCTCATTCCATTCCAGCCATGTGAGTTTTGCCGTGTGGCATCTATCATGATGCTTCCACCTGGCTCCTGCTTCCATCAGTAGAGCCTCCCTTATCTCGAGTTTGCAGCTGGAGAGCGGCATGCCCAATCTCTTCCAGGATGGCGAAAGGAGAAGGAAGGTACCATTTCTTGCTAGCTCATCTGCCCTCTCATTACCTGGTATGCCCTTATTTCCCGGAACCCATACCAGATGCAGAGTAAACTGTTCATCCATCACGTTGAGTGATCTGCGACAGCCTACTACAGTTTCAGAATAAGCTGTGACAGAGTCAAGGGCTTTCAGTGCTGCTTGACTGTCTGAGAAAATGTAAATGTGCTTCTGAGAGACTGCCTTTTCCCTAAGGCAGTCCACAGCGTCTTGTATGGCCGCAAGCTCGGCCTGAAATACGCTAGAGTGATCCAGAAGGCGAAACGATCTTTGTATCTCCAATCGTTCCGAATAGACACCCCCTCCGACCCTGTTATCCAGTTTAGATCCATCTGTGTAGAAATGAATGCTGTTAGTGGGCTAATCAGGGTCATTCGCCCACTGTTCCCTCTCAGGGATTAATATCTCGTATCCCTTGTTAAAATTGGTATGTGGTTTGCAGAAATCTGTCAATTCTGGTATGCAGAATCTGTCGAGAATTTCAGTATGTTTGCAGTGCGCCCATGTGGTCAGTGTCCTCAGCCTGATAACTGCACATGCTGCATATTTAATGCCTACTATATCTATGGGTAGTAGGTTCAGTATTACATTCACAGCCTCCGTTGGCGTTGTGCGGATAGCTCCGCTTATGCATAGTAGTGCAGATTTTTGCACCTTTTAAAGAGCAAGAACCGTCGAGGATTTATTCAGGGCGGGCCACCATACCGCCACCCCGTATAGCAATATTGGCCTATCCAATGTACTATCATAGGGGACATACCCCATTTCGGTCCAATTGCCCCTTTACATGACACGTTCCGTGGTGTTTTGTTTCCAGTTCAACTTCTTATCAAGTGTGAGCCCTAGATACTTGGCGGACTCACTTAAATTAAGCACTGTGTTTGCCAGCACTGGAGTTGAGAGACGTGGTATCATATACCTCTTCGTAAAGAACACCACCTCCGTTTTATGTGGGTTCATGCCCAGACCATTATCAACGGCCCATGCTTCACCCTTCCTAATTCCACCTGCATTATATCGCAGAGAGTTTGTGGAAACTTCCCACTTATCACCAAGGCAAGATCGTCAGCATATGCTATATCTTTACAGCCCCTCCCCTCCTCCATGTCCCTTAGCAGCTAATTCACCGACAAGACCCACAGCAGAGGGGATAGGACTCCATCTTGGGTAGTTCCCCTACTGAAGAACCTGCTCACCGATACCCCTGCAAGTTCTGCCTGTACTACCCTGCATAGCAGCAATTGGTGCACAAGACCCACCTGCTGACATTCGATGCCCAGATCAGTTAGTACCTTAATGATTGAGTCGGGTTTAATGTTATTGAACGCTCCTTCTATGTCTAGGAAAGCTGCCAGGCAGTATTCCTGGAAGGGGAACGATCTCTCTATGCACGATGTAATTTCGTGCAATGCCGTTTCCGTTGATTTACCCTTCATATAGGCGTATTGTGCTTCAGAGGGTTGGTCATTCACTGCCTCCCTGATATATGTTCCCACCAGCCTATCCATCACCTCTAGTTGAAAGGAAGATAGACTAATGGGTCTAAAGTCCTTAGGCTTCGCATGGCAAGCCTTAACTGCCTTGGGAATAAATACCACTTTAGATATTTTCCATATAATTGGGATGTGGTTTAGTGCCACGACACCTCCTATTATAGCATATAGCTAGCTAATGCTGCATTCCAGTGACTGTTGCAGTTGTATGGGTGTAACTCCGTCCGGCCCTGGAGTTTTGAATGGTTCAAAAGATTGGATGGCCCAAGATATCTTATATCTTGTAATTAGGTTGTGCAGTATAGGTTGCACTGCTGTTTGTGTCAAGCTTTGTGTATCCCCTGGTTCGTTCCTAGCTGCACCTGGAAAGTGTGTATCCAGCAGTAGATCCAGGGTTTCCTCCCCAGTTTCGGTCCACGAACCATTAGGCCTTTGCAAGATCCTGGGGCCGTATTAGCCGATCTGGAAAGTACTTTCCTGAGTCTACCCCTTCAGACACTGTTTTCATTCTGCTACAGAAATCTCGCCAGGAGGATCTTTTGGATTTCCTTAGCTCAAACTTATAGTATCTAAGATATTCCTTGTTTACTTCCCAATGCTCCTCATGGCCAGAGGCTTTAGCTGCATTGAAAGTGGTCCTACTTAACCTGCGAAGGTTTTCGATTTGTGAATTCCACCATGGTGGCTTCTTTTACCCCTTTGAATTCGCTTGGGACAGACTTTATCTCTTGCCTTTGGCATGCCCCCGTGAAGTTATTTACCAGTCTTTCTAGTTCTGGTATGCTACCTGGTGTTTCGGGTACGCTCTCAAGTGGCAATATCTTAACTAGTTCCCTATTGTATTCTTGCCAATTTGTATTTTTGATATTTCTGGTGACAGCGCTCTGCTTTTTCACCAAGCCTAAGTCGAATTGGATGTAACGATGGTCAGAGAATGAGTGGTCCTTAAGGAACCTCCAGTCTCTGACCAACTCTTCCGCATCTTCTGAGACTAAGGTGACATCGATAACTTCCTTTCTTGTCCTTGTAATAAAGGTTGGTTCAGTTCCCCTGTTCCTTATAGTTAGTCTAGAGTTTATGATGAAATCAAAAAGTAACTCACCCCTTTCGTTTTCGTCATTACTCCCCCAGGTGGAGTGGTGCACGTTTATATCTCCTCCCAGTATCACTGCACCTGATGTAGCTTCCACCAGCTTCCTGACGGCCTATGTCGGCACCGTCTTCTCGTGGACTAGATAAATTGATGATAGCCTGGTTTGACCCATACTCAGGCTCACGCTGATAGTTGTTGTGTCTTCATCACTAAATTGAGGAAGAAACAAAACATTAAGCTTGGTACTATCAAGTATACACGATCTTGGTTTTCCCGAGGTGCCACAACTTACAAGTGCGTAGCCGGTGGACTTGAGTCCGCAAATGCTTTGTCCTACCATCCACGGCTCCTAGATGAGGACAATATCAGCTGCCAGTCGAAGCAGCAATGCAGCGGAAGCTGCTTTACTATGGTGCAGGTTTATCTGGAGGATCTCCTTGAGCGTAGAGTTAGCTGCATCCTCCATCATCAGCTCCTCCTCCATATAATGCAGGTGTAACCCGCCTATCCCCATGGATGAGGTAGGCGAGGCGTAGCCGTCCAGCGTATCCGGCTCGTGCCCATCTGCCTTCGTAACCACGTCCTCGTCGCTACCTTCTTCTTCTGGCTCCAACTCGGCTGCCAAGTTAATAGCGGCGTTGACGTCGTTATTGTAGACCCTTACACTCACGGTGTCTATACCGTAATTTATTTCGCCTGCAGTTTTCCTCAATACTGTCAGCGATTCCTCATTCAGTAGGAAGACAGCCTGACGTGTGGCTCTGTCCCCCTTCTCCACGCTGACGACTCTCCAATTAGCGGCTGGCAGCGTCGGGTTGAGGATCCTAATAATACTGAGTATCCTGGTGGGGTGCGATAAAGCCATGCGAGATAACGCCATATGGCCTTATCACTCAATTCAAAGAGAGATATAGCCATATTCGCGCCAAAATTTCTGTATGGCTTTATTTCCAATTTCAAAGAGCGATAAGGCCATATGGCGTTATCTCGTATGGCTTTATCACCCATTTGATTTTCCCTTTTACGGAATATTTTCGGTGGGGTGCAATAGAGCCATACGCAATAACGCCATACGGCTTTATTTCCAATCAGTCTTTCTAGTTCTGGTTCTATATGCAGAATTTCCTTAATTTTCCCGGGTTTAGTCACATATATAACCTCTGGGGTTAATGCAATTGTTAGTTTTTTGAGAACCTTGTTTCCCATTTCAATAAATTTTCCTACTGCAGTATAATTTCTGTTATAAACGACTATAAGGAGTTTCAATTTTAATTCTTTATTGTGTGAGTCGTTTACCGCTCTATATTAATTATTTAGGTTTTTCCTAAAACAATAAAATTTCATAAAATTATATATGTATATGTTATTTAGTTTTCTCTCACTTTTTTCATCCATTGTCGCTCGAAGTAATTTATAAATGGTTTAAAGAAGCTTTCTGTATTATTTGATGCATTAACAAATTTTACATCCATAGCATCTTGTTTTAAAATGCTATAGGCTTCTATAATATTAGCCGGTTTCAATAATGATAGACACATAAATTTGGAAAATAGGTTTTTGGCATTTTTATCTCTGTTCAATTTAGCTGTGAATCCAGAAATTTGCGTAACTTTCCGCCGAAGAGCATTCGTGTAGTGAAACCAACATCCAACCGTTTTCACTGTTGGGTATACGCCATTAAAAGCATTACGTAAACTGCATTCAAAATAAGTGATTACTGACGTCGGCTTCAAATCGATGACATTTGATTGCAAATATTGCAAAACATGTTTATATGCAGATTCTGACTTATGAGACATTAAAATATATATGAACGGATATGCCTGAAAAATAATGAAAAAAGATCGAGTTATTTTAAGATAAATAATAAATTTTAATTTTAAAGTTCTCACATGGTCTGCGTGAATAATGTGAATTGTTACGGCGGAAAGACCACAGATAGGGCGCGCTCGTAATAATGGTGGGGAGAGAAGAAAAGAAAATACACAAACGAATTCGTTATAAAAAGTGAACAATAATATTTATTAAAATAAATGGAAATGCAAATTCAACGTTAGTCCACTTAATCACAATAAATGAAATTGGTTAGAAAAAGATACACAGCAATGTTTATTGAAATAAAATTAAATGCAAATGCAAGGTAATCCACTTAATCACAATTCACTGAATTCGTTAGAGAATAAAATGAAAGTAAAGGCAAATGCAAGATAATCCACTTACTCACATTCAATATTTCCGATGACGGAAGTGCAAAAATGAATTTTAGACTTTTAAATAGAATTGAAAGACTTACCTTTGGTTGCTTGGCTGCTGGCGGTTTCTTAGACGTTCGCAAAAGAAGTGAAAGAGGTAAAAAACCTTTTGTTCGCGGTCACCGCCGAATCCTAGGCTTAACTATTATCCGGCGGGGTAAACGGTTATCGGTATAAACCGATATGTATAAATGAAAGATGTGAGGTAAAAGGACAACGAAAAGAAAAAGTTAGGTAATACGAGGGTGCACCGCCATATTTAGGCTTGTGGCCTAAACATGCCGGCCCCCTTGCGGCGAGCAACTTCGAAACGATCGTAACGCCCCAACAACCAAGTCCCAAAGGGCTCTCGAGAACGATTCTCAACTTAAAATTAACGAATCTCAACTTAAATTTAGGCCATGCTGTAAATGCGTATGGAAGAAAAATAGTGTGACCAGGATACATAATTCGACCGACGCCAGACGCTTCTCCGTGGGATACCTGTGAATAAAGAGATGTTAGTCGAAATAGACATGGGTTGATTTTAGTGCACTTTACTTACTGAATGGACATATACCCGATTATTGCTGGTGGGCTCCAGACACTACCAACCCGAATATGGTGGCTTGAGTCAGCAGCCCGCCGACGTTCGACGGTGGTGTGCCGCTAACCATTAGGCTGACGTAGACGTCGGCACCTAGTGTGAGCCGGACAGGTGTAGACCGGTGGAAAGCTGGATCCCCCAGCTTCATAAATTGGAATGGCGTGGCTACCGATGGATCCAGAGTTGCTGTCGGACTAAGCCGTGAATATCGCGACACCACTGTGGCCTGGGTCGTCACTGCTCCCGTTACCCCGTATTTCTCTCGCAGAACAAGCGTGCACTTCACGTTGTAACGTAACGTTACAATAACGTAACTCCCCCTGTATTTCCTTATTCACCTAAACCTTAACCTCCCTGTACTTATTTTGCTATAGCATAGCCAACAACCACTTCTTTTATAGCATATTCAACAACCAACTAAATTGCGAACCAATGAAAATCACAATAATGGTGCGTTGAATTCTCAACCAGTTTGCGTCACCACCCATATAAACACTGAATTTGCATTTTCGCAATTCAGTCCTCGCAGGTGAGCCAGCGGGAGTGGATGTCTTTTTAAAGACATATTTTTCCCTCCTGCTAGCTGGCTGAGTGGAAGGGGCGCCGTCATGGCGCGAGTCACCCTTCACTTAGGTAAGGACGACGGGGAGGATGCCTTGTGCTACTTTGCCCCCGCGCCCTCCTAGGTGTTGAGTGGCCCGACGCCCTCAAGGCCATTTAACCCCTCCCCCTCAGTTCTAGCTTAGGCTGGCTGAGTGGAAGGGGCGCTGTCATGGCGCGGGTCACCCTTTACTTAGGTAAGGACGACGGGGAGGATGCCTTGTGCTACTTTGCCCCCCGCGCCCTCCTAGGTATGGTGTGGCCCGATGCCTTAATGACCATACAACCCCTCCCCCTCAGTCCTAGCTTTGGCTGGCTGAGTGGTAGGGGCGCCGTCATGGCGCGGGTCACCCTTCACTTAGGTAAGGACGACGGGGAGGATGCCTTGTGCTACTTTGCCCCCCGCGCCCTCCTAGGTGTTGAGCGGCCCGATGCCTTCATGACATTTCACCCCTTCCCCTCAGCTCTGGTTTCGGCCGTGAGCCGATGCGTGCGCACAGGGGCTACCGCTGTGCCGTTAAGGTGCACTTCCCCTCCGCCCACGGGTCGACCCACGGTGTATCGGCTGGTACAACCCCGCCCCCCTTACGCACCTTCTACTAGTGTGCAAGTAGGGAGGCGGGGGTGTCCAGCGATGAAACCAGCACTAACGAGTCCTCGCAGTCTCTTCCGCAGGTGACTGACCCCGCGACTACCACAGCTGCCGAAGAAGAGCGACTAGAGATCCCATTGCAGCCGACCGACCAATACCAGCCCGTTGGTACGCCTATCCGACCCCGCCCGGAACACGCAGCCGCTGTCCAGGTAAACCCCGTCGCCGGCCTATTTTCTCTCTCTCTCTCTCTCTGCCCTGGTACGCGCCCCGTAGCCCACCGCCGCTGCCGTCGCCCCTCTGGTGCCGCCGCTGCTACGACGACCGTTGGCCGTTCGCCATCCTACCGCCGTTGAGCCGCTGTATCCGTCCCGCCGCTGCTACGACGACCATTGGCCGTTCGCCATCCTACCGCCGTTAAGCCGCTGCATCCGTCACGCCGCTGCTACGACGACCGTTGGCCGTTCGCCATCCTACCGCCGTTAAGCCGCTGCATCCGTCACGCCGCTGCTACGACGACCGTTGGCCGTTCGCCATCCTACCGCCGTTAAGCCGCTGCATCCGTCACGCCGCTGCTACGACGACCGTTGGCCGTTCGCCATCCTACCGCCGTTAAGCCGCTGCATCCGTCACGCCGCTGCTACGACGACCGTTGGCCGTTTGCCATCCTACCGCCGTTAAGCGCCGCATCACCGTCCCTCCAGTTCCCTGGTGCCGTCACTTCGTCTATACCGCTACACCCATCCGTCCGCTAATACTGTCCGCCGTCCAGCCACTGCGCTCATACTACTGTACCAATCCGTCCGCTAATACTGTCCGCCGTCCGGCTGCCGCGCTGATCCCGCCGCTGCTCCCGGACAACCGTACCGTCCCGCCCGCTACCGCACCGCCGCTAAACCACCGTACCGACCCCTCCGCTACTACTACGCCTATTAGCCACCGCCTCCATCTTTGCACGGAAAGCTGCTGTCCGCCTAATATCCCCAGCCGTGTGTGCGTGCGTTCGTAACACATAAATATCGTGTATTTATTCAGCAGGGGTTTGTGGGACCTTTACTCGACTCTGGATTGACTGAGTGTTACCCCAGCCTTAGACAAAACCACCTCATAACGTGATAGGACGTGCCCGTTCGCTCTAACCCGAGGTCCTTCGCGAGATTCGCATCGATGATTGAATTCGGAGCGCACGGATCGATAAGGGCGCGTACTGCGTGGAGCTTCCCTCCTGCTGCTATCCGGACAACCGCCGTTGGAGCTATGGCTACGAATGCGCGTGTAATGGTCGTTGCTAGAGGAGTCTCCCGGAGGCGTCCCGTTCTGAAGCCGGCTGGCGTTGTTGGTTGGTGCGCGAGCGTTGTTGGTTGGCGCGCGAGCGTAGTTACTTGGGCACGAGCATTATACGGGGCCGCCCTGCCAATTGAGCGTCGTGACGAGCGGGACGGACGC
Organism: Eurosta solidaginis; assembly: GCF_040869045.1. Classification (NCBI taxonomy): domain Eukaryota; kingdom Metazoa; phylum Arthropoda; class Insecta; order Diptera; family Tephritidae; genus Eurosta; species Eurosta solidaginis. The sequence continues at coordinate 126,012,590 of NC_090321.1, forward strand.
GATCCGCGTCGCCACGGCGCCGCCCGGCAGAGCGGTGCGATGGGGGGAAAGGACGTGTCTCCCCGCCATCCCCGCGTTGTAAGTTTGAAGGCATTTCATGCCGTAGGAGCGGTCGGAAACGTTGTGGTCCTGAACCGCCCGGTGGTGTCGTGGCTAGCATTGAAGTAGGATCTTCCCGTCGTTCGACCTCTTCCTCGGCGACGTCCGCTTCCCACCACAGGGTTTGTTCCGTGACGTGGATGGATAGGGCTCCGTCGGAGCTCTCTTCGCCATCGCTCTCGTGGGACGGTGGTGGAACGTCGTCGAGGTGTGTTGACGTGTGGTGCTGCTCGTTGCACCGATGACAGCGATCTTCCCTGGGACATGTCTTCCGTTGGTGGAATGGCGATAAGCAATTTGTGCAATATCGCAAATCTATGATTGTCTTTAGTCGATCCATGTTCGTCATGCCCCGGTAAATCGGGCAGAGCCTTACGCTGTGCGACTTTTGACATAGCCGGCACGGGGCGCTGAATGTGTTGCCGCGTGCCTCCGTCTTAGCGCGTTTGTGGGACAATCCAGTCATTCTGGAATATCAAATTGTTAGTAGAACATTCGTAGATGCCCTTAGATTGGGTGGCTTATGAGCCGGTACTAGGAGCTTAAGTGGCTGAGGTCGGTGTTAGCGTACTCGGGATAAAGGGTTGTGTGGAACGAATAATCTTCTTAAGTTATTCTGTCGATGTAATGATGGGTTTGTAGTGGTTGAAACCACTGTTATATTTAATATAATTTTATTGAGATACGCCTAAAGGTATCTTTAATTTTGGTAAATATCCTCATCATAATGAAATTCTGATATTGAAAGCAGTCATTTTTTTGGTGTTTGCCTAATACAGGCAATATGCGGTAATATACGCTACATTTGTGTAGCAGATGGTATCACGAGTTACCCGTGTATTGTCACGGCTTCTTGTAGTTGCCCTACAAAAATTTGGTCACAAACTTACCCACGCCGATACCAATGTGGCTATGAATATAACCTATGAATAACTGTAAAATGACTAGTCAAATGACGTCGTGCATATAAATGTGCGACAGATGTAAAGAGGCCTTTACTCGCTGTCTGAGAACACTCTTTGTGTTGATTTGGGCCATGTTGTGTGAGAATCACAAATTGTGCTGTGTTTGTTGACTCCAACACAACCCTGGCGGGAATAGCCTACACTAACGAGTGTGGCAATTTGTAGAGCTGTCAGCTGTTCACTCTTCCAATCGTTGGAATGAGACCGCTGTGCGGTGCTGCCCATTGCAATGTAATGATACATAATGGTCATGTCATGAGTGTATTTAGGGACAGCTTGCGTCTGAGTCCTGACGCGACATTAAATTTGTAGTCTGTTCTAAAAAGTTTAATTTCTCCCTTGTTTGTAACATCGAAAGCATAGATGACACTACTTTATTCCTGCTGGGATTTCAAGCAAAAAAAGGACCGACGAAAGTCTGTCGAAACTTCAATACACAAAAAAAGCAATTTCTGTCATGAAAGCGAGACCCCCATTGAGTGTGCTATGTTTTGTTTATGTTTTACATTTTAATTTTGCACTACCCTTTTCAACAATGAAAACAATGCAAATAAACCGCGAAAATTATTTCGGTCTCGAGTGGTTCACCCTTTTGTTTTCACAAGAAAGTTGGCTTTAATTGTGTTTCTGTGCACCAAATTGTCAAACTAAAAACAAAAACTTCGTTTGTCGGGAAAAAGTAAAGTCGTTCGGGTACTAACACTCGAGTTTGTTGGATCCCGCGGTTCCGACTTGTGATCCCATGGGGTCGCGCAGAATGTGTTTACGACTTAAGAAACAAAAGGCAATGTCAGACGAGTGGCAACCTTGCTTCGTTCAGTCAGAATGGTATCCATTCATGAAAATGTGAATACATACCGATTGTGACTGAATAACCTTCATCAAAGTATGGACCTCACTATCATTCTATACATTATATTCTATTCTATACATTATATTAAACCAAAATCTTGTGAACAAACTGACACTAGAACAAAACAGCAAAACGTGTTTTTTAGTGCTAATTTTCGTAGGGCAAATCGGTATCTGCGTCGTATATGCTTGTGTATTCAGCTGTAGGCCTTAACAATTTTTGCTGAACCGGATTACCTATATAAAGGCTTAAAAGAATTGTTTACAGATGGCTAGCTGTCTGTTTTTGCTATATGATATTTAAAACTTTGCGTACGTAAAGTATATGATTTTCCGTTTTTATACGTTATTGTATCTTAATTACTCCTCATCAGAGCTTTTAACTATATAAATTCAAAGCCTTCATATTTTGAATCTGTATCAATACGTTGCTCTGGTAATATTGTGTGTCCCTCAATATCGAAAGCGTTTATGAATGTTGTAGTTTTACCCTCTACTTCCTCACTTTTTATAGCAACTATTATTTTGTCATCAGTATTGGGTATGAATTTTGAAACTTGAATATCCATGTGTGGGCGCTGTATTCGTGGCGTCTAAAGGAACTGTTGTAATTTTTGTAAAACGTTCATCTGCCGTGATTAGTAAGTTACAACCCAGATGTTCATCGCGCGTTTCGTTGTACTTTTCCCGCGAGCAGCGTCTTGGTAAAGTACCATTTCCTTTGATATGCTGACCAAAATACCACCTGTGTGATCATCGATGGTACGCAGTTTTCCATTGAATGTTACGAGTTCTGATAACTCCATACCACGTCCTTTGAGCAAAAATGCAGATTCTAATTTAACAGGATCGCCACTATTCCCTTTGACAGTGATTTCTAGTTTTGACTTGCGATATGTCAAATATCCCTTCTTTAAATAGCTGCGCCATACTGTGCTACCATCTTTCCCTACAACTTTTGAGCTTCTATCCAAATCAGCTACTATACCCATACGATATGTCAACTCACTGGAGTGTACCTCTATGGGTGGCGTAAGTGGATATTTCTTATCGTAAGCTAAGTAATCAGGATTTCTGGTTATACTGACAGCAGCGGTACTACGTGTTGAACTGCTAGAACTTTTACGCCATGCTATATCTGAGGAAGATTGTGAACCTGTGCGCACATAAGCAAATAGAAAGCATAACAGAATAACACAGCACGCGAGCAGCCCGAAATGATAATTGAAACGTAATGTTCGATTTCCTATTCGATAAGTTGGTGGCGTACGTAACGCTGAACGCCAATCGCGTGTATACATCACCGACTGTGTATGCGACAGATTCTAAGTCGTGTGGTGGTGTGATGTGCGTGGAGTGCTTGATCTATCGACTTGGCGGTATGCGTAATTACTAGCGTGGATTGGTGTGGCGGTGCTGCTGCTGCTGGTTCGCCCTGAGTTCGAGTATAAGCTATCTTATATCCATCCAAGCTCACTGCTACGATGCACTTGTTTTAAAAAATCGTTTAAAAAAATCGTTTTTTGTTTTATCCTGCGAACTAAATATACATTGCACCATGATTGGCATTGAAATTATAGGTTTTTGCAATTGGAAGGAACAGAAAAAATCACAGCATTCGACGCCCTTCCCCACAATAATGGGTTTTTTTTTTATAAGGTTTGTTGACGTAATGTGGGCATATACAATTTGATTGAAAACCCACGATATGTTGTATTGTTTAAAAAAAACCGACAATGTAAACGCAAAGGCAACCGGTGCTTTGTACCTATTTGTGCTGACCCTTTGAACCCCCTTACTTTGTTTGGTGGTTATATAGCGATATAATAAATATCCTGATTAGGTTAACCCATGTAAGGAATGATGTTTTATAATTGTTTCAGGATTTTAGGTGATATGAGGAATTTTGAGTATCTCGCGATTGGTGTACACACAATGGCACATGCCTTCCCGATGTAACAGAGAAGAAAAACTCTGATTTGGGGCAGTGCCTCGAATGATCACTGGTACCTTGCGTCGACAATGTAGTCCTTGTTGCTTCGAGGATGGAACCGAATGTCTTCACAATGCCCATCGCTATATGGTTGCATAGTCAAATATCTAGGTCACCATATATGTTTGGGTTTACCTACAAATTGGCTGAATGCCATTTTTATACAAGCCATATTTCTTCTCGGTCTAACGTAAGCGCGTTAAGATTGAGGTGTATTAGTAGTACAGGCTGGGCCATATAGCTCGCCCCAGTTTTCGGAATCTGCGAGTTTGGTTGCTGGGGATCAAGCATCGGTGGTACGATGGCTCCTGTTGCTTTGAAATAGGGGGGGGGGGGGGGGGGGGGGGTGGGGGGGTGGGGGTGTAATTCTGATAATTGCTGCTATAGTAGATTTGCGTTAGGATTGTTGGCTTTGTTCGGGATGAACGAGAGCTGGGTTCGGCGGGTTGTAGGCCTCGTTCGGGGTAAAACGAGGGCGGGGTTAAGGGGGTTTGTTATAACGGGTGTGAGTTACAAGTCTCCCTCACCCTCACTGGAGCGTGGTAGCAGGACCAATTTCGTGATTGGTCTGGTGGTTTGTCCCCTTGCCGTATCCAGTTCGACGACTCGAACTCGGTTATCGGGGCCATAGTGAAGATTGGCTATCCGACCTAGTCTCCATTCATTGGGTGCAGATTATCCTCCTTAATGACGACTAGGTCTCCCTGTTTAAGGTTTGATTGTGGATGCTTCCACTTAACGCGCTTCTGCAATTCGGTGAGATACTCCGTTTTCCACCGTTTGCAGAAGGTTTGATACAGCGCCTTAAGTTTTTCCCATCGATTGACGAGTGATGCGCGATTCTCGCTGACGTCGATCTCCGGTGGAGCTAACAGGTGCCCTCCCACGAGGAAATGGCCTGGAGTAAGTGGCTCCAAGTTGGACGGCTCGTTGGAGGAGGGGCTTAACGGTCGAGAATTGAGACAGGACTCGATTCGACAAAGTAGTGTGCTGAACTCTTCAAGGGTAAATTTGTGAACCAAAGCGATCTTCTTGAAGTGGTTCTTGAAGCTCTTGACCCCTGCCTCCCATAGTCCGCCCATGTGAGGAGCTCCTGGTGGTATGAAATGCCATGTCAGGTTTTGGTTACTGTACTTGGATAAAGTTTGGTTGCGAGCGTCCGCCAGGAAAGCTTTGAGTTCTGAGCGGAGAGCTCTGGAGGCTCCGACAAAGTTGGCTCCGTTGTCGGAGTAGATGTTCTTTGGACATCCTCGCCGAGCGACAAACCTATCGAAAGCTGCCAGGAATGCGGCAGTACTGAGGTCACTAGTGGCTTCCAAGTGAATCGCTTTGGTTGCAAAGCAAACAAAGAGGCAGACGTAACCCTTTGACATGCGGCATCCTCTTCCGCTATAAGATTTGATGTCAAATGGTCCGGCAAAATCTACCCCCGCATTGGTGAAAGACCGGGAGAAGGTGGTTCGTTCTGAGGGTAGATCTCCCATAAGTTGGGTTTGGGTCCGCTTGCGGAATATTTTGCACGTTTTGCAATTGTGTATGACCGATCGGAATATATTTTTGACCCTAGGGATCCAATATTGTGTGCGTAGGCGACGAAACATAAGTTGGTTCTCCCCATGCAGGGTGTCTTTATGGATGAACTGGACAAGAAGTCGTGTGAGCCGGCAGTCATACGGCAGAATAATCGGGTGCCGTTCACTGTAGGGAAGATCCTTGGCCCCTGAAAGACGACCGCCCACCCTCAATATGCCCTTTTCATCGACAAGGGGGGTAAGAGGGAGGACTTCACTCTTTGAACCGATGAGCTTCCCGGAATTTAAACTCGAAAGTTCCTCCGAATAGTGTCTCCGTTGGTAGAAAGCTATTAACTGACTTGTCGTGGCCTGGATTTCATCGGGTGAAATGAAGTGCGATGCCGCTTTAAAGGAAGATTTTGTCTTAGGATTGGTTCTTTGGATAAATCTTCGAACATACGATATGACCCTCAAGGCCCTGGACAAATTGGAAAACCGTTCGAGGAGGTCGTCTTTCTCTTTTATTTTTGAAGTTGTATGAACCTGCACCCGTTTTTCCTCTATGTTAGTCCGATAGTCCTTTTCTTGTATTGGCCATTCTGTCTTCTCTTCTTGTAACCAAGAAGGTCCCTGCCACCACAAAGAGTTATTGACTAACTCCTTCGCTGATAGTCCTCGGCTAGCCAGGTCTGCAGGATTGGATGCGGATTCTACGTGGTGCCAGGATTTGTTTCCTACCTTTTCTACTATTTTCGTTACTCGATGAGCGACAAAGGTTGACCAAGAACAAGGGGGTTTTCTTATCCACGCCAAAACAATGGTGGAGTCTGTCCATAGGTGTAGATTGAAATTTTCTAAATGCAGATTTTCACGCACTGCTTCGATGGTTTCGGCCAGCAACACTGCACCGCATAGCTCTAATCGGGGTAAGGAAACTGTTTTAACGGGTGCTACTCTTGTTTTTGCTATTAATAAGTTAACGTAGACCTCATCCTTTATCTTTGCTCGTAAAAAGACTGTCGCGGCGTAAGCTTTTTCCGAGGCGTCGCAAAAGCCGTGTATTTCAACGTCGTTGGTTGGCGTAAAATACACCCAACGTGGGATACGAATTCCGTTAATGGAGGGGTATTCCTGCATAAAATTATGCCATCGGTCTAGGGTTCCTGCCAACACTGGTTCGTCCCAGTCAGTCCCCTCTAGCCAAATGTCTTGCATAATGATTTTTGCAACAATGACGACTGGGGCGAGCCAACCTAGGGGATCGAAAAGTTTAGCGATTGCAGAAAGTATTGTCCTTTTCGTTAACAGATCCCGATTTTCAATTGGTTTTGCCGTGAAGTAAAAATAATCCGCATGCGCGTTCCATCGAATACCTAGGGTCTTGACCGTACTCGTGTCCTCGAATTCCAAAAAGTCTTCGTTGAGCAGATGAGGTTTGGGTATTCCTTTAAGTATTCTTGAGCAATTTGACGTCCATTTGCGGAGGGAAAAACCAGCGGACTGTAATGCATCTGTGATTTCATCGCGAGCTTTGAGTGTGGATTCGATGCTATGTCCCCCGGCTAGAACGTCATCGACGTACATACCTGTCCGTAAGATATCTGCGGCAATGGGTAATGAAGTTTCAACGTCGTCTGCTAGTTGGTGCAGTGTCCTTATCGCCAGATAAGGAGCACAATTGACTCCAAAGGTGACTGTCTTTAGTTCGTAGACGCTGATAGGGTCACTAGGATTGTTGCGAAAAACTATTCTTTGGAATTGTGTTTGGCTTGGCTTTACCCATATCTGCCGGTACATCTTTTCGATGTCGCTATTAAAAACATATTTAAAGAATCTCCATCGAAGGAGTAGAATCGTTAAGTTAGCCTGAAGCACTGGGCCTGTATAAAGTACGTCGTTTAGGCTTGTGCCATTGGCTGTGGGATACGAAGCGTTGAACACCACACGAAATTTGGTCGTGGTGCTTTCCTCTTTTATAACCGCATGATGGGGTAAGAAGTAGCAATCGGTCACGTGGGGTGGTATGATTTTTGGAACTTTTGACATATGTCCCAATGTCTCATATTCCGCTAGTACCCTATTGTACTCAGTCTGTAGGGCCGGTGTCTTGGCTAGGCGCGTCTCATTCCGGTAGAATTGGGAGCAGACGCAGTTTAGGGAAGGCCCTAAGGAGATGTTGTTGGGAAAATCCTTTTTAAAAGGAAGGCCGACAGTATATTTGCCATCGGAATTTCTTTCTGTTGTAAGTCTGAAAAGTTCCTCGCAATAGGCATTATCTTCGTTAAGTGCCCTTTTCTTAGGTACGTTTTCAAGTTCCCAGAAAGCGGTTAGTTGCTTGTCTAGGCTGATTTCATTAAAAAAAGATACCCGTGTATTAGTTGGGTGAGGTACTTCTGCACGACCAGTTAGAATCCAACCGAAGACAGTTTCTTGGGCGAGAAGCGTATTTAGAACGTTCTTCCTTATACCGTTCAGTATTATCTGGGGATAAATGTCGCCTCCAAGTATGAGGTCGACTGGTTCATTAATGAAGAACCTCTTATCCGCCAGAATCAGATCAGGAAACGCTTTTCGAGTCGTTGCGCTAACTTGGCAAGTCGGAAGGTCCCCTGTTAATTGGGGCAGGACTAGGACCACTGTATCGATACTCACTAAGGGGTCTGTGAGCGAACCTAACGTAATCACACATGATTCCTTTACCTGTGCAGATGGGGTATTATTTATTCCTGACACTTGCACATGCAGGCGTTTGGATGGAAGGTTTATTCGCTTTTTTAGTTTTTCTGTTATGAAAGAGCATTCGGACCCAGAGTCTATCAGCGCTCTGGCGGAAAATTTCACTCCATTATAGTGTATATTAACACGTGCTGTTCCTAATAACACCCCTTTAGTGGTGTTAGCATGACACGAAGAGACGTTATTAGCATTATCTTGTCTTTTTTCAGACGCCATCCTTGCCCTAGCCTGCTGTGAGGTTGAAGGTGTGTTGTCGGTGGCGTTTTGAGTCCACCTTTGAGGAGTTGTCTTTGGTTGTGCTGTCGGAAGATGGAGCAAGGTGTTTTGCCTCGCGTGGCACGTGCTGCAATTGAATTGGCTAGTGCATCGTGTCACGGTGTGTCCACCCGACAGACAATTCAGACAGTAACTATTGTTTTTTATAAATTCGATTTTCCCTGACGTAGACAACCTACGGAATTTTTGGCAATTTCGTAATTTGTGCTCCGTACTGTTGCACATCTTACATGCCGATTTTGGTACGCTTGCTTGGTAAACACCAAGTTTCGTAGAATTTTCCCTAGAATTCGAATTTTGACTTTTGGGTGCTTTTGTTGTTTTATTACCCCTAAAATCGGAAACCGTCTCTAATGTCTGGAAGCGATTGGACAGGAATTTGTCCATATCCTCCCATTTCGGAATATCTGTTTTCCGTTCTACGGTCTGTTCCCAAAGAGCCAGTGTAGATTCAGGGAGTTTTGTGGAGCATAAGTAAGTTATAATTGCATCCCAATTTGTGATGTCAATATTATGACATTGTAGCGCAGAAATGCAATTTTTGATCTCACGTTGCAATTTTTTAATTGATGTTCCACACTCCTGCTCGACTGCCGTCAGATTAAATAAAAGTTTTAATTGTGTGTTGACGAGGATACGTTTATTTTCGTACCTGTCGCTTAGATTCTTCCAGGCGGTTGCAAAACCCTCGTTTGTTAATGAGCACCTTCCCACTATTTCTTTTGCCTCCCCTTGCGTTTTTTGTTTTAAATAATATAATTTCTCGACATCTTTCAGATCAGTATTGTGGATGTATATCGCCGTGAACATATCTCTAAAGGCTGGCCAGGAAAGGTAGTCGCCTTTAAATACATCGGTGTCACAAGGCGGCAGCCGCATTTTATGTCCACGGCGCGAAGAGTCTTCATCCTTTGCTTCATCCTTGGCCGGCTGTGGGGTGATTGATTCGGCTTCAGCCGCCACAGCAGACATGCATTGCAGGTAGCATGCAAAGCAACTTTTATTTTTCTTTCTTAATGAGCTGAGCTCGTCTTTGGACAGTTCAGAATTGCTGAGAAGACTTTCATATGTGGACTTGGTCTTCTTCCATAGTGCCCTTAGCTCCTCTTGCAGTAGTGCAAGGGTGTGCTTGTTCCGGGATTCGGCCGGGGTGGAGTTGAAATCTTGTTCAAACTCCACTATGGAATCAGCCAATCTAATATAAGTCTCCATTGATTTTATTAATTTGAATATTTTGTTTCTTTGAAGGTGTCGAGCTTGAAGGCAAAAGACTTAGTGGCGTTGGTGTATATTCAACCGCAGCAAAAATTATAAGAGTGTTTTGTTTTTTTTTTTTGTACGTAGCCCAGCTATCAATCCTGCTGTGATTGTGCTATGTGAGTAAAATCTAAAAAATACACGGATTTGAACTCTGATCGGATTGTATGTGTTAACACAGAAAGCAATCTTATGTGAATTTAGTGATAAGAAAAAAATTGAATCAGATGTAAATCTTGACGTGGTGTAATGTGTGGCCAGTGATATGAACCACTTATAGAGATCCTCACGAGGATTATGTAAGCCACAGATAGAAATCCTGACGAGGATTTAATGTGTATATAGTGATATGCAGCACAGATAGAAATCCTGAAAGGTTCTAGTGTATACAAAGTGATATCAAACACAGATAGAAATCCTGACGAGGATTTAATGTGTCTACAGTGATGTGCAATGCAGAGAAGAGAATTCGTCTGCAGGTATTTAATGTGTCTAAAGGGTGTGTTGGACACAGATAGAAATATTTTCTGAAAACTTAGTGTGTCTAAAAAAAGTTTAAAAAACGCAGATGTAATCCCGATGTGGATATGATGTGTAATCCTCGAGATTTGAAACACAAATAGAAATCCTTATGTGGATTTAATGTGTTTAAAGGGTGAAATTTGACCCACAGATAGAAATCCCGACGAGGATTTAATGTGTATACAAGTGAAAGTGAAACACAGATAGAAATCCTGACGAGGATTTAATGTGTATACAAAAGGTGTTATGTGAACGTTTATGAGTATCGCCGAGTAGCCAACCAGGGTATCTTTCCCAATATAAATAAGACAATAACTTTGTTTATCCAACTTAATGTGGAAAATTACACTTTTAATTATTTATTATAAAAAACGCTGAGAACATACAGCTATGTAATATTAAACGATCAGTATAAAATTGTGTTTGTGACCAATTGTGATGAGCCACTAGCCACCCAACGCAGTGCTAATTTTTGGCTTTATGGTATTATTTCAGTTCGCAACTGATTAAGAAACTGATTTCCGTTCAAAGATAACGCAATTGATTATATGTATATAATTCGGTGAAAAAATACTCTATATCCAATGCCTTCGAATTAATATGAATTAAGTGTATTCACAAATGAGCGATTTGCAGCAATGTTATTGATTGTCGCAATTAAGCAAAAATGACTACAAGCCACCCAACGAAGGTGAAATGTTTTTGAAAAAATTGTTCTGTGGTTGCAGAATATTATGATATTTCTTTGCAAGTTCATCAACCAAGTGAGAGTGTATGTAGATTGTTGCCGAAAATCAACAACCGAAAAGACTGTCTACAGAAACCGAGTGTGGTTGCACAGTGCAGTGATAATTTTGTTGCAAAAGGAGAAAAAAGAAAAAAAAATCCACTGACTGCCTGCCTTGAGTTGTGTCGGAAAAGTCTTATCACTGGTGGGGGACTTAGCCGATAATCAAAAGGCGCTAGGTGTGCGTTGTAACACAATGAACTTCCACTTGCTTTGACTTGCAAATGGATATCACAAATCCACTCGATACGTGAGTTCGTATATAAAAAAAATGTGCACCAAAATCAACCACTTACCTTACACAAGTTTTGGTAATGTATGATGTTATGTGGACTGTTGATGTGATGTTATTGTGATGATGTGATAAATGGACGTGATATCGTATGATGAGTTGATTAGTGGACTGTTTGATGTTGTGATGATGATGTGATAATGTGATGTAGATGAGTGGACTGTTTGATATGCTGATGATGTTTTAATGCTAATGGACTGTATGTATGTGTGTGATGACGAGTTGGTATACGCTGCTCGTTCGTTTTGATGGCCAACTTTTTTCACTGCTGGTTGATTTTAATTTTTTTATAAATAATTTTCCTTGCTTGGTTAATAATTTCCAATTATTCCGATGGGCTGATTCTTGGGTAAATCACCTATGTTTCCTTTGAATTTTTGATTTTCTCGGCGCGTAAGGACCAAAATGTTACGGCGGCAAGACCACAGATAGGGCGCGCTCGTAATAATGGTGGGGAGAGAAGAAAAGAAAATACACAAACGAATTCGTTATAAAAAGTGAACAATAATATTTATTAAAATAAATGGAAATGCAAATTCAACGTTAGTCTACTTAATCACAATAAATGAAATTGGTTAGAAAAAGATACACAGCAATGTTTATTGAAATAAAATTAAATGCAAATGCACAGTTAATCCACTTAATCACAATTCACTGAATTCGTTAGAGAATAAAATGAAAGTAAAGGCAAATGCAAGATAATGCACTTACTCACATTCAATATTTCCGATGACGGAAGTGCAAAAATGAATTTTAGACTTTTAAATAGAATTGAAAGACTTACCTTTGGTGGCTTGGCTGCTGGCGGTTTCTTAGACGTTCGCAAAAGAAGTGAAACAGGTAAAAAACCTTTTGTTCGCGGTCACCGCCGAATCCTAGGCTTAACTATTATCCGGCGGGGTAAACGGTTATCGGTATAAACCGATATGTATAAATGAAAGATGTGAGGTAAAAGGACAACGAAAAGAAAAAGTTAAGTAATACGAGGGTGCACCGCCATATTTAGGCTTGTGGCCTAAACAGAATTATAAGCAATTGCTTATATTTCTTTGAAATGGTACTATGTTAAATGTTCCATCAACTATATAATTACGTTGTTCCATATGGTTCCTTCCTTTAATAGCATTAGAAATGGTAGGAGACACAAATAATGAGCAGGCAAAATTTTCTTCTACTATAGTGTCAATATAAAGTTTGACATTTTCCTCATATTTGGACATTGTGAATTTTGATGCAATTTCTTTATTTTTATAAACTTCAATAATTTCTTCAAAAGTCATCGGATTTTTTGGATATTTTTCTTGTTTTATATGAATCAAATGCCTACGCATTTTACCGAACTCCACTGAATGTGATGTTTCCTTATATTTTTTACATTGTGCATCAAATATATCTCGCACACTTGAACGTCTTAATGATGCACTCATCACTTCAGTTTTTATCGAATTTATTAATTTTAATTTATCAATTAAGGCACTTTGTTCCCCATGATTGTGGCCGTTCTTGACACTTTTCTCTGTTTTACGGCAAAATCTTGTGCTATTAAATTCAATGGCAACTGCATCTGAACAGTTATCCACATAACAATAATAATATTTAACATTTTTATTCATATATTTATATTTGAAAATTTGATTTTCTTTTTCAATTAATAATAAAGAACTGTTTTTCCTAAAACCTGGAATCAACTTATATTCAAAAATTATTTCTTGATTTTCCATTTTAATCAAAGCGCAAAACACGTGGATTATGAAAATGTGCAATTTGACAATATGCGATATGACATTGATTAAGAAAGTTGCCAGGTGAAATTAATAACAATTAAATGAACATTCACAATGAAAAATAAATTCATATGAGAGATAAGGCCATATGGCTTTAACTCCCAATTGACAAAAAAAAAATATGGCATTATCTCTCAATACGAAGCGTGATAATGCCATATGGCTTTACCTCGCAATTGGATGGGAGATAGAGCCATATGGCGTTACCTCGCATGGCTTTATCGCACCCCACCGAGTATCCTCTCTGGTTCAGCTGGTTTTGCCGGTTACGGTATGTCTTTGAAGTCGACCGCCCTGAGCTTCGCTCCAGGGTAGGCTTCACCTACAGACTCTACCGCCTTTTTGTATATGGCTGCGGACCTCTCGTCTCCGCATGCCACGACTTTGATACTAACCTGGAACCACCCTGCATCCTTGCATACCGGTGGCGGTCCAGGATTACGCGTAAGAACGTCCAGGGTGATATTCGACAGCTCGCTTTTCACCCATTTCCATTTGTCTTTTTTTATTGCGCCGTCTTCCTGATTGTCGTCAAGGACCCCTAGCAGGATTTTGTCCTTGACCGCTTCTGCAAAAGAGCGCCCATGCACCTTCGGCCTCTTTGGTTTGGTAGGCATTACGACCGCCGACCTTGCCCTTTTGGTTGCCACTTGTGGCCCCCTTTCTTCTGCCAGACGAAAGTCGGGTATCACATCTTTCGCCCATTGAATCTCTTCCAGTATTTCTCCTACGCTGTCGCTTTCCGCTATACTCTCGAGGTCTGGCATACGTGCGGATCTGGTTAGGATCCTTGCAGCCGCTCTCCTGTGCTTGTATCCAACTTCACTTGGATTTGGCCGCTCACTAGGCTTCGTGAAGGCTGTGGGTATCGGAGGTGGACCACGTGGGGCCTTCAACTGAGGCTGCATTCTGCATACCTGCTGCGTCTCTGCTAGTGCCAGGAGTATCCCGGAGAACACCCCTTTGCCTTGGATCACTGCCTAAAGTTTTGTTGGGGAGAGGGCTCCTACGCGGCATCGCCACCGGTCTTGAACCATCTCCTTTTTTTGCAATATTCTGGCGGATAGAATGACCCTGCATCGCACTGGTTACCGTTGTGGTGGGCAGAAGCCCTTCCGGCCTTTGAAGAGCGCCGGTCTCTTTTTTTTTCTTTTTATTACATTCCTTCATGTTCCCACGAGTGGCGGAGAAAAGGAACGTCCACCCGGGCAGAGATCCACAATACCCGGGTAAGGTCTTCATACAAACTGGTGCGACCTGGTGCCAGGAGGGCACCGTTCGCGGCTGGGCTATTTAGGGGCCTCCCGCCTGGCTGATCCTCGACACGGAAACGCATAACGCCTTCATCTAGCCCCCGAGAAGGAAAGGAAACAGGAAAGAAGGAAAGAGAGAAAAAAAGTAAAAGAAATAGAGAGAAAGATACCCCAGAATCCATGGTCAAGAATCATTTCTGTGTAGCCAGGTTACTGATGAGTTAGGCACACAGCCCTGATTCCTGATCTTAGCTGGATACCGTCCTGACATCGCACAGGCTCAATACTGTAGTGTCCATTTCCAGTCGGCACCCTCGTGGAGGGTTCAGTTGGGGATTTGCGCCAACCACGTAAGGTAATTAATTACTTACTTACTTAATTGGCGCTTAACCGTCTAAACGGTTATGGCCGTCCAACAAGGCGCGCTAGTCGCTCCTTCGCTCCGCCAACCGGCGCTAATTGGTCACACCAAGTGAGTTTAAATCGTTTTCCACCTGGTCCTTCCAACGGAGTGGGGGCCGCCCTCTACCTCTGCTTCCATAGGCGGGTTCCGATAGAAACACTTTCTTGGCCGGAACATCATCATTCATTCGCATAACATGGCCTAGCCAGCGCAGCCGCTGCGTTTTAATTCGCTGGACTATGTTGATGTCTGCGTATAGCTCGTACAGCTCATCATTAAATCTTCTTCGGTACTCGCCATCGCCAACGCGTAGAGGTCCATAAATCTTTCGAAGAACTTTTCTCTCGAACATTCCCAAAGCCGCTTTATCTGCTGTTGTCATGGTCCATTCTTCTGCCCCATATAATAGGACGGGTACGATAAGTGATTTGTAGAGTATGATTTTCGTTCGCCGAGAGAGGGCTTTAATTGATGCTGGTTCCCAAATAAACGAAGTATTTTACTATTTCGAAATTACGGCTGCCAAAAGTAGCGTGGTTGCCAAGGCGCGTATGCGCTGACTCTTTGCTCGATGACAAAAAGTACTTCGTTTTGTCCTCATTCACCATCAAACCCATCTTTACCGCTTCTTTTTCCAGTTTGGAGTAAGCAGAACTAACAGCGCGGGCGTTTAGGCCGATGATATCAATGTCATCAGCATATGCCAGTAATTGCACGCTTTTATAGCATATTATATTATATTATAGTATATTTAAGATCTTTGAAGGAAACTTATAAATATGGTCCTGACTTAATTCCCACATGTTTCCTCAAAAAATGCGCTGAACACATTTATCAGCCCCTAACTGATTTATTGAACATGTCCTTAAAACATGGTCTTTTTCCTGCTGCTTTGAAGGAATCTTTTCAAATAACCCTCCGCAAAAACGTCAGTAGGTCATGTGTAGAAAATTATCGAGGAATTGCAAAATTTTCTGCCATCCTAAAGGTATTTGAAGCCATTGTTACTAATCAGCTAACATTTTCCATTTCTACATTGATTGCAGACTCTCAACATGGATTCTGTGCAGGCAAATCTACCATTACTAATTTAATTGAATTAGCAACTCATGTTTCTAATGGATTTAGAGAAAATCTTCACATCGATGTTATTTACGCCGATTTCAGTAAAGCATTTGACAAAATTTGCCACTCTTTGCTTTTCCTCAAGCTGGATCGATTTGGCTTCGAACCTGGTCTTACCCAGTGGATATCTTCGTATCTCTGCGATAGAACGCAAGAAGAAAATTTTAAAAATACTCTTTCAGATGTCATTAATGTTCCCTCTGGCGTCCCACAGGGCAGTCATCCTGCTCCAATTCTGTTCTTGCTATTTATTAATGATATCTGTACCACAATAAAATATTCCAAAATTTTAACGTATACTGATGATGTAAAACTTTTTAGGTCCTCTGCGTCTATTGAAGAAAGTTCCTCGTTTCAAGCGAATTTTAACTGCTTAGTTGCTTGGTGCAACGCGGATTCAATGCCGCTGAACATCTATAAATGCAAATTCATGTGCCTCTCTCGGAGAATTTACGTCTTGTATCAGTAAATTATTTTCTTGAATTGGGAGTTACGATGGATGCTAAACTTAGTTTCAACCTTCATACTAAGACTACTGCCAATAAGGCTAGAGGTGGTCTATCATTCGTGAAGAGATGGTCTAAAAATTTAATGTAACCAATGTCCCACCACCAACGTCAAGATATTACAAACCTTTTGTTGTTGTTTTAGCAGTGCTTCGCCCCATCCAATAAGTGCGACCGATCACAAATTGTCATCAATATCCTCTAACGGGAATCCAAGGAAACTTGCTGTTTCAACAGGGATGGGTCATAATGTGAGGGGTGTAGTGTAGTGTAAACAGCCAGCAATTTCAATGCCAAACGGGTAAACCACTTAATGTGCTACCCTGTGACAAAATGAGTCTAAGCTTTAATCAACACAAAGCGGTGCAGTTTCTTATTGTTGCTGACAGCGTAATTCCAACGATTTAATACAGATGTGTGTGCACCGCGGAACTAAACCAAATTTGCATTTAGGCAAAATTGCTGATACTGCATTTCCCACAGATGACACAAATCAACACATATATGAAGGTACATATTTTTGTCGATTTTTATGTAGATATTTAAGTATGTATGTTTAAAGTAAATATATATGTAAGAATATGTTTAGAATAATTTAGTATAAATAAGCTGACAATATTGGAATAAAGACAATTCATACTTAAACTTCAAAACACACCTTTTATTTGCACCTTTTATATGGCGATCCTGCCAGGAGATTCTGTTGGGTGATTATTCAGCCTAAGCCATATAAGGAAACGAATTTGCCAAACACAATAGTTTTTCTAAATTTGCTCATGAATTATTCATGAATTAAAGTAAACGGAACTGTGCGAGCAGCAGTTATGGGGTCAGAATATTCCCGCGGTAGGTATGCCTGTCGTAAGAGGCGACTCAAATACCAGATTCGAGGGGCTGTGTAGCGCAACCCTTTAGGTAGCCAGCCTAATATATAGCTTCTCCAAACCCAATTGTCAACCTCACCTATCCGCGACGAATCCTGTTCCACTAACAGACGAGGCTCTGGCGACCCCAAGCTCCTCATGGAACTTTGGGGTGGGAAGGGAGGGGATGGCCTGAAGATTTAATGTGGCCACATAAATCGTTCCCGAGATGGTCGGGCTAGCAGCTTAATGGTGCTGTTGTACCGCAGCGTACCGGATCTGTATCCGGCAAAGGATTATTACATCGATAACACTCCCCAAAGCCTTCGGGGAGCAACCTTATCGCTACAACAACAAAAACAGCAGCAGTAGACGGAAAGAAAGAAAGTGAAAGGCAAGGCCGAGAATAATCAGCGGCACCAGCAATATTCCAGCTGAAGGCATTATCTACATAACAACATAATAACGATTGAATTGGTATACAAAAGGAGTCACAGCAAAGGAAGTTGTTGCTAAACACAAATCTACGTCCTTGGACAGCCACAAGTGTCCAATTTTGATGAGGTACTAGATAATTGAGAAGAAATTAATGAAGTCGTTTAGAGCATAAAAAGGGTGGAATAAACAACATGACTGGCAGCATAATACACGCATAGGAGAAGTGGAATAACTTAACTGCTCAACCCGTAAGAAAAAATTTTTAATATCTGCTTAGGATTTTTTTTTAAGCATTAGGGTTTAAAAAAAATATATAAAAAATATTGATTTTAATTAACATGGAAAGAGTTAGGAAGGCTAGGACTTATATAAAGGGCCCACTTCGACACCTTAAAAATGAAACAGAAATCGAAGATGACGAAAAAACATTAGTATGGTTGAAAAAATTGTGGAAAGATATTGATATGCCTAGGGAACCAACAATATGGAATGTAAGGCACCCAATAGCAACAGCAGCTGAAGAGATATATAGATTCGAAGTCAAATATTTAGGAAGAACTGAATAATATAATGACAACAAATGAATAAATAAAAAATTAAGAAAAAAAATCATTTAAGGTTCGAATCGAGCTCAAGGCCAGAACAATAATTTTTTTCTAATGATAATTATTGTTATTTTTTAATTTTTCTAAATTTGAAAAATTGTATTTTGTTTAATAAACCATGAGCACTTGGGAATGTCAAACAAAGTAATTGACAATAAACAAAAATCCAGCATTATCAGTGATTTGCACCAGATGGCGCAACACTGAATAAATATAGTTGGTAAAAAGGAATAGAAGTAGCAAATTTGCCAGTCAAACAAACCACCGCTGTATAGCTAAATGGTTAGCGCAGCATGCCCAAAGCGTACTGATGATGAAGGCCTAGCACCCTTCGAAATGGATCTATCTGCGCAGCTATGGCAGGTTGTCTGAAAATTTTCTACTTACTATTCCAAAAACAAAATACAATTTTTCAAATTTAGAAAAATTTAAAATAATAATAATTATCATTAGAAAAAAATTATTGTTCTGGCCTTGAGCTCGATTCGAACCTTGAATGATTTATCAATAGGCCGATAAAAACAAAAACAATTGTTAATAAACCATGAGCACTTGGGAATGTCAAACAAAGTAATTGACAATAAACAAAAATCCAGCATTATCAGTGATTTGCCCCAGATGGCGCAACACTGAATAAATATAGTTGGTAAAACGGAATAGAAGTAGCAAATTTGCCAGTCAAACAAACCACCGCTGTATAGCTAAATGGTTAGCGCAGCATTCCTAAAGCGTACTGATGATGAAGGCTTAGCACCCTTCGAAATGAATCTATCTGCGCAGCTATGGCAGGTTGTCTGAAAAATTTTCTACTTACTATTCCAAAAACAAAATACAATTTTTCAAATTTACAAAAATTAAAAAATAACAATAATTATCATTAGAAAAAAATTATTGTTCTGGCCTTGAGCTCGATTCGAACCTTGAATGATTTATCAATAGGCAGATAAAAACAAAAACAATTGAAAAAAAAAATTTTCATATTTTTAAGATGGGAGGCCAAGAATCAAAAATAGGAAAACCAAAGGAAAACGTTGTAAACTCAGTAGAAGTAATAGACCATACTGAGGCACTAGATAATATTAAGGTCATACTTCTAATCATCTGTGTGGTTAGTTGCATTCATTTGTTTCTGAAGTTCTATTCTGCCCATAATAAATTCCTCAAAAAGCGATATGAAAGTCGCGCCGATGTTTTAGATAAGGTTTAACAAATTCTTATCTACCATCCCCAAAAGACAAATGGGAAGATATCGTTAAACTACTCATAGAAGAAAAAACGATAGGAGAAAAATCCTACAAGTGTATTAATAAAACTACAAAAATAAGGACAGAAACGGTAGTAAAAAATCTCACAATAATAGTTGAAGCATTTAATAAGATAGGAAAAACGATACAAAAATTAAATGTTTAACTAAATAGCAGTCGCAAAACACAAGCATATCAAATTTTTGCAAGCGTTAGAGACAAATTGGTGTCCTCGCTGGCAAGATATGATATAGAATACATAGTACCAAAACATTCAAAATATTCCAGATGTTTGTCTAGTTGTTTTATCTTGCGTATTCATACTATTGATCATCGCAATAGCTATGATGCTCAAAAATTATATATAGAATAAATTTAGACAGCTAAAAGGCATTCATGAGCGTATTTAAAACCTCAACCAAAACGACAAATACATTTTAACTAAATGTAAATATCAACTTTAAAACACTATTATTTAAAATCCATTTCCAAGCTATAACCTTCAAAATGCCTCAATCAACAATAAATTTCCTTGGGACAGCTTTATCAGCGCTACCTAAGTTCAATAGCAAACCAAGAATTTGCATAACCTTTTTGAATGTTCATGCATCTCTGCACAACTCAAATATAAGTAATGAAGCAAAAATTAGGATGCGAGGCAAAAGCTCTAAAAGAAAAAAAAAGCCAATAACACTATTACTAATAGTAATGAAGCACCTAAGAGACACAAAGAGAACCTTATTATAAATAAAGCGCTTACTAGATAAATAAATTTGCAATTAGACATGTCGCGCTCGTTTTCATCCAAGGTTAGGTTCGGTTGAACTGGCCGGTCCATGAGGACCTCACATAGACTGAATAAGTCCGTAGTGTTACCAGAAGTTTGTTTTAACGACCAAACTGATAAACCCTATCAAAAACCAGGACCTATGTTATAAAATAGCTCCGTCCTCTTGGCAAATACCAGAAGCTTCCTAGGATTTAAGCCGCTTGCTGCTTCAAGATCTGACAGCTGTATTACTCCTAATAGTTGGAGTCTTAGCCTGGTAAGCGCAGGGCAAGAGCACAGAACGTCCTCGATCGTTTCCTCCTCCAGCCAACACTTCCTACATCTGCTATCACTGACCAAGCCTAATTGAAAGGCATGTGATGCCAGAAAGTAGTGGCCAGTCAGAATACCCGTCATGAGTCTACAGTCCTCTCTTTTTATGACAGAAGCAACTTTGTTAGTCTAAGTTTGCAAGACCTGCACATAATCTTCGATACTTTACAGCCCCGCGCTTGAACCCTCGCCTTTCCTGCTTGGTCGATCATGTGCACCTCTCGCATTCACTTAATTTCGTCCAGTCTAATTGGGACGTCTACGGAGCAAGCCCTTTTTAGCTAGTTCATCCGCTTTTTCATTCCGATCTATTGCCATATGCCCTGGGACCCAATATATATGTATGCTTCTCCTTATCCCGATTCTCTCCAGGGACTGCATACACTCTAACACGCATTTAGATGTTGTATTATTGCCTTAATTTCTGCTTGACTGTTAATATAAAAGTTAGCACAATTGCAGCTTGGGTTGTTTTCTTCCAGGGTTTCTACTGCTTTGGGTACGGCTAGTATTTCCGCTTGGAAAACGCTACAGTAATCCGGCAGCCTCTAGGAACTGTTTATTTCCGGATCAGCACGGTATACCCCAGACCCTACACCTTCCACTACGTTGGAACCATCTGTGTATACATGTAACAGATAGGGAATCAGGTAGTATGTTCGTCTTGTGATTGATGACGCTATACTACTATAGCCGTATGGTCGGCGCTCAAGCTGTCCCGAGGCACCGAGGCTGCTTGCAGTTGTAAACGCTATGTTCTTTGCTACCAAGTCTACAGGTGGAATGTGCAGATTGGCATTCAGTGCAGCCGTCGAGGTTGTTTTCAGGGCTCCCGTAATGCTAAGCATCGATAGTCTGCATACTCCTTCTAATTTTTTGAGGTAGGTTGCTTTTTGTGTGGCTTTCCATCAAACAAGCACTCCATAGTATAGGATAGGGCTCACAATCGCTGTAAAAACCCAATGAGAAAGAGAGCGCGATAATCCTCACGTACACCCCAGCATTCTTTACATGCATAAAGTGCCGTTGAAGCCTTCTTCACCCTCTCCTCCACGGTGAGCTTCCATGACCG